>NW_021703776.1:40101601-40230657 GCF_005190385.1 Monodon monoceros | reverse complement strand
GAGAGAAGATATTTAATAATATAAATGCATGCACTGCATTTTCAAAAATTTAAAGTAATATTTTTAGATAAAATTTTATCTATATTAGTGTCCTTTTTTTTCCACTTAAAAAGAATTCTTTGGAGTATAGTTTATCTTCAGATCAAAAATATGGCATACCAGTTGCACATCTAATTATTCTTCAATTTCAGCCTTATATTTTAAATTTTGAGTAACTACTAATCTAGGGGGAAAATGAATTAACTAAATTTTAAACAGATGGGTACATTATTATTTAACATAATTAATATTTTTAAGTTGGGAAACCAAATTCTATTCCATAGTAAAATAATAAGGAAAAAAGATGTTATGTAATATATTTGTATGTAATAGTAAATAAATATGTACTATTTTATGATTAAAAATTATCATGTGAAAACTGTCATTAAGCTAACTTGATCCACGAAGACAGTAAGATTCTTTCTGGATGATTGTTAAAGCTTAGTCCCTTTAACAGCAGCCCCTCTAAAAGTCTCAGGTTACTGATACCGAGGTCCTTGGAGAGGACTTTTTGTCTGCCTTTCTGAAGCTTAGTTGATCAATTCATATTTTAATCCACGAATTAACTTAATACCCTTCTAATATATCCTCCTCTTAATTTAAGTTACTCAAAGTTGACTTCTGTTGCTTGCAACCCAATGAACCATAATAATACAAGTTATCAGAGTAAGGGTCAAAATGCAATCATTAAAAACATCCCCTCTGCTGAACACCACAAAAAAGATTAAGTGCTGCTGTGCTGTCCAACAGAATAGCCACTAGGCACGTGTGACTATTTATATTTAAATAAATTAAAATTAAAGAAAATTTAAAATTCATCTCCACTATATCCACCATTTAAGTGTCTGTACCCATATGTGGCTAGTAGCTGTCGTATTAGATGGTACAGATAAAGGACATTTCCATCACTGCAGAAAGTTCTATGGGAAAGCACTGTCTAGAGACTGGGCCTCAGATAAATTAATTGTGGTCTGTGGGTATAGCAAAGTCTGGGAAAAGACTACTGGTAAAAAATTCTTCCACCGGCCATTGTACTAAGAACAAATTTATAAATTATGCCTCTATATTCTAATTTCTCTTTTCAGAAAGAAACTATTCATAAACTGCCCATACCTCTAGGAATGCTATGACACTCTTGAAATTATTTCTGTGACTCTTTGTTCAATGTGCTGATCCAATCTTTATAGTCATTAGTAAACCATGTAAAGTTATTATTTAATAAAACAAATTTTCATTAAAATGATAAAAATTAAATTTAAAATGGGAATTATAAATGAATAAAAGAAAAAAGCATTAAAGGATTGGATAACAAATATTAATTAATTCAGCATGCATATTCATATCAAGTAAAACAGGCTAAAATATGCGTACTAAGTAAAATATGCTAAAATGAGGTCATTCTCAAAGACATTAAAGCAAATCAGCCTCATAGAGTCATTGCAGACTGATGAGGAGGGACTTAAAGGCCATTCACCATCCATTGGTTAGACAATGATATCTTTCACTGACAGTACAAGAGGTCATGTTGGTATTTAATTTTAAGTCTAGTCATGTGTCATAACATATTTCTACTTTACCCATATAAAAAAGTAAAATATTACAATGTTTATGTTAGAGACTAAATATTTACCACAATATCCCCAAGAGGCATGTACCTATTAAAGTGCAGCATCAACCTCATAAAGTGTAAGGGGACTACTGCATACATATATTAATACATTCATGTACACATACATACATATATCCACAAATCTGGATTCAGACTCTTATTCGTCTGAATCTTCAGCCCTGTGTTTTCCAGTCACTCTGTTTTCTCTGTTTTCTGATACGGGATTACATAAGCATGAAAATAGCCACTCTTTTGTTTTTTCTTGCTTTCAAACTACCATATACTGCATCTAAGAAGCAATAATTAATTATTTTAAAATCCCCTTATTAATGGAAGTAATGACCAAGTTAACAGTCTGTACCTATGTATAAACATGTCATGGTAAGAAAACCCACAATATTCTGAAGTAAACTTAAAGTGACAACACTTACGGGCTGATGTGTTCTCTAACAATTGATAAACTCTTTTTCTGCATGACATTTTAAATGCAACATGGTACTTTTAATCTGAATGTTATGATGAAAATATATTGACCATTTATTTTTAAATAAATAGACCACTTAATATCCATACCAAAATATGGATAATACTTAGAACATGAAACATTCTGACTGAAGTTTGATTATTTAGGCTTTTAAATAATTGTAGGAAAGATTTTAGAGTATAAATGATGAATTAACTAGTTGGTAAGAGCAGTATGCTAATGAGACTTTGGTTCCTTTATACATCAGCTAATTTCAGTCTTTTTCATACCTCTTAAATCTTAAGACAGTGTGTGTGTGTGTGTGTGTGTGTGTGTGTGTGAGAGAGAGAGAGAGAGAGAGAGTGAATTAATGTAAATGATCCCTGTATCAGGAAGAACAGCTATGCGTACATATGCTACTGACATTGGATCAGTAGTATTATTTATTTGAAAATGACCTTTAACCAGATTGCTTGTTCATCAAGTTACATCTTCTAAATCTGGAGTCTATTATGGTCTCCATTATATCATATGCAATTCTACAATTGATAAAATAATTTTGGTGGGTCTTCCCAGCAGATCTACCAGTACTGATTCCATGAATTAAACCAACCTATTCAATTCAGTGTGGTTCAATTACATGTAATGGGCCTGTGCTCTCCTAACTCAGAAAACAACATTCATTAAACTGTAATACACCTTACAGTGTATTACAGTTTAATGAAAGCAAGGAGAGCACTTTCAAGGCATTCCTACTGCACCAAAATGTTGTGAGTTTTTTTAGTGTAAATTAAAAATTTTTTTGATGTAAATGAACTTGTGAATGTAAATTTAAATGTTTTGAGAGAGCATTCCAGCTCAATCTATATAAATATGTTGATTTATAGTCAGTGAGGTATACAACAAGAAGATGAAGCTTTAGAGAGAAGAGGCTTGTGGGGTGGCAGTACACGGAAAAGGAGAGCAGTAGAATATTGAGAAATTTAAATTACAATCACATGAATTTTTAATCTTAAAATCAGTGTCCGTGAAATAAATAGCCCCTTTTCCACTGGGAGGTGGAGGAAACGGAGGAGGAAAAATGTTTGCCAGATGCTGGGTGTTCCAGCTAAGAAGGGGAAGATAGTCCCTCTACAGTACAGGTGCTATCTATCAACAAAGCGCTATGGACAGACCATGAGGTTCACTTTAATGAGTCCTCCTGAATGGCTATTAATTAGCATGTTATTATATAATGTCTTATTATCATTCTATAGTTTATAATTGGTTCCTTAGTTCCTTCATTTTTTTAGAGTATCCTTCGCGTCTTATGAAGAAGTTCAAATGCTTACAAGACCTCAGGGCAGTAAAATGTTTTGTGGGGGGCAAGACTTGATACCCGTGGGGAGGGAGTAGACAATAAATGAGCCAATACAAATGGGGATAATTAGTAATAATGAAAGACTAAATAATATTGATGAATGGAGCTAGTTAGTTTTCTGTATCTCAGGCTTTAGAACCATTTAACTGGATAAAATATATATGGTTCAAAGGAGAGTAAACATTTTTCCTTCCTTGATACTCATTTATTCATTCAACAGCTATGTATTGTTTACCTGTGCTATTTCTGGCAATGTGGTCTGAGATAAAATTACTTTTTAAACTTCCTGATAAAAATGAATTTTAGGTCCCTTGCCTTTTGCACTTATACAAGCTAAGTACCTTCTGACTTCAACCTGTGAAAAACTTTTAAAGGGTGAATGAAACACTGTAATAAAAGAAGAACATCCATATTCCTTAAAATATGTGAATAAAATTTTAATTCAAACATTAATTTGGAAAACAGGCAGAGAATTATTCTTACAAGGCTACAGTTTTCACTTTGGAAGAACACATAGTCTATCTGCCCATTTGCTGCACCTGAGAGATGTCTAGGCTGATATATATGTTGTTAGCAATTTCATAGGTCTAAAACCACCATGGTGATCAAAAATTCTTTCCTGAGATAATTTGTGAAAATGAAATTAATTTTTACTATTATGTGAAAAAATATCAATTGGGGGAATTATTGTGAATGTATTGTAATTTCTCATCTAGGTTCTATGTGAGATTCCAGTGTCGAAAACACGTCAGTGGAACTTTACAATGATTTGTGTCAAGAGGAAAAGAAGTCATTTTCACTGTAAAAATTATATAATCAAGTATGCCAACAATTATTATAAACCATATCATCTGTTGGCACCTGGGTCTTAATATTCAAGAAGAAATCCTTCAGTATTTTTTGGTTTGTTTTTTAAGACCATTTTTAAGCCACCTGTTTTCAGATACTGTGGACAAAATGTTGAGGTTCAACAATCTATGTAACTATGCTTAAAATTATTTGTAGAAAATCTACATGATATCAGTATAAAATAGTTTACAATTAATACTTAAGAAGCTATTCTTTGTCATTACACAAAACCTATGTATAGTTCTGCTCTTTTCAACTTGGATTCTTTCCTTCAAAATCAGGAGAATTCTGTACCCCCCTCTTTTGAGGAAACTACTGAGGCAGCTACCCAGAAAACACAGATATCTACAAAAGAAAAACAAAGAGGTACAACACATTCTCTCTAAAAAGAAAAATATACTTTATCTTGAAATATAAAACTGGCATTATGTATTTTATAAAAAATATAAGAAAGAAGTCAACCTTAAAAATATAACTAATAGAGACAATACTTTCACTTTGAAGACTTGGAGTAAGAATTAGAAAAATTTACAAAACAAACAGCAAACATAAGCATAAGCACACAACAGAATATCTACCATAATTGGAGATCAAAATAAATGGACCCAAACTTGATTAAAAAGAAGGTGATATCCTTTCATACATCAGGGTAAATTTTATGGCAATTTCTTAGTGAAAAAGGAATATGGAAACCCACTGTCTGTTGCACATAATTATGTTCCCAGTTGATTGCATAGTAAGGTTTATATAGTTCTCATTCTATAGTGAGTTCAGTGATTCTAGACAAAAACATAATAGTTTACAGTCCGAATTAAAGAATTCTCCCACGCATATTTGCAACAATGACCTCTATGTAATTACTCTAGCCAGGTTCTAGTGCCAGGAGTAGGAAAAACAAAATAAGTAGAATGTCTCACAGATGATTGTCTTTAATAGGGCTTATTTTTTTGGGGGTGTTCTACTTATTACATATGCATGCCATCTCTTGTGAAACTAATGCCCTATAGGAATGTCAAGTTAGAAGTGAGGCTCTGTAATTTTCCATTAGTCATCAGGTACTAGATTCAAGCAGCAGATTGTGTCTTCCAACTGGTTTATTTAGCTGGTGCCAAAGCCTGTTGAAATGTGCCCTGTGTGTTGTTTACTTTTGTATTTGTGACTCAGAGCATTTCTGCCAAGTATTCTATGAGCTCTCCAAAATAATTCAATGAAAGTAGGTTGGCAAATGTCATAGGAATGATTATATTAAGGAAAAAGTTCAAATAAATCTACAAGGGAGTTGGGGCAGGGGGAAGTACTTCCATGTAGATCATTAATTCTTAGTAATGAGGATAATAAAAGTAAGGGACTGATGATACACTAAGTGTTTAACAATCGCTGGGAAATAATGATTAAGCAGTAAGAACATATAAAACTGCGGTTGGAAGGTGATGACTGTATTCCAAGCAGAAAGCAGAGCAGAAATGAAACCAGAGTGGCAGGAAAAACAACACAGCAAGGGACAAGAGCAAGGACTGCAGTCCTGGCAGAGTGTTTGCACTTGGATTCCCTTGCAGAAGGCATCAGTATCCTGTTAAATAGCCATCCTAGCAAACACTCAAGCCCACATACCCAGGGTCAGACATTGAGGGGCTAAAAGCTGCAACAAATGTGACCAGACGAACAAAAGGGCACACTTGAGTGGAATTAATAAGCCAGTTCTTCAGGATGCAATTCTCATTTCTTTTTTCCAGTATCTGACAACATTCTCTAACTCCTTCTCTAGATTATAGTGCAAATGGCATATAGCTATTATTATCTGATAACAGCTCTTCAAAGCTACTGTCAACTTTGCCTCTTTGGTTTATAGGATTCAATCTGTATCTATTGTCTGTTTCAAAATTCTGGACATTACATATGCCTATTTTCTCTCTCTTCCTAGTCTCTGTCCAGCAAACTCTTAAAAATAAGTCAGAAAACAATTATTTAATAGTAAATATTAAAAAACAATTTAAGGGCTTCCCTGTTGGCGCAGTGGTTGAGAGTCCACCTGCCAATGCAGGGGGTGCGGGTTCATGCCCTGGTCTGGGAGGATCCCGCATGCCATGGAGCGGCTGGCCCCGTGGGCCATGGCTGCTGAACCTGCGCGTCTGGAGCCTGTGCTCCGCAATGGGAGAGGCCACAACAGTGAGAGGCCCGCGTACCACAAAAAAAAAAAAAAAAGAATTTAAGATATATAATATACAATGATTTTCATGACACGTATGTAGTGAATTTTAAAATTTCATCCAAATTATTTATGATCAGATCAGGATAGATATGGGAGATAATGCATCTATTCAAAAACAGTCAAAGCATCAACTCATTTATTACTCACCTTCATTATTTTAATTTACTTTTCTTGAAAGTAATTTCTTTCAAATGTATAGTATGCAATGTTAACATTTATTTCAAAACCAGCATATCATTCCTCTATTTCATGGAGCAGTATTGTAGAGACAGTGCAATGAATGATAAAGATACATAGACACAAGAAGGGACTTTAAAGTTCATGCAGGTACTGAAGGTCAGAAACGGCAATAAGCTCAAAATCTATGAGAACAGTTTGGGCAACAGAGATAAGGAAATAAAGCAGCAAAGAGACTGGGCAACACAGGTCAGACAAAGGCAAACCTTCTATACAATAGGAATTAAGAGCCTAACTCTAAATATTAATGGGAATCATAAGATATCCACATCAAATAGGGCCCCAAACTAATGAATTGAATATGACCTTGTTGTTTCATGGAAAAAAGTATGGCGTATTAAGCCTCCACCATGAAAAGCCAAGATAAATAGAAATCTCCAGGCTGGAAGATGAAATAAGGTAAAGAGAAAGGGAAGTTCATCTAATACTTTAACTTTTTTGAAGTATGAATTTAAAATTATTTATTGAAGTATAATTTACATATAATAAAATGAAGATCTAAAGTATTTAGTTTAAAGAGTCTGGGCAATTACACACAACACTTTTTTGCCAAAAACAAGAACATCTATATAATCCGAGAAAGTTCCTTTACACCCCTTTTCCCGTCCATTTCTACCTCTACCTGAGACAACCACTTTCTGATTCCTATAACCATAAATTAGTTTTGCCTTTTCTTGAAATTCATGTAAATGGAATCACATTGTATGCATTTTCTAAAATCTAGATTCTTTTGCACAACAAAATGTTCTTGAGATTCTTACATGTTGTTTGTATCAGTAATTTGTTCTTTTTAAAAATCGCTGAGTAGTATTCTATGAATGTACAAATGTATATCGTTTGGTTTACTCTAGTGGTGGATATTTGTTGGTTTTTTTTCTTCAAGTTTTGGCCTAGTAAGAATAAGGCTGCCATGAATATTCCTGTATAAGTCTTTTTATGGACATGTTTGATGTTCCTGTAGGTAGCTGGGTCATAGGTAGAGTCTGTTTAACTTTATGAAAAGCTGCCAGATAGCTCTCCAAAGAATTTATTTTTGCATTTGCATTAGCAATTTATGAACATTTTAGCTGCTCCATGTGAGAGTCCTATGTACCACAGTTTCCGCAACGTTAGCTGCTTACATTAGTAAGGTAAATTTGTTACAATTAATGAAGTAATATTGATACATTTGGTATTCACAGGTTTTTTTGTTTTACATTTTAGCCCTTCAAGTGGATGGGAAATGGTGTATCATTGTAGGTTTGATTTGCGATTCCAAATGACTAATGGTTTTCATTGCCTTTTCATTTTTTAACTGGCTATTCCTATGTATTCTTTTGCAAGGTGTCTGTCACATCTTTCGCCCATTTTTAAGTTGGATTATTCATCTTTTTACTATTGATTTGTTAAAGTTTCTGTATATTCTGAACATGTGTCTTTTGTCAGATAATTGTGTTATATTTTCCCAGTCTGTAACCTGCCTATTTGATGGTGTATTTGATAAGCAGAAATTCTTAATTTTGATAAAGATCAACGAATACATCAATATTTGCCTGTTGTCATTAGTAATTTTTGTGTCCTCCTAATAAATCTTTTCCTACCCTGTTAGTTAGAAGACAGTACAGAGAATTTCCATGTACCCTACACCCAGTTTCCCCAATTATTAACAGCTAACATAAACATGGTATATTTGTTACAATTAATGAACCAATATTGATACATTGCCCATACTTTATTCTGATTCCCTCAGTCTTTACCTAACATACGTTTTCTGTTTCATCATCCCATCCAGGATGCAACATTACATTTAATTGTCCTCTTGTCTGTGAGTTCCTGACTTCCACTGTTTTCAATGATTTTCAGTTTTGAGGAGTAACGATAAGGTATTTTGTAAGATGCCCCTCACTTGGGATTTGTCTACTGTTTTTCTCATGACTAGACTAGGTGTGATGGTTTATTTTATGATTAAGCTTGGCTGGGCCACAGTGTCAATATTTGGTCAAACATTATGCTGGATGTTTCTGTGAGGGCATTTGTAGGTAAAAGTTATATTTAAATCCATGGACTTTGAGTAAAGCAGATTGTGCTCCATAATATAGGTGGGCCTCTTGCAATCAACTGAAGAACTGAATAGAATAAAAGACTGACCAACAAGGACCTACTGTATAGCACAGGGAACTCTTCTCGATATTATGTAACTACCTAAATGGAAAAAAAATTTGAAAAAGAATAGATACATGTATAACAGAATCACTTTGCTGTACGCCTGAAACTAACACACTGTTAATCAACTATACTCCAATATAAAATAAAAGTTAAAAAAAAAAAAAAAGACTGATCTCCCCAGAGCAAGAGGGAATTTGGCCAGCAGATGGACTTCAGACTTGAACTGCAACACTAGCTCTTCCTGGGTTTCCAACTCTTTTTCTATATTGATACTGATGTGGATATACATATCACTGTTGAAATAGATATAGATAAAGAGCAGTACACCTTGTTGGTTTTGCTTCTCTGGAGAACCCTGGCCAATACACTGGAGTTACAGGTGTTCGGGAGGAAGACTCCAAAATTAAAGTGCCATTCTTATCCCACTATATTAAGTGTACATGCTATCCTCATGACTTATCACCATTGATGTTAACCTGATCACCTGGCTGAGATAGTGTGGGTCAGATTTGTCAACGGCAGACTTAGTATTTTTCTGCCTTTCCATACTGTTCTCTTTGGGAGGAAGTCACCATATGCAGCCCACAGTTAAGGAGTAGGAAATTATGTTCCACCTCCTTGAGGGAAGAATTTCTATGTAAGTTATTTCAAATTCTTCTACAAAGGTGGTCTATTTCCTACATTTATTTATTTATTCAGTCATTAATTTATATCTGTAGGAACTCAGAGATGTGTCCTTTATAATTTAGGTTATCCTCATACACCACTTTATTTATATCGTTGCTCAAAGTGTACAAGCTTTGGTCATTGGGAACTTTTTCACTGGCTCTTGTGTCCCCTTAATGTGTCTCCATCACTGTGGGTTGCTATGACTTTGTGTGTTTTTGTTGGTTTGCTTAAGCAATTCCTTACTTTCCAGTACTACAAGATTCTCCAGGCTCATCTTATATATTTCTTGGTCTAGAATAATCCCTTTCTCTAAGGATCCCTGGTTTCTTTTATTAAGAAATGGTATTAGAAATCAAGGTCTGGGTACTAGGTATGCTCATTGCTACTCCCCAGCAGCATGTCATTGCTTCCATGCCCTCACAACTGACAGAGAAAGGAAATCTATGTGTGTACGCTAACCTGTGCATATACAAAAATCTATAGATATTTTTGTAAGTTACTATCTGTATCTCTATTAAGCTAAACATGAGTTCAGTTGGACTCAGTTCCAACTGTAATTCATTACTGCATTGATTACTATAGCCTCTTACCTTGCATATCTGTAACCTCCCACTCCAACAATGAAAAACTTGGATCTACCTGTCTGCCATACATTCACTTAATTGTTCAGTTCCCACATATATGTATATGGTGGTATCAGAATTGGTCATCTGTAGCTCCACATGAAACAACTTTATGAACTATATTATGGTGCTTATGTACATTTTATTTTGCCTTTAGACTTAAAGACTTCATTCATTTCCAAAATTACTTAGGTCAGTATCTTTTTCCCCCAGTACCTTCAGCAAGGTTGTTTCATACGTTTATAATAAAGTTAGATTATTTCATCTTATTTTGTCTGTATCAATGCTGGGATCCCACAACCTGCTAAATTATTTTTTAATTTACATACATTTAGGCTCAGACTTTATATTGTAGAGTTCTGTGGGTTTTCACAATGCATAGTGTCATGTGTTCACTATTATAGAATTATACAGAATAGTTTTAACATCCTAAAAATATCCCCTGTGCTTTACCTCTTCAACCCTCTTTTTCTCCCCCTGAAACCCTGACAACCACTGATCTTTATACTTCATATAAAACCTACCTCACTACTATCCATTTAATTTTGCCTTTTTCCAGAATGTCATGAAATTGGAATCATACAGTATGTAGCCTTTTCAGACTGGCTTATTATTATTTTTCCTATATAAACATCCAGCTGTTCCAGAACCATATATTTAAAAGACTGTTTCTTTCACTATTGAGTTGACTTCATGGTAAATTAATTGACCATACATGCATGAATCTACTTACAAACTTTCTTTTAGGTCTTATTGATCTTACTTGTATATTCTTACGGCAATGATGCACCATCTTAATCACATCAGCTTTACAACTTGAAATTCAAAATTATAAGTCATCCAACTCTGTTGTTCTTTGGCAAGATTATTTTGGTTCTTCTAAGTCCTTCCATTTTTATAAAAATTATAGAATCTGATTGTTGACTTTATCATAAAAGACCTCTGAGCCTTTAATTTGGATTGAATTGAATCTACAGATCAATTTGAAGAGAAAACAATATCTTAACAATATTGAGCCTTCTAATTTGTGAAAATGGTATCTCTCTGTTTGTCTTCTTTAATTTCGCTCTTAAATATTTTATAGTTTTTACTATAGATATCTTCCATGAATTTTACTATACTTATTCCTAAGTAGTTAATGCTTTTAGATGCACTTGTAAACAGTATTTTAGATTTTTTATTTTCCAATTGTCATTACTATCCTATATCATTACAACTGATTTTTGTGTCCTGTGAACTTGCTATCTGGTATCTTTTTTTAGATCCATAAGATACTCAACATACAAAAACTTGTTTCTTTACAGTTTTGTTTAAAAGGCAATCTTTTCCATGTCTATTGCACTGGCTAAGATTTATAGTAAAATGATGATGGAAGTTGATGTGAGCAGACATCCTTGCCTTGTTCCTGATCTTAGTGGAAAGTCATTTATTAACTTATTATGTATGATTCTATAGCAGTTTGCTGAAAATTTTTATAATAAATGGATATTTAATATTGTCAACTATGTTTTCCACATTTATTTAGATGATCACATGATTTTTTTCTTCTCTACTGTTATGAATTACATTAATTTTCAATGTTAACCACTGGCATTATTCTTTTATGTATTCCTATATTGAATTTGCTAATATTTTATAAATTTTACATCTATTATCATGAGGAATATTGGTCTGTAGTTTTCTTTTCTGGTACTGTATTTACCAGGTGTTGATATCAGGGTTATGCAGCTTCATAAAATAAGCTGGGATGTGTTACCCCCTCTATTTTTGAAAGCACTTATTTAAGGTTGGTTTCCTCATTTAATGTTTGATATAATTCCCTGGCAAAGCCATTTGAGGTTTGAGTTTTCTCTGTGAGAAGGTTTTGATAGCAATTTCAATTTCCTTAATACATATGAGACTATATATGAAATGGAGCAGGATGCTGTGGGGTCCTCCTGGAAACAAATCCTTTCCATGCCCCCCATTTCTTGTTTGTAGGAAATAGGAGTTCCAAGGGGCAGATTCAAACAGTTGCTTATCAGAGAAGAGAGGGAATGCAGAAACAAAGGAGGAGCAGTCAAGAAACAATAGTGAAGGAATATACATAGCAATATCTTTGAGTTCTTCTGTAGGAACTAAGGCCCCCACACAGGTGGAGAATGGTACCTTCAGGCTGAGCACAAGATGCATGGAGTACTGCCCTATTAGCTCACCGCCAGCCAACTAGAAGAAAATCTGCAAGATTTTCTTGACACCCTCCCCAAATGATTCTCCATTAAAAACTTTCAAGGTTGGGCAGAATCTTCAGAGTTGGTTTTTGGACATGAGTCCACCTTCTCCCCAGCTTGCCAGCCTCCTGAATGAAGCAACCTTTCCTTTTCCAACAAACACTTGTCTCTTGAGTATTGGCTTTCAAGTGCTGAGCAGCACAACCTGAGTTTAGTAACACACAGATTTCTCTATTCCTTTATGCGTCAATTTGGTTAGCTGAATTTTTCAAGAAATTAATTCCCTTGTTTAAGCTACTGAATTTATTAACATTAAGCAGAGCTTCTCAACTTTAACATTATAGGTATTTTGGGGTGGACAGGTAATAGGAGGATGTTCTGTGTCTTGTAGGATATTTAGTAGTATCCTTAGCCTATATCCATAAGATGCCAATAATACTTCTCGCCCCAGGCTGTGATAACCAAACTATTTCCAGATATTGCCAAATTTCTCCTCTGGGGAAAGAAAATGTCCCCAGTTGAGAACCACTGGCACAAAGTTATTCATTATATCCCTTTATTATGTCTTTAATGTTTGTAAGATCTGTAATGATGTCACTTGTTTTTTGATGATGCTGGTAATTTATATTTTCTCCATATTGTCTTTGTTATGGGTTTATCAAATTTATTAACCATTTCCAAGAACTGACTTTTGACTTTATTTTCTCTTGTTTATCTTTTTTTTTTTTTTTGGCCTCACTGCATGGCTTATGGGATTTTAGTTCCCTGACCAGGGATCGAACCTGGGACCTCAGCAGTGAGAGTGCAAAGTCCTAACTACTGGACCACAAGGGAATTCTCTTATCTTCTGTTTCATTAATTTCTGCTTTTCTATGTATTATTTCCTTTCTTCTTCCTAAATTGGGTTTAATTTTGTATTTTATTTCTTCATGTGGAAGCTTAGCTAATTCACTATATATCTTTCTTCTTTTCTAATATAGACAATTAATGTTATAAATTTCCATTTTATTCGTGTTTTGGATGCATCCCACAAATTTTGATATATTGTGTTCTCACTATAAAGTTCAAAATATTTCTCATTTTTCCTTGTGATTTCTCCTGTGATTCATGGGTTATTTAGAAGTGAGTCACTTAATTTCTAAATATTTTGGCATTTTCAAGATATTTTTCAGTTACTGATTTCTAATTTGTGATCATAGAACATATACTCTATGTTTCTGATCTTGTGAAATTTATTGAGACTTTTTAAGATGCTAGCATAGGATTGGTCAATGATTGGTCTTGCTGAATGTTCTTTGTGAAATTGAAAGGAATTTGTAGTTTTAGTTGATGGGTATTACTCCATTAGGTCAAGTTAGTACATAATGTTATTCATTATGTTATTCAAATCTTCTATATTTTTCCTGATTTTCTGTGTATATTCTATTCATTATTTATTGTACATTTATCTATTTCTCCATCTAATTCTGTCAAATATTGCTTTGTGGCTTTAAGGCTCTATTAGTAGCTGCATGCATATTTAGAGCCATTATATCTTCTTAAACAATGAAGACTTTTACCACTATGAATATGCTTCTGTATCTCTGGAAATACTCTTTGCCTTGAAGTTTTATTTTTCTGATATTATTATGGTGATACTATCATTCTTATGCTTATTGTTTTCATGGTATATTTTCCAATTTACTTTATGTATCTTCAATTTGTAAAGCTTACCTTCAAATGATAAATTACTACTTAAAGAAAAATACAAGAACACTGCAACACTATAATCCTATTTATATTCCCTCCTGTACTTTGTGCCCTTGTTGACATACATTTTACTTCTACATACATTATAACCCAAAATATATTGCCACCATACTCATTTTAGTCAATAATCTTTTAAAGCTATGTATAGCTATAGATAAATGATACATGGGATACATATAAAATAAGTAAAATAGAAAATATTTCTATATGTTAATTCATATATCAGGACTTTCACCTTATATCACTTCACATTAGCCTGAAGAACTTCTAGAATTTCTGCTAGAGATGTCTGGAGCTGAATTTGCTCAGCTTTTGTCTGTCTGAAAATAGCTTTATTTTGGCTGAAATATTTGGGGGTTTTTTTTGCTAGATACAGAAGTTAAATTGATATATGTTGTTTATATTTAGACCACTTCAAAAATCCCATTCCATTTTCTATGGCTTCTGTTGTTTTTGAAATTAAAAAAATCACTAGTGATTAATTTTTTTTAATCATTATTCCCCTACATGTAATGTGTATCTTTCCTCTGTAACTGGTTTTAAGATTTTTTTTGCTATGATTCTCTAGGTTTGTTTTTCTTTCAATTTTGTGCTCTTTAGGATTCACTGAGCTTGCTGAATACATGGATTGACATCGTCAGTTGTTTTGGAGATTTCTCAATTTATCTCTCTTCAACTACTTCTTCTGTCCCCTCCTTTTTTCTTCTCCTTGGATTCCAAGTACATGTATGCTAGACCATTTGATACTGTCCTGCAGATATCGGACACTCTTTTCCATCTGTCCCTCCCCCTCCCCCATTTTTTTGCTTTTTATATTTGGTTTGTATAATTTCTATTGACCTGTCTCAAGTTTATGAATTCCTTCTTCTGCTATGTCCAGTTTGCTAATAATCCTACCAAGTGGACTTTTTATATCTGATATTTTATTTCTATCATTTTCATTTGTGTTTTTTTAAACAGTTCCCATCTCTTTGCCAAAATACCCTGTCTATTCATGCATGTTGTCCACTTTTCCTACAGATTCTATAACATTTATTATAGTAATTTTAAAATCCCTTTCAGATAATTCCAATATGTGGGCCATTTCTGTGTTTGCCTCTATTAACTATTTTCTCTTTTGACCATGGCTCACATTTTCTTGTGCCTTCACATATCTGATAATTCTTACTGTATGCTAGATATTGCACAAAAGAGAACAGTACATAATATTTACCCTAAAAAATATCTTTCCACTTTTTCTATTAGGCTTCTTGTTTGGAAGTCTGAGTCAATTGAATCTTTAGATTTGCTGAGTCTGGGCTTTGTAGAAGTTAATTAGAATCAGTTCACCATGTCCTTCAAATGTGCTTGGGTTTTTAGCACTGGCAAAACTCTGGAGATGACTTTGTACCTGACAGCCCATCCACCAAACTGTTACTCTCTTAGCTCAGAAGCTTAGCTTCCAGCATGTCCATGGGTTGTGCTCTTTACTCCCCCAGTCTTGCCTGTCTTTTTGTGCTTCACTAGAACTCTCTCCATGCTGCTGCCCTGCCCCCAGCCTTCAGAGCATTGTTGGGATGCAACTGAAGAAGGCCTGGCATCCTTAAAGGGATTTTTTTCCAGTAATCCTGCCTTACTCCCTGCCTTTCACATACTACTTTTGAGTACTTAGTTCAGGCCTTGGGAAAGAGTTAGAGGGTGGGTTGCAGACTTCCTCTATGATTGGGGTGCCATGAGATTATAATCTATCATTCCAGCCTACACACAGCCATTAAACATTTGGCTGGTCTCCCTTTACCCCTGTTTGTGGTGCATTCATGTAAGAAAAAAGCTACTTGATGTACCATAAATACCATAAACTGTTCTGTAAGAAATGAAAGCAGCTGTCATTCTCTTCTCTCCTAGGAAGTTCTTATTACCTTTTGGATTTAAGTTTGTTAAAGTTTACTTGTGTCTTCAGCTAAGTATTTTTCAACTTTTTTTTCCCCTAGGGGAGGAAAAAGTGTAAGTTTATTCTACATAACCGAATTTTTGTGAAGTGGAGTAAGTCTCTTACTGCTTTGTAAATCTTGATTAGATTATGTATTTTTACTTTACAACAGTTTCAAAACACCTCCTCAAGAGTTCTCTTTTCAGCAGTAGTGATGATCACTACTAAAGGAGTGAAATACTTCCTTCTTTCTCACCTAACCAGTTAACTATGCTTGTTCTCCCTTGCATTCATGTAGTAAAAAGTACTTCATGCCCTTGTGACTGTTATTATCTGGCCTTGTTTCTCATTCCCCGAGTCTCTGACTCTGGTCATGTTTTCCTTCTTCTCTGCCTGTGCTAGTTGGGCCTCCCGATACTTTGAGAACAGTTCTTACCTTGGTTTATTATTAAGCTCCATTCTTGGAGTGGTACCCACCACAGATGCATCATTGCTCTGACATTTTGCCTGGATCCTTAACTTGCATTATGTTGGCTCTTTGTTCAGGGTTTCTCACACTGTTTTAAGGATAGCCTCTTTCAGAAACCTTTTGTTTCTTTTATACTAACTATCTAGTCTTAGCCTGAAACTGGAAAGTACTACTTCCAAGCTGGGCTGACCTTTTGATTTGACCAATTGCCCAGCTAAACACATAAAACTTGCCTTTCATTCTCTCTGACTTCACTGATCTCTATAGTTATGACCTCTGAAGAAAAAGAAATATGTCAGTTCCCCTTCCCTCCAATCACTAGAACTCCGACTTGAACAGTCTCATTGTCTCCCAGGTCACTTAGGAGATTTGTTGTCTCACCTGAGATTGCTCCTCTGATTATTTAATAATTAAACTTCCATTATGAAAACAGGAGATAGTAATTGCGATACTAATACCAGGAGAATATATTATTCTCCTAGAAAGATTTGAATATTATTCTTCTAGAAAGATTTGAATCCCAAATAATCTTCAATTTGCGAAACATATGGGGATATATTCTGAGTATAGTGGGCTTCACCTATTCCTTGACTAACAGTGTCTATTACTAATCTAATGACTATGTTGATCTACCAGCCATCTCATCAATCATCACAAAACAAAACATATAATACAAATAATGGAATTTCAAATTATGCATCTCTACTCCTTGACTACACCATTTATATTGTTTAAGCTTAAAAATGCCTTTTTCCAAATTCCACATTTAACTCCTTCCATAGTCTCTTGGGAAACAGTGATAACCAAATCTTTCTGATTCTATTTTCCAATTATTTATAGTTATTCAACTTCTCTGTCCCCCAGGCATCAATACTTTTGTCCTGGGTCCTTCTCACACTTCTTATCTGGTCTCTCAGCCTCTAATAACTCTCCCATCCATTCCCCATGCATTTTCAGCAACAATTCCAAAATGATCTTTTAAAAATGCATATATAACCACAATTATTAGCAGTAAGGCATACCCCCTTAATGCACAGGATCCTTCATGACTAAGTTTTCTCAGTTTTCATCCTAATTTTATTTTCTATTTTGTCTTCATATGCACACTATGCTCCAGTCATACAGATATTCATAGTTAAATATACCATACTCTTTCATAGCCTGTGCACATGTTCTTTTCTTGCCTGCAACTCCATTTCCAGCTTTACTCAGTTAGCTCCTCCTCAAGTATCTCCTCCTTCAGAAAGTCTTTGTTACTCCCTAAGTCTGAGTAAATCCAGGGCAAATCCTTATCATAGGACTTATCATATTATATTGTAATTGTACTTAACTCTCTTATCCACTTAGCTTCCGGTAATGTTCATGAATTTGATTCTATCAAAATTAAGAACTTCTGCTCTTTGAAAGACACAGTTAAGAGAATGAGAGAGAGGACAGCCACAGACTGGGGAGAAAATCTCTGCACATCACATATCGGATAAATGCTTGTATCCAGAATGTATTTCTTAAAACCCTCATAACTCGGTAAAAAGGAAACAAAATAATAACAAAAACTGGGCAAGATTTTGAACAGACACTTCATCAAATATGCTATGAGAGTGGCAAAGAAGGACTTGAGAAGATGTTCAACATCAGTAACTATTAGGGAAATGCAAATTAAAACCACAATAAGAGGTGGTGCAGTGGTTAAGAAGCCGCCTACTAATGCAGAGGACATGGGTTCAAGCCCTGGTCTGGAAAGATCCCACATGCCGTGGAGCAACTAAGCCCGTGCACCACAACTACTAAGCCTGCGCTGTAGAGCCTGTGAGCCACAACTACTGAGTCCATGCACCACAACTACTGAAGCCTGCATGCCTAGAGCCCATGCTCCGCAACAAGAGAAGCCACCACAATGAGAAGCCCTCGCACCACAACGAAGAGTAGCTCCCACTCGCCACAACTAGAGAAAGCCTGTGCGCAGCAATGAAGACCCAATGCAGCCAAAAATAAAATAAATAAATAAATATATTAAGAAACAAACAAACAAAAAACCCACTACTCATCTATTCGAGTGGCTAAAATTAAAAAGAATGACCATACCAAGTGTTGGCAAAGGTGTGGCTCAATGGAAACTCTCTCTCTTTTTTTTTTTTTTTCAGTGTGGTTCCATTTATATGAAATGTTCAGAATAGGTAGAACCATAGAGACAAAGTAGATTGGACTACAGGGCCATGACACACACCCACTGACCAGATACTCCAGAAGCAATTCCAGGCATCCCGCCATCCAGCCAGAGCGCAAGCACTGGTCTGAGTGAAGGGTTTGGGGCTGCGAGTCCCAAGACCTGAGGATAGTTCCTTTCTTCACTAGCATTGTGACTCCAGGCAACTCAGCTAGTGGGAATATAAAATGACACAGCCCTTTGGAAAATAGTTTGGCAGCTTCTTAAAGCTTTAAACGTTAACACCTACCATAGTTATTCTACTTCTAGGTATATACTCCAAAGAAATGCAAGCAACATGTCTTGGAAAAGCCTGTACATAAATTTTCACAGCAGCTTTGCTTGTAACAGCCAGAAAATTTAAACTTAAGCCCAAATATCCATCAACAGGTGAACAGACAAATAAATTATGACATATCCTTATACGGGAAAACTGCTCAGCAATAAAACGGGATGGACTATGAGTACTTAAAGACACGATGGATGAATCTCAAAATAAGCAGACTGAATGAAAAAAGCCAGATGAAGAAGAGTACATAATGTTTGATTTCATTAATGTAAAATTCTAGAAGACGCAAGCTAATCTATAATGACAGAAAGTATATCAGCGGAAGAGTAGCAAGAATGAGGTTACAAAGGGACACAAAGAAATTTTTCTGGGTGTGAATATGTTCATTATTTTGATCATGGTTTAGGTTTTACAAGTATATTCATATGTCCAAACTTGTAAAATTGTATACTTTAAACATGTACAGTAAATGGTATGCCAGTTATACCCAATAAAACTTTAACAAAAAATTTTTTAAAATCTCCTACACATTCCTTTATTCCCCAAGGAATCTTCATCAATCTTTTAGTCCCAGATAGATAGCATTGTTTTATACGTACTATCATTCATACACCTTATCATATTTCGTTGTTTTTGTCGATTTACCTATCTACCTCACTAGATTTTAAGCAGTATAAACGGTGATATTATTTTTGAGACTGATTTCTTAGAGATAAGACACACCCTCTCCGAAAACACACATTGGTTCTGTTCAAGGTAGAGCAGTGCCTTGAATGGACATTGTCCTGTACTGATGCCTGTTGACTGAAGAAAAATGCACAACCTAAAAGCTGCAAGTTATGTTTTATTCAGGGACTTTACTGAGGACTATAGCCTGGGAGATAGCCATAGCTCTGAGCAATAGCTCTGAGGAACTGCTCAAAGAGGTAAAGGGGGAGCCAGGATATAGGAGTTTTTGCTGAAAACAAACAAACAAACAAAAACACCCATGTAGTCACACATCAAAAGATTAATGCTAATCACAAAAAAACAGACATCTCAAGTTAATGATTTTAGTGCTTTTCTATGTATGGGAAGATGCAAGAATCTGGGCTCATTGAAATTATTTCTTAGATATGCATCTGAACTATCTAGGGCCAATATCCTGTTTTTCTCCATCCTGAATTCCCCTCAGGCTGCACCCTCAGGGACAACTGCAGTGGCCGATGGCTTGATGGTGGGGCAACATTCTGTGTTTACCAAAATGGCAGGCAACATTTTTTGTCCACAAGCTTATGTCTATATACTATTTGTTGTTAAGGCTATCATTATTAATTACTAATGACTGAAATTTGAAGACTAATGTGAAAAGAATTTAACATCTTCACAGTGATATTTAAGAATTTTGAAAAGTTGAAATCAGAAGGTTAAACACATATCCTTTGACACACATCTTGTAGATATGCCAGCTCCTATTTGACTCCTCTGTCTTCAATCTAAAACTAACCTGGTCCTCCTGTGCATATCTGTCACTCATGGAAATTCTCAAGAAACTTTGTTAGGAGTTTCACTCTGGGAAACATAAAAGATAATAATGATAACTGGCCAGGCTGTATCCAGCTGTCGTGATTTAGGAGTCATAGTGGGGAAGAGCTTTAGAAAGCAGTGTTTAGGAATGAGAAAAGGAATATTTCCTGCCATATCAGTAAACAGAGGATGTCACAGTCATCAGCAATTGCAGCCACAGCCTATGGTGAGCTCTCAGGGAACTCGGAAGGAAAGAATACCTGCCATCTAGCAGCCATCAAATTACAGCCACTCCCCACGGTGAGCCCTGAGGAAACTCAGGATATGAAAACACAGGATACTGGCCTCAGATAGCTGAGGTCCATATCAAAGGAATGATTTCAGTGAGCCCAGACTCTTACATCTTCCCATATATAGAAAAGGGCTAAATTCCTTAACTTGACATATCTGGTTTTCTTTAACTAACAATAATCTTTTGAAGTTCAGACTACCTGCCCTTTGTTGCAAAACTCCTATGTATACTGGCTGCCCACGCCTGCCTCTCCCCCACCCTTCCAACCTCCTTGGAGCAGTTCTCTCAGGGTTACTGAGGCGCTGCCTCCCCCGCTTGCAGTCCTAAAAATTCCTGCCGAATAAAACATAACTCTCAACTTTTAGGTTGTGAATGTATTTTTTAGTCGACAGGGAGAGAAAACAAGTATAGTGAAAATCAAAGGAAAGTTTGGGGTTAGCACAAAAGTCTCAATAGACATTAAGATGAGAGGTAAATGGTATTCTTTTCTTCCTTAGACTAAAATTTGCTAGCTATATGTAATCCAAAAATCGTAAGAACTCTATTGGTGTTTTATGTTATTGTATGGAACTCTGTTATCTAAAAGAATACATCCTAACCACATATGGCTATTGAGTACCTGAAATGTGGCTACTCAGAACTGAATTGTACAAATTTTTAACTTCATATGAAAAACAGTATTTAAAATACCTCATTAATTTTTTATCTTTATATTTATGTTGAGATAATAATGTCTAAGATATACTGGATTATTAAAATTAATTTCACCCATTTCTTTTTACTTTATCTAATATGGCTACTAGAACATTTTTTTTCTCCCATTGTGGAGCACAGGCTCCGGACACACAGGCTCAGCGGCCGTGGCTCACGGGCCCAGCTGCTCCACAGCATATGGGATCTTCCCAGACCGGGGCACGAACCTGTGTCCCCTGCATCGGCAGGTGGACTCTCAACCACTGCACCACCAGGGAAGCCCTGCTAGAACATTTTAAATTACATATATGCTTTGCATTTGTTGCTCAATTATATTTTTGCTGAACAGCACTGTTTATAGAGAATAAACACTTTCATCCAATGGCTGAACTGATAACTGGCATTTCAGAGGAAGAATTTTCATACCTACAGGTTAGTCCTTTACATTGTAGTCATTCTATTTGAATAAAGGAACAAAAGAAGATTTTAATAGCAAATGTCACTGCGTTCTAAAAAAGTTGGGAGGATACTGCTATGTTTGGGAACACACATAAGTGGGCATTTTGATTATAAAAAAAAGAAGTCTCAAGGTTAGTCTTGTAACAGAGACGCTGAGATAAAGGTAGAGCCACATGGGCCTGTATAAGTGGAATTTTCCATTTTCATTGCAGCAGCTTGAGAAAAGGGGAGTCTGGGTCCCTGGACTTATAGGAAAGCATTTGGGAAAAATCTCATTGGAGAATCAGAGTGGGCTCCTGGGGAACTGATGGCTGACTGGGCTCAGGAAGAAGGGGGATCACTACAATATGACTCTTGGCAGAAAATGAACTTTGAACTCTAATAAAAATCAATGTTGTTGCTGTACACCTGAAACTAACACAACATTGTAAACCAACTATACTCCAATAAAAAAAATTTTTTTAATGCAAAAAACAAAAATCAATGTTGGATATTCAGTTTTAAGTTGTTCAGGGTTTTTTTGTACTTAAACCATTTTATCTGTTATACATACAGCTTTCTGTTTATGCTGACTTATGGTATGATAGAAAGGAACCATGTTTAAATGTGTGACAAAGGGATGCAGAGAGAGCAACAAAGAATCCATAAGTAGTGATAAGACAGCACAAAGTGATCAAGACTTGAGCCAGGAGCAGAGCACAGAAAATAATGACAGTCAACTACCAGCAAAAAGTTGTAAGCCTTCCTTCTCAAAAATCTTTAGAAAAATTGGGGAGTACATGCCCCTGGAAAAGAGGGTTCATGTTATTTTATTTGCCTACTAATAGAAAGGGTGACTCTGGAAGATGGGAGAACTATGGAAGCCCATTGGGTAATTTATATATATGGAATCTCTACTCAGATATTTTCAGGTTTCTCATCTACTTTCAATTCCTATTTCAGATTTAATATTTAATGAGAAAGAACAAATTCATTTAATTACAAACTCTAACTAGATTTTTAAAACATCATTTTGAGCTTGGGGGATACTAGATGTCAAATTGATAAGATCTCAGTATTTAGGAGCTCTCATAAGACTTTAATTTTTTTCTTTTTTTTTTTTTGCGGTACGCAGGCCTCTCACTGCTGTGGCCTCTCCCGTTGCGGAGCACAGGCTCCGGACGCGCAGGCTCAGCGGCCATGGCTCACGGGCCCAGCCGCTCCGTGGCATGTGGGATCCTCCCGGACCAGGGCATGAACCCACGTCCCCTGCATCGTTAGGCAGACCCCCAACCACTGCACCGGGGAAGCCCCAAGATTTTAAATTTTTAATTAATTTGATTTTTATTAATTCACTCTTATTTTAAATTTACTGTATATTTTGAATATCACTCATATGATTAGGGCATTGATATTTTTTAAATGACAATCCATAAAACAATGAATCTACTTAGACATCTTCCCACCACTCTGCACCTTGTTGATCACTAAGGCAAATTTGAAGAACACTTAAAAAGCCAGAATCCAGGGTGCCAAAGCTATGTCCCACTTCACAAATAAAAATTTAAAACTCACCCCTTTAAATGTTAAACTGCAATTTAAACAATGATAATACTTTTTAAAGAGAGGAAATAGAAAAACTGTAAAAAAAAAAAAGATGACTCTTTTCAGGGTTTTCTGAAATGTGGAGTCACCTAGTATTGATATGCCACAATTGAATACTGCCTCTATATCTAAATCATAATTACTATTTCGCAAAGCCACTTTTGAAAATGAGAAGAAATTATGGCTAGCAAATATAACACCATTGCTGTAATGACCGAGGTCTAAATAGAGCCATCTTTGTCTAATTGGGTTTTTTTTAAAATACATTTATTTATTTATTTATTTATTTTTGGCTGCATTGGGTCTTCGTTGCTGCACACGGGCTTTCTCTAGTTGCGGTGAGCGGGGGCTACTGTTCGTTGCGGTGCGTGGGCTTCTCATTGCGGTGGCTTCACTTGTTGTGGACCACGGGATCTAGACGCGCGGGCTTCAGTAGTTGTAGCACGCGAGCTCAGTAGTTGCAGTGCACGGGCTTAGTTGTTCATGGTACGCGAAGTCTTTAAACAGTTTTTAATCTGGTCCTCATGGACAGACTTCTAGGAAATCTGTGACCCCTTTGAAAATGTATACAAAATGTTTTTGTGTCTCTTTTTCTTTCCTCTTGGGAGAGGAAGGTTCATATCATATTTCAGATTATTAAAGAGACCTGTGACCTAAAAATAATTTAACAATCACTGCTTTGGAATGTATTTTAAATGAATGCTAACATGATGAATCCTGTTACCTCTTAATGAATCCTGTTATCTCTTAAAGAAAACCTATCATGGGGATTCCCTGGCAGTCCAGTGGTTAGAACTCAGCACTTTCATTGCTGGGGGCCCAGGTTTGATCCTTGGTCAGGGAACTAAGATCCTGCAAGCCCTGCAAGCAATGTGGTATGGCAAAAAACAAAACAAAACAAAACAGAACACCTATCATCTCATATGTGAAGTATTAGACTAAGATTTGAAAACACAAAGAGTAGTAAAATTCTTGATCTATTAGGGAAGAATATCTAGAAAAAACATTAGAAAAGCCTTTGAGCATATTTAAGATACTACCTAAGAAACCTAAAAAAAAAAAAATTATTCTTGCTGCTTTTAGCATTCTCTTCCATGAAAGCCCATAGCAGTTTTATTCCCATCACAGTCTCTGATATGAAGTTTAAGAATTATTTTTTATATTAGCAAATATCTTTCAGTGTTCATGTATTTTAACCTTTTTTTCAGACAAAAATCCTTCTTTCTAGTTAAACACATACACTTCTGCTATGGTGGTTAATAGTTTAGGCTTTGAAATCAGAATATCTGAGTTCCAGTTCTGCTATTTACTAGCTCTGTGGCCATAAATAAGTCATAGTACCTTGAATCCTCTATTTCCTCTATTTAAAAATAAAGATGTGGGATAATAGTAGAACCTAATACAAAGTGTTTCTATAAAAGTTAAATGAGGTGGGAATTCCCTGGTGATCCAATGGTTAGGACTCGGCACTTTCACTGCTGAGGGCACGGATTCAATCCCTGGTCGGGGAACTAAGATACCACAAGCCGAGTGGCACAGCCAAAAAAAAAAAGTTAAACGAGGTGATGTAAAGAATGCCTGGTACAATAAATTCATTCATCCAGCATAGTTTTCTCAAACTCCTAAAATTATTCTTATTAGAAATTATGATTAAGACAAAGATCCTACAAAAGATTCAGATGAATTAAAGTCACTAACTAGTTTTAATTATTTTTACTTTTTTCCAGGTTTATTGAGATATAATTGACGTATAACATTGTGTAAGTTTAAGGTGTACAACACATTGATTTGATACTCATTTATTGCAAAAGGATACCAACCACAGCATTCATTAGCTAACACCTGCATCATGTCACATAATTACCATTCCTTTTTTGTGGTGAGAACATTTAAGATCTACTCTTTCAAGTATATGATACTGTATTGTTAATTATAGTCACTATGCTGTACATTAGGTCCCCAGAACTTATTCATCTTGTAACTGGAAGTTTGTACTACATCTCGGTTTTCTCCCACTCCCCAACCCCTGGTAACCACAATCCTAGTCTCTGTTTCTATGAGTCTGCTTTGTAAAATTCCATGTATAACGTGATATAATACAGTATTTTTCTTTCTCTGTCTGACTTCACTTAGCATAACGCCCTCAAATTACATCCATGTTGCCACAAACAGCAGGACGTCCTTCTTTCTCTTTGGCAAATAATATTCCTGTGTGTTTGTGTGTGTGTGTATACATATGTATATACACATATATATGTATACATACATATGTATACATATACATGTATATATACATATGTGTCTATATATGCCATATATATATATGCACCACATCTTGTTTATTGATTCATCCATTGACACGTTGCTTAAATATTTTGGCTATTGTGAGTAATGCTACAACGAACATGGAAGTGCAGATATCTCAAGACCCTGTTTTCCTTTCCTTCATATATATACTGAAGAAGTGGGATTACTGGATCACATGGTAGTTCTAGTTTTAAGGAAACTCCATAATGTTTTCCAGAGTGGCTGAACGAATTTACACTCCCACGACCAGCACAAAAGGATACCCTTTTCTCCACATCCTTGCCAACAGTTCCCTGTTGAAGAGGTAGGAAGATGAAGAGAGCCCTCCCAGGCCTTCTGACCTGCTATGGAGTGCCAAGCACCAGATTCCCTTCTGGTGTTTGCATAGGTGGGAGCTTCCCTAGCTGACCCTGGTGAAAAGAGTAGCCTTGAATGATCTTAAGTCCAATGGCAAATCTGCTTATATCTTCTAGCTTCCCCTGGTCCCTCTCTAAGCTCATTCTTTGGCTTATCTCTCTCTTTTTTTCCCCATTCTTTCCCAACCCAAACATTCTATACCCTCTAGATTGACCTGCTGATCATCTCATCAACAAAGAATGTGGATTCTGAGGTTGACACACTTTGACTCAAATTCTAGCTGTGTTGCTCATTATCTGCGTGATGTGGGACACAAGTTGCTTCACCTCACTAAGCAGTTTTCTCATCTGTAAAAAGGGGGGAGATTATACATATCTCAAAGGGTTGTGGAGCTTCAGTGGGCTCATGTTATGGTTATTTATTGCTGAATAAAAAACCATCCTGGATCTTAGTGGGTTAAAACTGTGAGTTACATTTATTTTGGTCATAAATCTGCAACTTAGGTAAGACTCAACAGGGACGTCCTCTATGTTCCACTTGGTGACAGTTGTAGTAGTCACCCAGCTGGAAAGCTGGGTGCTGTCATCATCTGAAGGCCTGCCCACTCATGTGTCTAGAGATCAGTGAGGCCTCAGTTGGGTCAGATAGCCAGAACACCTACGTGAGGCATCTCCCTGTGGCTACTTGGCTGCCTTACAAGATGGTGTCTAGGTTCCAAGGACGAGCATCCCAAGAGAGAGAAAGCCAGGTGGAAACACTGCCTTTTATGACCTCACAGGAGGTCAAAGAGGGTGACTTCTGCTGTTTTCTGCTCATCAGGAAGGTCACAAAAATCCACTCAGTTTCTAAAAACAGATTCCACTGTTTGAGAGGTCTCAAACTCAAAGCAAACTTCTTCTTTTTTAAGCAAACTTCTTTTGAAGTAAATTTTGCAATATGGTTGAGAGCTATTAGGATTTGGGTGATTTACCATTACAGTAGATTAAAGAGAAAACTGGAATATGAGGCAAGGCTAAGTTTTCAAAAGTTAATTAAACATAGAAAAATCATTTAGCTTCAGCATCAATGGTGAATATAACCAGAAATCATTACAGAAGAATTATCACCTATTCAGAGTTATCCTGGGGGCTTCCCTGGTGGTGCAGTGGTTAAGAATCTACCTGCCAATGCAGGGGACACGGGTTTGAGCCCTGGCCGGGGAAGATCCCACATGCCGCGGAGCAACGAAGCCCATGCGCCACAACTACTGAGCCCGCGTGCCTAGAGCCTGTGCTCCGCAACAAGAGAAACCACCACAATGAGAAGCCCGCACACCACACCGAAGAGTAGACCCTGCTCGCTGCAACTAGAGAAAGCCGTGCACAGCAACGAAGAACCAAAGCAGCCAAAAATAAATAAATAAAATAAATAAATTTATTTAAGAAAAAAACAAAGTTATCCTGGACTCTTCAATAAAGCATATGGCCTTCATATCTGATAGCACAGAGACTGAAACAGAACTCAGGAAATCATTGTTAACCAAACAACTGCAAGCTTTTCAGAAAATTTTCCTTCCAAAATGTGCTTTAGGGCTTCCCTGGTGGTGCAGTGGTTGGGAGTCCGCCTGCCGGTGCGGGGGACGCGGGTTCGTGCCCCGGTCCGGGGAGATCCCACATGCCGCGGAGCGGCTGGGCCCCTGAGCCATGGCCGCTGGGCCTGCGCGTCCGGGCCCTGTGCTCCGCGGCGGGAGAGGCCACAGCGGTGAGAGGCCTGCGTACCGCAAAAAAAAAAAAAAAATGTGCTTTAATGGTGAAAATCAGAGTACAGGGGCAAAAGCATCAAGCATTTAATATCTATTTTTAAAAATACTTCATTGTTACATGGGCAATAAGTTTGTCATTAATATTTACTAGGTAACTTAAGGTGTCAGCTCCTGGCTACAACCCATTGAGACTGGCATTATTACCATCTCTGTTTTACAGATAATACAAGTTAGGAATAAAGAAGGTTAAGTATCTTGTCCACTGTTACACACACTCTATATAGCCCAGTCAGGCTGGGCTCATCCTCAGGTAATCTGGCTCTAAAGGCTATATTCCTAACCATGCCACTAAATTGCTTCTTACAGGGATCTTTTTGTAGAAAGACTCACTCCTATGTGAATTCCAGTTATTTGGATGAGGACATGCTGCCCAGCCAGAATTTTTAAAGTTAAGTGATAAAGTTAGTTGAGAGAATAATGACTAAGTATTCCCTTGAGAAATAAAAAAAAATACCTTTTTTAAACTGAAAAATAGTACATGTTAAATTATAGAAACATTTGCTAATTAAAAAATGTATATAGTAGAGAAAATAAAAATAGCCTCAAACTACAAATGACTGTTTATATTTTGTATAGTTCCTTCCATTTATATCTATATGTTCTAAATGTGAATATACTTTACAGCCTTAATAATACTTCACATACTATCTATTGCATACTGCTTCTATTTAGTGGTATATTATTATCATCACTTCTCATGTAACAAAACATCTTTACTACATAACTTTTACAGGCTTTATAAGATCTCATTGCATGGCTATTCCATATTTAAGTAACCTTGTAATTCTATGAAAGGTAGGGTCATACACGTAGACCGTCAGAATAGATTTGGAAGCTGCTTTTCTTTTTTTCTCCCCATGATTCTGATTTGTTTTAGCCATACTATTTATTCTGAAATTTCAAACAATGTTAGTGAAAGATGCCCACCCCTCTCCTCAACTTTGGAAGGCCTGGGCTAATTATGAGGGGTTAAATGATTTAATTAACGTCCCAACAGAAGACATGGGCTAAAAGGAGAGGTCAGGGAATGATTTAACCAACGTTGCATTGTTGGACGTTTAAGTTATTTAAATGAATGCACTTTGTACTGAAATCTTATTAGAGTTCCCATTAGGTTTAGGATAAATTCCAAAAGGTGGGATTGTGGGGCTAAAGGATGCGAAAATTTGAAGTTTTAATACTCTTGCCACATATTGCCTAACTGCTTGCCAGGAAATGTATGAGTTTACATCGTCACCAACATAGTGTGAGAAGGCTCATTGTCTTACACATGTATGTAATAATTTTAGATATTAAATTGTATGTTTTTGACTTGCATTTCTTATTTTTACATATCTTCATATTCTATTGGCCAAACACACCTATCCTGTCAGAACACAGAAATAAATTACTATCACTTTCTTCCTTGGTTACTATGTACCTTGTGGCCGTGATTGTAACAACAGCTTTCATTCATTAAACGTTAAGTTCTCTGCAGGCAATGAGTCTAGTCCATGTTTGACAATTATTCCCAATATCTCATTTAACCCTCAAAACAACTCTGTATTGTTATTTTCATTTTCTCCATGAGATTACCCACCCTTTGAAATGTTAGGGAGAGTAGCCCCAAGTCTACAGCGATGAGCTGAAACACCGGGATTTGAGCGAGGATCTCCCTAAGCACTGGGGGGGAGGAGGGTGACACCACGTGCAAAAACAAAAACAATCAAAACAAAACAGCGGCTGTTTCCTTCTAGTAATAAAGAGGTTCTAAGTTAAAATATATGTGACTTTTCGGCTACCAGACATGTGTCTACCAACCAGTTTATCTCACTTCCCAGCGTCGCGAGTGTCAGGACCACTTGAAGGGCGTGGACGAAGAAGCTGCTCAGCTCAGGGCTGAGGCAGGCAGTACACGTCTTTCCCCTCTGCAAAGGGAAATAGCCGGACAGGGCAAAACGGAGGGGGGACTAGTATTTTCAAATCTTCCAGTGATAGGGCAGCCAAATTTCACCTCTAAGTCTTGGGAAACCAAGGTAACAAAACGGAGAGCGCACAAGCACAAACGCACCTTACGTAGCTCCCTTCTGAGCTTTAGGAAGACGAAGGAAGAACGCATGCGTGGTGCACGCTTCCGGGCCACACCTCCTCCTCTCCGGGAGCGCTCTGCGCAGGCTCGGGCGCAGGTTGCAGCAGAGAGGGGCCTCTGCTGTTGTGGTTATTGTGCCGCCCCTCCCCCACCCGGACCCAGCGGCGACCCATCGCTGCAGGCCCGTTGCTCTAGCCCCAGCACCCGGCACTAAGGACTCCGTGACCGTGTCTTCGGGCCTGTCTGCGCCGGAGCAACTCGGGACTGCGTAGCACCCCGCATGCCGGTGAGCGACCCGGGACGCGCAGCCTCCAGGTCCCCTTAGGGAGCGGGGCCGAGCGGGCACCCTGGGAAGAGCCGAGCCGGATGAGGAGGTGGAGGAGGGGAGGCTACAGGGCCGCTGGACACGCGCGGAGACCGGGGAGGCGCTCTGGGCTGGGTTATGGAGGTGTGTCATCACCTCTTATCCGGGCGCAGCTTCCTGCCTAGGGGCTCCGGGCTTCGGCTCTAGCCGGGCGCACGGGAGAGATTCCAGGTCCCCACACCTTGAGTGGCCAGGTGGCCCCTGGTTTTTCTCTTTTTGAGTTTTCTTGCCCGACTGCCTGTATTTTATCTTTAACCCTTCCAAAGTAGGCAGGCTGTATCCTGGGTTTCGTTGATGCAGCTTATGAAAGGCGCCGACTTCCTTCCTTCGGAAGATCACGACCCATTTAAATTGGGTGGAGTCATGTTCTTTTTTTTCCTTTTTTCGTAAGGAGTCTAAAGTTCTGGTTGGTTTTAAGTAAATTAAGGAATTTTGATAAAAATATTGAGCACAGGGGCCTAGCACCTCTTTATTATAAACTAAGGAGTCTCCAAGAATAAAAGTTGTTAAACTTAGCAGTGCTCTGGGGAAAATCCAGTAGGGAGGGCAGGGATGCCCAGTACCTGACGAAGTCTGGCACTTGTCCATTAGCCTTGATAAAACAAACACCAGTCCAAGGCCGACTGTATCAAGGCAACTGTTACATAAGTATAGAAAGCAGGCCCAGACTGAGAGCCACTCGTTCTTGCCTTCTGTGTCTTTTCCCCTCTTAAGGCATTCCAGTGGGAGGCACCCTATACCTCTGTTAACTGAGATGGTAAAAGGGTGCCACTGAGGCCCATTGAGCCCAGCTCATCTAATATTCCACATAGGCCCCAAGGTCAAAGTGTGTGGGGACAGTGATGTTAATTCACCCCTGAACCACCTGTGACTGGCAAGTACTGGTTTGGCTTGCATATAATGTCTTTGAGCAAAATCAAGGAAAAATAATGCATAAATCATTCACGTTTTTTAACTTAATGGGCAATGTGTATATAAATTTTTTAAAAATAGTAAAAATCAGCATCTTTATTCATCATTCTGAAGTAAGTTTGTCTACTAGTCGTATAATTTTTTATCCTGCTGTTTACAGTGTGTTTGGGTGACCCTAACACATGGATGGCATGCCACTTTTAAAAAGCAAACTTTTCTTCATAGCATAAGATAAATTGAATTATTTTGAGTGTCAGTTTTCCTCATTCACATCAGTTCGAATTTTTTAAAGAAATATGTCTCTTTATATGAATGTCTTTAATAATCTATTTTTAGGAACTGATAAAAAATATATGGTCAAATTTAGAAAGAGAAGGAATGTATTATTTTTAAATTCAGCTTTCCTGCTTTGTTAATTTGTCCTCAGAATGTCAACTGATTAGAATATATGACTTTTTAAGTTTTCTTAATACTTAAAATTGTGGCTTAAACTGCAGTGTTATTGCATTACCTATCTACAGAGGTTATTTTGATATAGGTACTAGCACTAATTATTTATTTTTATTGGTCTTTAAATTTATATTTAATTTCCCTCCTGTATTTTTGATACTGTCATCCTAAAATTTTGAAATTAATGTTCTAAATTTTGCTGCTTTATATTGGTGAATTATAGTCAATATTTTAGAATATTAATTTCATAATTTTAACTCCACCAACTGTTGAATGAAAGAAAAATCTGGAGGTTTTTTGAGCTGTTTTTTGTTGCAAGTATTTAAATGTTTAAAGCAAGAAATGTGAGGATGAGAAAGATTGGGGATTTTATTTATCACATAGGGGCATGAATTTTAAAAGGCTGAAAAATACTACTTTGATATTTCCTGGTGATACCTAGTTGTAATCTGCCCAAAGCCACTTTTGCCTTCAGTGCTAATTGATTTAAAGGTAGAATGTGTTTTTGTTTTATTCCAAGAAAAGTGAAGTCCATGTGTTTCTTTTCAGAGAACTCTAAGAAAGTGGAGACTTTTGTCAAATTTTAATGTTGTTTGAAAGCCCATTCTTATCATAACTCTGATATATCATTTCATAATATTTTGTTAGAAAAACACTTTTGGACTCTAGTAAATGGCTCCCTTGTTTCAGACATTATTTTGATTGAGTATAATTCTAATCCAGATAGTGATTTGAACGCTCCCTTGAAGGTTGTTCTAAATTAATTTGATCGGTATAAATATCCTATAATGTTCTTGAGTATACATCTTGACTGAAGTTTACTGTAAGATGTTTTTTTTTCTTAGACATGGGAAAGTCTTTTTCTCATTTGCCTTTACATTCAAATAAAGAAGATGCTTATGATGGAGTCACATCAACTGAAAATATAAGGACTGGATTGGTTAATAGTGAAGTCCATAATGAAGATGGAAGAAGTGGAGATGTCTCTCAGTTTCCATATGTGGAATTTACAGGAAGAGACAGTGTCACTTGCCCCACTTGTCAAGGAACAGGAAGAATTCCTAGGGGTATGTGTTATTGCACTGTTTTTTCTTTGAAGAATGATTCCAAGTGTTTGCACAAATACTATGAAATCTGTGGGTCTGAGCACAACCCTTTATGTTTTAAAAGACTTAGAATTACAGTTAAAACTTCATATCAGTTATCTTCAGTCAAAAGGACACAAAGAAACAAACATAAAGATTTTAATTAGGGTCCTAAAGCAATAATGAAAACCACTCTTCTACCTCCAGTATCTTTTCTTTCCCACCTGCAATTATAGCAGATATGCAGCATCTCTTGACTGTAAACTTTTAGTCCTGTTTGGCATCAGTAGAAGTCATATCACAGTCACCTTCCCGTATTGAGTGTTAGGAGCAATTTAAGTAATGTGGTGACCTAATATTTCTGATTTGTTATTTAAAGAATAATAATAAGTTGGTCATGCACTAATTAGTTATTTTTTAAAGGATCTACATGAAGAGGAATGGTATATGAAGATGAGCCATATAGGAAAAAAAAATCAGTTTGTGGCATGTCATAGGGGAAGTCAGTAGGGAGTAATCTCCACCTGCTGTTTGTAGGCTACTTTAGTAGCAATAGCAATAAGTAGCAATAGTAAAAGTACCTTGTACTATTCTCATTTTCTGCTTGGTTGAATTGATATTTGACCCTGGAGAGACCCCGAGGGTAGGACAAAATGACAATATAAGGCTTTATCTTGCAGAGGTAGTAGGTATTTGAGAATAAAAGGATTATTGTAGTTACAGGTATTAATGCACCAGGCTGGAGGCAGGGAGAGGGCTGGAGTCTCATTTTTGCAATCTGGATACTATATTTTTGAGGTATAGCTAGTAGGCATTTTTAGCAGCCTGGATGTACATTGTGGATAGTAAGATTGAGGAGGAATTCAGAGGTATTTTTTGTCTGAGCAACTGGAAGAATGGAGTAGCCATTTATTAAAATGGAGAAAAGAAGGTTTGAGTGTATGTGTCAGGTGAGAGATCAGGAGCTCAGTTTTAGATATGTAAGTTTGGAGATGCATATTTGACATCTAAATGGGTATGTTCAATAGGAAGTTAGTTATAATAAGGGCCTGGAATTCAGATGCAAGGCCTAGGCTGGAGTCATCAGTGTATAGATGATACTTCAGGTGAGTTGGATGACAGCACCAAGGTTGTCAATGTGAATAGAAAACAGAAGAGACTTTAGCACTGAACATTGGGGCATTGCAACATTTTGGGTCAGTGACATGAGAAAGAATTAGCAAAGGACACTAAAAAGAGCAGCTAGAGTAGAAGTAGGAAATCCCTTTGTCTGTGGTGTCTTAGAAGATAAATGAAGAAGATATACTCCTTGGTAGAGGAGAGATTGATCAACTGTGTTAGACCTGATCAAGTAATGTGAGGACTGAGAACTGGCCATGGGATTTGGTGATTTAGAGGCCACCTTTAAAAGAGCAGTTTTGGTAGTCTGCAAAAGAATGTATAGCATGTGTAGAGTAGGATCAGGAGTGCATAGAAGGAGCAAAGTTATAGTCAGAAAATAGCTTTTTTGAGGAGTTTTGCTGTTTCAGAGGAAAAGGAGAGAAGAGAGGTGGTAGCTAGAGGGGGCTATACATCAGGAGAAGAATTTTTTAAAGATGGAATGAATAATATGTTTGTATGCTGATGAGATTTTTCCATAGAGAAAACATTGATAATGCAGGCAACAGAGGACAATTATTAGATCTAGTGCACAAGTGCAGAGGGCTGCTCCTCCAGAGAAGCATGGGCAATTTGCTCCCAGCAGTAGAAGGGAAGGTAGAGTATATGGACACAGAGGCAAGTGGGTGGGAGGGTAGATGTGGTCGTAGCTTGTGGAAGTTCTCTTTGCCACATCATGAGCTGAGAGTAAGGATAGGGGAGAAGATATTGGAGGTTTGAAGAGAAAGTGGAAGTTATGAAATTGTAGTTTGGGAGAGTCAGATTAAGAGTATGCACTTTTTTTTTGGGCTGTGCCACACAGCTTGCGGGATCCCTGACCAGGGATCGCATCCAGCCCTACGGCAGTGAAAGTACAGAGTCCTAACCACTGGAACGCCAGGGAATTCCCCAGATTGAGAGTATGAACTAGAGAAATATAGGTGGCATTATTAAGGGCCACTTGAGATAGTAATCTAAATGAGACTAGTGAGCATAGTTGTTTGTGTTTCTTTATCTACTTTTAGCTGTGTGGATATAGGCAGTCGCCAAAGGGTTGGTTTTAACCAGTTGCAGTTTAGACAGATGAATACCACCAAACTAGATAGGATATGTACACACACACACACACACACACACACACACACACACACACATACATATTATATATATGTGGGTATGGTAGGGGGAGTGTAGATGAGGGGGGGCTTGTGGAGGGAGCAGGGAGGAGTAATGAAAGTATTATGGAAAGCTTTAAAAGAGAACTTGACTGCGGTGCTTTGATAGTCAATACAAAGAGCCAAGTTGTGATAAGATTGGAAAATTGGCATTTAAAAGTCCATTTATCCATTAAAGCATATGGATAATGCTCAACCCAAGAAAGAAATACTGAATTTTGAAGTGACTTAATGTGGAGAGGTGTGTGACCTGAAAGAGTCCTGGAAGACTGTGTATAAATAGGGGTTCTTGGAGCATGAGACTTAATATGTGTCAGTTTTGGTTTTCAGGGGAGATAGTGTAGGAACCTCTGCAGTTATAGGGGTTTCAGGACAGCGGTAACAAAATGTTTCTTCTGCTCTCATTCAGATAATCAAATTGAAGTCTTAATGGAAAACTGTGGGGAATAGAAAACTGGGTGAAGGAAGGCCTGGTAAATTCAGATCTTCTGAAAGCTGGGACTTTTTAGATTTTTTTTCTCAGTGGAAGAAAGAGTTACTCTTTCTCATTCTTTATAATATTTTTGTTAGCTAGAAATCTAGGTATGAAAAAACACAATATCTGCTTTGGAACTCAGCTGCTACTGGATAATTTTTGAAGATGTTGAGAGCAGTTTACTAAAGGAATGAGATGAGAACCAGGTAGTATTCTGGTCTTTCCAAACCAGACTTTGATAAGGAACCACTATATTTTTAATTAATCATGTTAATAAATTTCTAAATCTAATTCTTTTACTTTTAGGACAAGAAAACCAACTGGTGGCATTAATTCCATACAGTGATCAGAGATTAAGGCCAAGAAGAACGTAAGTGATTATAAGAAAATGGCAGTTTTTTTGTATTTTTTGCTTCTTATATTATGTATAAGTAAATATTTTAATTAAAACTATTCAAAGGAAAAATGCTAGCAGGTTGTTAAGTTATACCATCATATACTTTATGTCATTAAATAAAAAAAGGATTCCTGATTGTGGTAAGTTCTTGAAAAGTACTTGAGAGAAATGGTGTAGAACACAAGCCAAGGAAATTGAGCATAAATGTAATTGGAGTCCCTGAAGAAAATCAAAGGAGGCAAACTGAACAAATAGCAAACATTTAATTCAAGATCACTTCCCTGAAGTAAAGCAATACGTGAATCCACATATTGAAAAGACGAGGACTTGGGCTTCTCTGGTGGCGCAGTGGTTGAGAGTCTGCCTGCCAATGCAGGGGACACGGGTTCGAGCCCTGGTCTGGGAGGATCCCACATGCCGCGGAGTAACTGGGCCCGTGAGCCACAACTACTGAGCCTGCGCGTCTGGGGCCTGTGCTCCGTAACAAGAAAGGCCGCGACAGTGAGAGGCACGCGCACCGCGATGAAGAGTGGCCCCCGCTTGCCACAACTAGAGAAAGCCCTCGCACAGAAACGAAGACCCAACACAGCAAAAATTAATTAATTAATTAATAAACTCCTACCCCCAACATCTTCAAAAAAAAAAAGACAAGGACTTCCCTGGTGGCCCAGTGGCTAAGTCTCTGTGCCCCCCATGCAGGGGGCCCAGGCTTGATCCCTGGTCAGGGAGCTAGATCTCGCATGAGGCAAGAAGATCCTGCGTGCCACAACTAAGACCCGGCACAGCCAAATAAATAAGTAAATATTTTTTTTAAAAGTTTAAAAAAAGAAAAGACATACCATAATTTTGGAAATAATCAACCTTCTTAGTGAAATTACTGGACTTCAAAGGTAAAAACAGAAAACTGAAAAGCCCCTTTGAGCATCCAAGCAAAGGATCGATTAATTTATAAGGGATAGAAAATCAGATTGGCATGTTACTTCTTGACCACAATGCTTTAAACACATAAGCAGTAGAACAGCATGTCTAAGTCATCATGGAAAGAAAATGAACCCAGCAATTTATAAACAGTCAGTCTGACCCTTTATTGTATAATATATAGACAGTTATGAATGTGCAAGAAATTAGGGTTAATTTCCTAACCCTAACAAGCAGAGGGAATAGCACCTGAAAGGGCCAGAGGAGTGGTCCAGCCTTCAGATGTATGGCTAAAGTAAACAGCGCTGTGGGAAAGTGGTACAGATGAGGCTAGAGAAAATAACAAGGACCAGATCCTGGCACCTGTAGTAAACTAAGAAATCTGAGAACTTCTAGGAAGCTCCTCAAGAATTTTTAGGAGTTTCAAATTTGTAATAAAAAACAGTAACTCTCAATATGTAGTAAAATTATAATATTTTGGGAAAACTGTGGTTCTTTATAAGTTGGAGTTGTGATGGGGTAGTCAAGAAATTATTAATTGCTTTTGTCTCCATACTTTAGCTATGTCATTTAATCCTCAAAACAAACCTACAGGTTTTAAAATGGAGGAAAAGAGTAAATTACCTAAAATGTTGCAAATATGAAATGGCAGATATAGAATTGTAACTTGAGTCCAAATAAACCGCACAACCTTCATAACTTCATCAGTACTGTATACTTTGCAGGATTCTGTTACTGTTCCTAGAGCCATAAGAAAAATTATTACTGATGAGTTTTGTAATGGAGATCTATGTACTTCATCAGTGAACTAGCCAATTTTTCAATTTGGTATGAAATACTAAGTGGAATGTTATTTTATTGTCCCACCAGGTTTAGTAATATTTGTTATGGCTGTAAGCTTTGGGCACAAAGTAATTTAGAATACTGATTCATATATTCACACCTAGAGCTGACTTACAGGCCCTAGGTACCAGAGTGTGGTGGGCTCACCTGCCCATGAGAAATAAAAACACTAAAGTGTAAAAAAATCCAACAATGTTCACATTTTTGTCATGATTTTTAAACTCTTTTTATACCTTTTTAAGGTGTTTTGGTGTATAATGGGCACTATAAGTGGGTGATTAACCTACCTGTTAGGTAATCCAGTAGTGATCACCACCCTACTCAGGTTGGAAGTCCAGAGTGAGTGAGTGGGAACTTCTCTCTTTGCTCCAGGCAGCAGTACAGGTCAAGTAGTAATGATTTAGTGAATTTTTGTTTGTTTTATTTTATTTTATTTTATTTTATTTTGCAGTACGCGGGCCTCTCACTGTTGTGGCCTCTCCCATTGCGGAGCACAGGCTCCGGACGCGCAGGCTCAGTGGCCATGGCTCACCGGCCCAGCCGCTCCGCGGCATGTGGGATCTTCCCGGACCGGGGCACGAACCCGTGTACCCTGCATCGGCAGGCGGACTCTCAACAACTGCGCCACCAGGGAAGCCCTATTTTGTTTTTTGATGAACAATTTTGCTCTCTTTTCTTAACTTGGACAACTTAAAATACTCAGAAACATTTATAAAACATCTGCAAGAAGTACTTGAAATAACTGTTGTGAGGGATAAGATGAGATCCATCAGGGCATTTAGGTACAAATCTCTCTTTAGGGAAGAGAGGATGGAGGAAAGGATAAAACAAGAATTTTTTGGATGGCTAGAATCTAAGGAAAAGATAAACTAAGTGACATGCAAGACAGAAAAAGAAGCCAAAAGAAGGGTGCTATGGGCTTTGACAGAGTGCTGTTTATTGGAGAAACCAGGGAAATTCTTTCATCCCTGAGTGTCCATGGGGAGATTGCTTCTAGGAGCCCCCGCATATACCAAAATCTGCTGATGCTCAAGTCCCTCATATAAAATGGCATAGTACAGTCGACCCTCCACATCTGAGGTTTCAAATCTGTGGATTCAGCCAACCATAGAGGGAAATTTTGATCCATGGTTGGTTGAATTCAGGGATTAGAAACCCACAAATACTGGAGGGCCGACTGCAGTGTCTTGAAACTCTAGTTTTGTTGGTAAACCTAAAGATAAGAGGCAGTTTTCATCTATGGAAATAAAGAGTGAGAGATGGAAGAGAAACACTTCCATCTGGGAGGTAGATGAATAGCAAAGTCACGTGAGTTTTTTTTTTTTTCCTCCTTGTCTTATCTCTGCATAATAATATCCCCTTTCTTGATTTTAAAGAAACAGTTTAGCAGCATTTTCAAAGCAGACATGATTAATGTAAACAATATTTTTAAAAAGGAGTACAGGGACTTCCCTGGTGGCACAGTGGTTAAGAATCTTCCTGCCAATGCAGGAGACACGGGTTGGAGCCCTGGTCCGGGAAGATCCCACATGCTGTGGAGCAACTAAGCCCGTGCGCCACAACTACTGAGCCTGCGCTCTAGAGCCCGTGAGCCACAACTACTGAGCCCGCATGCTGCAACTACTGAAGCCCACGTGCCTAAAGCCTGTGCTCCACAGCAAGAGAAGCCACTGCAATGAGGAGCCTGTGCACCACAAAGAAGAGTAGCCCCTGCTCACCGCAGCTAGAGAAAGCCCATGCGCAGCAACGAAGACCCAATGCAGCCAAAAATAAATAATTTATTTTAAAAATAAGTAAAAAGGAGTACATAAATACTTTTGGGTGAGGAAACTCAAAACAGACTGTCTTAGTGAGACTGATGAGGCATATGTTTATGTCATAACATTTTTAAGGGCTTCATAGGTGGTTCTGATGAGCAGTCACTTTAGGGAATCATATAATGCCAAAACTCATATGTGAAAATTCTGCTTCAGTGAATTCATCAGGGAGTCTTGAAATCTATACTTTTATAAAGCTCCCCAGCTTCATTCTGATGAGCAGCCTGGTTTGGGAATCACCACAGTAAATGTTCTATCTATAATAAGCCTGAAATCCTAGTCTCCAAAAGGGTAAATATGTCTTTTAAGGAGACCATTTTAACACTTAATAGATTCCAAACTAACTCTGTTCAATACTTCTATAATGTAAAAAGTTGGTAAAAATCATACATCTTTTCCTGCTGGTATAAAAGGGGAAAAATTCAAAATGAAAATGTCTTCTCTAAATGTTTCATTATGTAATTTTTGATGCATGTATATTTAAATATTCCATTTTCCTTTTCAGAAAACTGTATGTGATGGCTTCTGTGTTTGTCTGTCTGCTTCTTTCTGGACTGGCTGTGTTTTTCCTTTTCCCTCGCTCTATCGACGTGAAATACATTGGTGTAAAATCGGCATACGTCAGTTATGATGTTCCAAAGCGTACAATATATTTAAATATCACGGTAAGTACATATTTATATTAAAAATATTTGACTTCATTCTTTTTTTTTTTTTTTTTTTTGCGGTATGCGGGCCTCTCACTGTTGTGGCCTCTCCCGTTGCGGAGCACAGGCTCCGGACACGCAGGCTTAGCGGCCATGGCTCAGCAGCCATGGATCACGGGCCCAGCCGCTCCGCGGCATGTGGGATCTTCCCGGACCGGGACACCAACCTGTGTCCCCTGCATCGGCAGGCGGACTCTCAACCACTGCACCACCAGGGATGCCCTGACTTCATTCTTTTATCATGTTAAGCAGCACCTTTGTCCTTATTGAGAGAACATTAAAGGTAACACTCAGTTTTCTTTCTGTATGTCTGCTATATTGACCTTTTCTGTCATTTCTGATTCTGCTGAAAATGGCAAATTGGCAAATTCTGTGTATTCAGAATCATTTCGCATTTGAAGATGCCTTTGGGAGGGTAAAATAAACAAAACAATTAATTACTGGGAAAAAAGTAATTACAATCTATTTACTTTTCAGCATTTGACTCTGAATAGCAGCCACATGTCAGCATAGTTAGTTCAATACATGTTATACATGTAACATTTTCATTTCCTTGTGTTTTGTGAAACACAATTTTTGCCGTCTTTAACAGACCATTCCTTTGTTTTAAAAGGTAGAGAACAAGTGAATGATTTCTCTTGCAAATTAGTATGTGTGAAAATCTGTGTTTCTCAGGACAGTGGTTTTTAGGACTCTACAGCCTTCCCACACTTGAAAACAAACAAGCAAACAAACAAACACCTCAGAGAAGGTCTTGTACCTGTTTTGCATGTTAACATTTATTTGAAAAAAGCATGGTTTGCAAACCACCGTATTATTAAAAAGGAATATATATGTTGCTTCAGGCTTTAAGGTACATCTGTGTGGCAGTGATTTGTTTGGAAGAGAGATATTGGACTTCAGTTGGTTTTCCTCAAAGAGGTGGTTGGTATGCTTCAGGTTGAGGTAGAGATGCCTGTGGTGCTGGTTGGGAGGAGGGGGATTTACAGGGACAGGAAGTGAAATGGAGTGTATGTTAAAGTGGAATTACTACTTAATTATAGGAAAAAACTCCCATGAATTCATTTATCCTCATGGCATACTGTCAAACGTTGTCAACCTTTAAAAAAACACAAAAAAAATTTTAAAATCCTGGGAATTCTCTGGCAGTCCAGTGGTTAGGACTCTGCTTTTTCACTACTGAGGGCCCAGGTTCCATCCCTGGTTGGGGAACTAAGATCCCACAAGCTGGGACTTCCCTGGTAGTCCAGTGGGTAAGACTCTGAACTCCTAATGCAGAAGGGGCCCAGGTTTGATCCCTGGTCAAGGAACTAGATCCCTCATGCATGCCACAGCTAAGAAGTCCACATGCTGCCACTAAGAAGCCTGCATGCCGCAACTAAAGATCCCACGTGCCGCAACGAAGACCTGGCACAGCCTAAATAAATAAATATTTTTTAAAAAAGATCCCACAAGCTGCACTGCGCAGCCGAGAAAAAAACTATATACATGGAAAAAATATATATGCATAAAACATAACACAGTACTAATTGTAAATCATTTCCTATCATTGGGGAATTATTGTTGGGTATTTTTCCACTGTAACAGCCGTTTGGAAAAAGGAACAAATTTTCCCTTTTTCTGTGGGGTTTAAAACAGTGGGCGGATATTTTTGGCCAACCTCCAGAGTCTCTTTTAGTATTAAATAACTGTAAATTTATAATGAAAAGTAATAAAATTTATGTGCTGGGCCCTTTTAGATACCAGAAAGTATATTTAAATGTAAATATCTTACTTTATTTTAAATAATTATTCAGGAATTCCCACTTTTAGGGGTACTAGTACTTGACTAAATTGAGAAAGTGTGAACATTAAATAGGAAATAGGTTTATTATATAGATAAACATTAGGTTTAACTGGATGACAGTGAGAAAAAAGCTGAGATTTCTCACGGGGTGAAGATGGCGGAAGAGTAAAACGCGGAGATCACCTTCCTCCCCGCAGATACATCAGAAATACATCTACACGTGGAACAACTCCTACAGAAAACCCACTGAACGCTGGCAGAAGACCTCAGATCTCCCAAAAGGCAAGAAACTCCCGATGTACCCGGGTAGGGCAAAAGAAAAAAGAATAAACAGAGACAAAAGAATAGGGACGGGGCCTGCACCAGTGGGAAGGAGCTGTGAAGGAGGAAACGTTTCCACACACTAGGAAGCCCCTTCGTGGGCAGAGACTGCTGGTGGCGTAGGGGGAAAGCTTTGGAGCCGCGGAGGAGAGCACAGCAACAGGGGTGCAGAGGGCAAAGTGGAGAGATTCCCGCACAGAGGATCAGTGCCGACCGGCACTCACCAGCCCAAGAGGCTTGCTTGCTCACCCACCGGGGTGGGCGGGGGCTGGGAGCTGAGGCTCGGGCTTCGGTCGGATTGCAGGGACAGGACTGGTGGCGTGAACACAGCCTGAAGGGGTTAGTGCACCACGGCTAGCCGGGAGGGAGTCAGGGAAAAAAGTCTGGACCTTCCGAAGAGGCAGGAGACTTTTTCTTCCCTCTTTGTTTCCTGGTGCGCAAAGAGGGGATTAAGAGCACTGCTTAAAGGAGCTCCAGAGACGGGCATGACCTGCGGCTATCAGCGTGGACCCCAGAGATGGCTATGCGACGCTAAGGCCGCTGCTGCTGCCACCAAGAAGCCTGTGTGCGAGCACAGGTCACTCCACACCTCCCCTCCCAGGAGCCTGTGCAGCCCGCCACTACCAGGGTCCCAGGATCCAGGGACAACTTCCCCGGGAGAACACACAGCGCGCCTCAGGCTGGTGCAACGTCATGCTGGCCTCTACCACCGCAGGCTCGCCCCGCATCCACACTGCTCCCTCCCCCCGGCCTGAGTGAGCCAGAGCCCCCGAATCAGCGGCTCCTTTAACCCCCACTTCTGCAAGCCAGAAGGGAGTGGCAGGACGTATTAAAAGTGATGAAGGAGAAAAACCTACAACCAAGTTTACCCAGCAAGGATCTCATTCAGATTTCATGGAGAAATTAAAACTTTTACAGACAAGGAAAAGCTAAGAGAATTCAGCACCACCAAACCAGCTTTACAACAAATGCTAAAGGAACTTCTCAAGGCAAGAAACACAAGAGAAGGAAAAGACATACAATAACAAACCCCAAAAAATTAAGAAAATGGGAATAGGAGCATACATATTGATAATTACCTTAAATGTAAATGGATTAAATGCTCCCACCAAAAGACACAGACTGGCTGAATAGATACAAAAACATGACCCATATATATGCTGTCTACAAGAGACCCACTTCAGACCTAGGGACACATACAGACTGAAAGTGAGGGGATGGAAAAAGATATTCCATTCAAATGGAAATCCAAAGAAAGCTGGAGTAGCAATTCTCATATCAGACAAAATAGACTTTAAAATAAAGACTATTACAAGAGACAAAGAAGGACACTACATAATGATCAAGGGATCGATCCAAGAAGAAGATATAACAATTGTAAATATTTATGCACCCAACATAGGAGCACCTCAATACATAAGGCAAATACTAACAGCCATAAAAGGGGAAATTGACAGTAACACTTTCATAGTAGGGCACTTTAACACCCCACTTTCACCAATGGACAGATCATCCAAAATGAAAATAAATAAGGAAACACAAGCTTTAAATGATACATTAAACAAGATGGACTTAATTGATACTTATAGGACATTGCATCCAAAACCAACAGAATACACATTTTTCTCAAGTGCTCATGGAACATTTTCCAGGATAGATTATATCTTGGGTCACAAATCAAACCTTGGTAAATTTAAGAAAATTGAAATGGTATCAAGTATCTTTTCCGATACAACACTATGAGACTAGATATCAATTACAGGGAACGATCTGTAAAAAATACAAACACATGGAGGCTAAACAATACACTACTTAATAACGAAGTGATCACTGAAGAAATCAAAAAGGAAATCAAAAAATACCTGGAAACAAATGACAGTTGAGACACGACGACCCAAAACCTATGGGATGCAGCAAAAGCAGTTCTAAGAGGGAAGTTTATAGCAATACAATCCTACCTTAAGAAACAGGAAACATCTCGAATAAACAATCTAACGTTGCACCTAAAGCAGTTAGAGAAAGAAGAACAAAAAGACCCCAAAGTTAGCAGAAGGAAAGAAATCATAAAGATCACATCAGAAATAAATGAAAAAGATATGAAGGAAACAATAGCAAAGATCAATAAAACTAAAAGCTGGTTCTTAGAGAAGATAAACAAAATTGATAAACCATTAGCCAGACTCCTCAAGAGAAAAAGGGAGAAGACTCAATAGAAATGAAAAAGGAGAAGTAACAACTGATACCGCAGAAATACAAAAGATTATGAGAGATTGCTACAAGCAACTCTATGCCAATAAAATGGACAGCCTGGAAGAAGTGGACAGATTCTTAGAAATGCACAACCTGCAAGACTGAATCAGGAAGAAATAGAAAATATGAACAGACCAATCACAAGCACTGAAATTGAAACTGTGATTAAAAATCTTCCAACAAACAAAACCCCAGGACCGGATGGCTTCACAGGCGAATTCTATCAAACATTTAGAGAAGACCTAACACTTATCCTTCTCAAACTCTTCCAAAATATTGCAGAGGGAGGAAAACTCCCAAACTCATTCTATGAGGCCACCATCACCCTGATACCAAAACCAGACAAGGATGTCACAAAGCAAGAAAACTACAGGTCAGTATCACTGATGAATATAGATGCAAAAATCCTCAACAAAATACTAGCAAACAGAATTCAACAGCACATTAAAAGGATCATACACCATCATTAAGTGGGGTTTATTCCAGGAATGCGAGGATTCTTCAATACTTGCAAATCAATCAACATGATACACCATATTAACAAATTGAAGGAGAAAAACCATATGATCATCTCAGTAGATTCAGAGAAAGCCTTCAACAAAATTCAACACCCATTTATGATAAAAACCCTGCAGAGAGTAGGCATAGAGGGAACTTTCCTCAACATAATAAAGGCGATATATGACAAACCCACAGCCAACATCATGCTCAATGGTGAAAAACTGAAACCATATCCACTTAGATCAGGAACAAGAGAAGGTTGCCCACTCTCACCACTCTTATTCAACATAGTTTTGGAAGTTTTAGCCACAGCAATCAGAGAAGAAAAGGAAATAAAAGGAATCCAAATCGGAAAAGAACAAGTAAAGCTGTCACTGTTTGCAGATGACATGATATACTATACATAGAGAATCCTAAAGATGCTACCAGAAAACTACTAGAGCTACTTAATGAATTTGGTAAAGTAGCAGGATACAAAATCAATGCAGAGAAATCTCTGGCATTCCTATACACTAATGATGAAAAATCTGAGAGTGAAATTAAGAAAACACTCCCATTTACCATTGCAACAAAAAGAATAAAATATCTAGGAATAAACCTACCTAAGGAGACAAAAGACCTGTATGCATATACCATATTCTTGGATCGGAAGAATAAACATTGTGAAAATGACTCTACTACCCAAAGCAATCTACAGATTCAATGCAATCCCTATCAAACTACCACTGGCATTTTTCACAGAATTAGAACAAAAAATTTCACAATTTATATGGAAACACAAAAGACCCCAAATAGCCAAAGCAATCTTGAGAACAAAAAATGGAGCTGAAGGAATCAGGCTCCCTGACTTCAGACTATACTACAAAGCTACAGTAATCAAGACAGTATGGTACTGGCATAAAACCAGAAAGATAGATCAATGGAACAGGATAGAAAGCCCAGAGATAAACCCATGCACATATGGTCATCTTATCTTTGATAAAGGAGGCAGGAATGTACAGTGGAGAAAGGACAGCCTCTTCAATAAGTGGTGCTGGGAAAACTGGACAGGTGCATGTAAAAGAATGAGATTATATCACTCCCTAACACCATACACAAAAATAAGCTCAAAATGGATTAAAGACCTAAATGTAAGGCCAGAAACTATCAAACTCTTAGAGGAAAACAGAGGCAGAACACTCTATGACATAAATCACAGCAAGATCCTTTTTGACCCACCTCCTAGAGAAATGGAAATAAAAACAAAAATAAACAAATGGGACCTAATGAAACTTAAAAGCTTTTGCACAGCAAAGGAAACCATAAACAAAACCAAAAGACAACCCTCAAAATGGGAGAAAATATTTGCAAATCAAGCAACTGAAAAAGGATTAATCTCCAAAATTTACAAGCAGCTCATGCAGCTCAATAACAAAAAAACAAACAACCCAATCCAAAAATGGGCAGAAGACCTAAATAGACATTTCTCCAAAGAAGATATACAGATTGCCAACAAACACATGAAAGAATGCTCAACATCATTTATCATTAGAGAAATGGAAATCAAAACTACAATGACATATCATCTCACAATGGTCAGAATAGCCATCATCAGAAAATCTAGAAACAATAAATGCTGGAGAGGGTGTGGAGAAAAGGGAACACTCTTGCACTGCTGGTGGGAATGTGAATTGGTTCAGCCACTATGGAGAACAGTATGGAGGTTCCTTAAAAAACTACAAATAGAACTACCATATGACCCAGCAATCCCACTACTGGGCATATACCCTGAGAAAACCATAATTCAAAAACAGTCATGTACCAAACTGTTTATTGCAGCTCTATTTACAATAACCAGGAGATGGAAGCAACATAAGTATCCATCATTGCATGAATGGATAAAGAAGATGTGGCACATATATACAGTGGAATATTACTTAGCCATAAAAAGAAACGAAATTGAGTTATTTGTAGTGAGGTGGATGGACCTAGAGTCTGTCATACAGAGTGAAGTAAGTCAGAAAAAGAAAGACAAATACTGTATGCTAACACATATATATGGAATCTAATGGGAAAAAAATGTCATGAAGAACCTAGGGGTAAGACGGGAATAAAGACACAGACCTACTAGAGAATGGACTTGAGGTTATGGGGAGGGGTAAGGGTAAGCTGTGACAAAGTGAGAGAGTGGCATGGACATATATACACTACCAAACGTAAAATAGATAGCTAGTGGGAAGCAGCTGCATAGCACAGGGAGATCAGCTCGGTGCTTTGTGACCGCCTAGAGTGGTGGGATAGGAAGGGTGGGAGGGAGGGAGACGCAAGAGGGAAGAGATCTGGGGATATATGTGTACGTATAGCTGATTCACTTTGTTATACAGCAGAAACTAACACACCATTGTAAAGCAATTATACTCCAATAAAGATGTTAAAAAAAAAAGTGAGATTTCTGTAGGTTTTCTATCAGTATTTTGAGAAATGTAATTATATAGTATTACTTTTGTTTCTTAAAATGAGTATTATATATTACTACTCTTTTTTAGTAATATTTATTGTCTTTCTAATTATGAAAATGTTTAATTATCATGATAAGACATTTGAAAAATACCATAATGTATATCTTTACTTCTATCCAGGCCTGACTATTAACATGTAGTCTGCCCTCCATATCCACCAGTTCTGCATCCATGGATTCAATCAACCTAATTGAAAATTTTTTTTTTAATTCAGAAAAATTTGTTTTTTATAAATTAATTTGTGGGGGGTTTTTTGGCTGTGTTGCATCCTCATTGCCGTGCGCGGGCTTTCTTTAGTTGCGGCGAGCAGGGGCTATTCTTCGTTATGGTGTATGGGCTTCTCATTGTGGTGGCTTCTCGTTGCAGAGCATGGACTCTAGGCACTTGGGCTTCAGTAGTTGTCGCATGTGGGTTCTAGAGCGCAGACTCAGTAGTTGTGTTGCACGGGCTTAGTTGCTCCGTGGCATGTGGGACCTACCCGGGCCAGGGATTGAACCCGTGTCCTCTGCCTTGGCAGGTGGATTCTTAACCGCTGCGCCATCAGGGAAGCCCTATCTGTTATTTCTTGATTTAACATTTTTCTTTTTTATTTTGTTGACTATTTTCTAAAATAATTTGAAACAATTGTTTTAAGTTAGAATTGCAAAAGTTGGCCCCAGCTGTTAAGTATAGAAATGATACAACTGCATTTCTTTCCAACCAGTTTTGAATCTATCCCATTTCTTCTCAAAAGTGACCTGCTAGAAATCTCTACTCATGTAGTTAAAATACCAGTTTTTTTAAATAGAAAGTTTATTTAATGTTGTGTTTAACATTTTAAAATGTTGTCTTTGTATTTAATTGAATCGGAAGTAGCTTAGTCAGTGAAGATGTACATGTTAAAATTTAGAAAATTTTTGATGAAATTTTAGAATTTTTTATTGAATTTTTGCTAAGGCTACAAATACATTTTCTAACATTCATTTTTCTGTATTCTTGTACTATACATTTTCTGGGCCTACTTTTTAAAAGTATGTGTTCATTGTAGGCATTTTATATACATAGTACTCATGCATATGGGCTTCCCTGGTGGCGCAGTGCTTGAGACTCCGCCTGCCGATGCAGGGGACACGGGTTCGTGCCTTGGTCCGGGAAGATCCCACATGCCGCGGAGCGGCTGGGCTCGTGAGCCATGGCCCCTGAGCCTGCGCGTCTGGAGCCTGTGCTCCGCAACAGGAGAGGCCACAACAGTGAGAGGCCTGTGTACTGCAAAAAAACAAAACAAAACAAAACAAAAAACATAGTACTCATGCATAAAACCATATAATTGGTTCATTGAATGTTCTTGACATTTTTTGGTGATACTTTCCTTCCTCCTAATAAATTAAGCATAGCCACAGCTGGAGAGTCATCTTCTGTATTAATTTTGATTCATATTATGCTTATTCTAAGATAACGTGTACATTTTGTGCCTCCTTTCTTTTTCAGAACACACTAAATATAACAAACAATAACTATTATTCTGTTGAAGTTGAAAACATCACTGCACAAGTTCAGTTTTCAAAAACAGTTATTGGAAAGGCACGCTTAAACAACATTACCAATATTGGTCCACTGGATATGAAACAGGTAAGCTTCATTCATGAAATACTTTGGAGGAGTTAAACAAGTCTCAAGTTTGTGTATCATATTAACTTGAGGGAGATGGGGGATTTCTTAAAGAACTAGACTTTGAATTGTATCCCATACATGTGTAAGAAAAAGTCCTAGAATCAAACCCATAAAGGGAGAAATTTCCAAACTCTTTGAAGTTACAAAATGTATCTGAAATACTTAACGTTTTGATCCTGTTCTCTATTGATTTATTTTTAATTTTTGCCTTTCAGATTGATTATACAGTACCTACTATCATAGCAGAAGAAATGAGTTATATGTTGTAAGTTCTGATTTTTAATTATTTTCTCTCATTAAATTATAAAGAGTAAGTATGTGTAGGTGTGAATATATATATATGTTTAATTTCCCATCCTCTTAGAAGTGACAAGACCACATTTTGGAATATTCCTTCCAGCCTCTGATCATCTCTGTTCTTCTCTTCTCCCCTTTCAACATGTATAATGTTAATGTATATATACGTATACACATAATTTTATTTTCAGAATTAGGATCATATACACCATGGCACTTTTTATTTACTATGTTATGAGAATCATAATCTCACATATTCTAGTATTTGTTTCTGATTTAGTATAGGAGGACTAAAAATGCTAATGATGTTTAGAACTCTGTTGCTGGTTTGAAGTTGTAAAGCTTTTAAATTAGGTCTAAATGATTATTAGCTCTTGTTAAGTAAAAAATAGTGATAAATTTTTATCATCTTTTGATGTCAGCTTGATATAGAATTTCTGAGTAACTAATAAACTGGCTACTAAAATTTCAAAAGGTAAACAAAAAGTAAAAATAATAAGTAGACAACTCTACAACTGCTGTAGTATGAAGGCATAGAATAAGAAGCCATGAAAATATTAATCATCATTTGAGATACAGAAAATGCTCAACCATTAAATGCTTATTTATTATATCTTCTTAATAGTATTTCTGTTAGCTTTAACATAGGAAGAGGAACTGTAATTAAACTATTTTAAATTTATAATGTCAGTTTGTATTTATTCACATTGTTTTTTCTTTAACAGTGATTTCTGTACACTGACATCCATCAAAGTGCATAACATAGTACTCATGATGCAGTAAGTACAAATTTTTTTTTTTGAGAGATTCTTTGTTTAACAACTTTATATGTATAACATTGGCTTAACGTATACACGTATTTATAAATGCTGTCTCATTTGGGTTTTAAGCCTTACAGGAGTGCAATGAGGTGAAGTAAATAGTATCCCACTTTACACATGAGGAAATGGGAGCTCAGAGGAGTAGTGAAGGATCACACAGCTGCTAAATAGTGAATCTGAACCTTGCAAGAACTTGGGAAAATGGTAGAAATTGGGATAGAGAGAAGGATGAGCTCAACATCCAATTCCTTGCTGCCTGTGGTCGGCAGTAACAGTAGTGAAGACCAGGAATGTTATTGGTTTGCAAATCAGGTGTTATCCTAAGCCATGAAAACACTGTAGGTTATAGGTTGGGTATTTGGGCCATTAGCTAACATTTGATTAACCTTTTCCTCTGATGAGAGAACTGTGTGATTATTTTTAAAAGTGCACTGAACTAAATATATTTTTAATTAAAGATTGGTGTTTTGAAAAAATACATTTTTGTATATAATTATTTTTGGATAGGGCTTTCTCAGCCAGCATTCCTGTTGTCTATTGGGGAAATATTCCCTAAAAGGCCCATGTCCACAATATTAAGTTATCATTAATCAAATAATCTCTCCCTGGAGAGAATTTTGATATATAAAGTGTTCTCACTTTAGAAAGCTTTTTTATATATAACTCTTCAGTGTTTCTCCCCATTTATTTTGTTTTTAGAGTTACTGTAACAACAACTTACTTTGGACACTCAGAACAGATATCCCAGGAAAGGTACCAGTACGTTGATTGTGGAAGGAACACAACTTATCAGTTGGGGCAGTCTGAATATCTAAATGTACTTCAGCCACAGCAATGAAAACTGAGAGATGCACCTGGAGAAGAAACACCTATTGACATTTTCCAAACTCTGAAGGATGAGGTACTTACTTCCTGATAGGAGATCTTAAATTGAACAACCTAAAGTTTACACTTCTGTTTTAAAAGTACAGCTAAGAGTATGTGGACTTGTAGGTTATTACAACTCTCTACTCTGTGTTCATGATATTTGTACCAGGATCTTTTACTTGAATCTAAATTTACTGATTGGTTTTCTTTGTTCCTGGTCCCCAAAGGGGAAAACTAAGACTTCTCCTACAGGATAAATAATTATTTAAAATTCATAGCTCTAATCACTACTGAAAACATAATTGATGATTTGTGATGAATATAATTATGTGATGAACATAATTTGAGAAACTTTATTTCTGAATGTTTTTATAGAAAATTACTGTGGGCCTATTCATGAAGACATTTAAAGAGTAACCTTTTTTTTTTTCCTGTTTTATAAATTCCCTTTGCTACTTGGTAGTATTTCAGCTATATGCTATTTTAGCTTTTAGCTAAATGTTTTTATTTTTTCATTTTGAAATCTACTCATTTGCATGTTTTTGTCAGTCTTACTTCAAGCTATTGCTTGCATAACACTTAATAAACCAAAATAATCTTTGCAGAATTCTGTACCTAAAATTTTTTAAAACCCCTAAATAATGTGTTTCACATGTCTTTCCATGTTAGTTATAGTTGTGTGAAGTTTTTATGTAATCTTCAAACATCATTTAATGTACAGTATTGTAAATAAATTCTGCATGGCTTTTATGTAGCTTTAATAAATGTCAAATAAAGTGATACAGATTTAAAATGTAGTAAGTTGCTCATAAAAATTTGTAAAGAAAGGAAAATGATATTCAGAAACCTCTAGAATGTGTGTTTCCAATTACATATTAGATCAGGCATAACATAGATTTGAAATAAAATATTTTGATGCTCCACTTTTTTTAATGTTGCTTTTCATACTAAAGAATTATGAATACACTTACTTTTCAGAACTGTTAGGTACCCAAATGATCAATTTTATGAATGTTTTAGAGGAGGAAGTTATTTCTTTGGTAAAATTATCCAAGAAATCCTGTTATTAAATTACAGTGGCTATAGCAAAATAAAACCTATATTATGCTTTTAAAAATTACTTTGCACATCATGGATATCATGCCCCTAGCAGTTACATTTTTAAAGGTTTCTACTTTTGGTTTGGATTTTATTTAAAATTGTTTTCAAGTGTAAATTACTGACTTATTCATTTTGCTATTTTATATTTTTAATACCATTTTGCATTTGGGCTTTTTGCCTTTTTGGTTACCATGTTCTGAGTACCTTTTAAATACCTACCACTGAGCATGGGGGCTGACTGTGATACCAAAAACAGTAAGTGGCTTGAGAGTAGTTTCCTATGTTCCCTAGTGACAGAGATCAGGTTACCCCTCTCCTTACTCCCAAAGTGCCTAACATGGGTCTGAAACATTCTTATTGTAAGTCTGACTCTCTCAACTATAGAACATGAGCTTTATTTAATTAGTTAGAGCTAATGAAGCCCTCCTTTCTGCTTTTAAACCTACTCAGGTTTCCCCTTACTTAGCTTTCATATTACTTTCTCTAAGTTTTCCTCAGTGAACATTTAAATGGGTGAAATGCACTAACTTCTTTTTTTTTTTAACTACTTAGTCTTCCCTTAATCCATCGCTAACTCATCCATCCTTACTATTAAACTAAAATCACCCCTTTAAATTTATTATGGATTTTGTAGTCCAACCCAATCTTTAATATTTTTTCTGCTATGTTTTTTGACTACTCCCCTTCTCCTTGAAATTGCACTTTTCTAATGTGTGTGTTCTATTTGTATTTTTCATGTCATTCTCATTTCATTTTTTCTCATTCTCCTATCTTTTGATATCTTTTAATGAGTAGTATCCAGACCCTCTTCTGCCTCAAAATTTCTACTCCTGTATCTTCAGCAATCACCTATATTAAGGCTTCTAGCTGTTTCTACATACCTGACAGTAACCTGTCTAGTTTCTCATTTAGCTAATGCCTTAGAGATAACAGTATTTCAGTGACTGTGTAAAAATCAAACATTGTTAAAAAATTTTTTATCATGTTTTGTTCTCACCTGCCCTTATGTCCCATTTCTTCAAAATCATTCTTCAGATATGCCTCCTTCAAAAATCAATCCTGATTTATTTTCCTGCTTTGTATCTTTTTTTTTTTTTTTTTTTTTTTTTTTGCGGTACACGGGCTCACTGTTGTGGGCTCTCCTGTTGGGGAGCACAGGCTCCGGACGCGCAGGCTCAGCGGCCATGGCTCACGGGCCTAGCCGCTCCGCGGCATGTGGGATCTTCCCAGACTGGGGCCAAACCCGTGTCCCCTGCATCGGCAGGCGGACTCTCAACCACTGCGCCACCAGGGAAGTCCCTGCTTTGTATCTTTTAACCTTGGAAAACTATATAGTGTAAATTAAATGGACTTTTCTGTTGATGTGTAGCTTTAATATCCTTTTAGAGTGCATGCAGAGTATCTGCTGAAGAGACAGAAAAGTGAGAGAACATTTGCTTTTACTGATTTAGTTTTGAATTTTTTTATTCATTCTTTAAATTAAAAACTCTTTATTACACCCACTTTCTGTGGAGTTCAAGTGAGAAAAAACTGGAATTTAAAATAAGTTAAGAAAAACCAGCAGTAGAAAAATAAAGATCACCTGTGACTACTTTCAAAGAGGGTTAAGTAACTGCCAGAAGAACCCTAGAGCAAAGCAGGCTGTAAATTAATAAAACTACAAAAGCACATTAAGGTGAAGCAGATTTATAGCCATTAAAAAAAAAAATCTGGAAAGGATGGATGAGGCTTTAACTTTTCTTAGGTCATTGTCCAATGCAGTTTCTTATGTGGTAATAGGATTTTTTTAAAAGGGCTCTCAGACCTTATTCAGAAGATGTGGTAAAGATGTTACAATTTTTTTTTTCTGATAATTCCAAGAATAAATTTCTCATAAATTGCACCTTAAGTAAACTGGTCATTCTAACCAAATCTAATACGTAACCAGCCTACATGTTTTCATATTACGTTTATATAGCACTGTGCCCTTTTCAGAATTCTTTCATATATTTTTCTCATATCATTTGCCATCGTCCTGTGAGTCAGAAAATGAGGGTAGTAGGATCCTCCTCTTTTAGAAAAGGAAAAAGAGGCATGGAGAAGTTGAGGGACTTGCTGAAGATCTCATATTTAGTAAATAGTTTCATTGAGGCCAGACCTAGTTTTCCTGTCACCCATATCTGTGCTCTGTCATTTAAAACACCCATTGGAAAGCCCTGTTGACTCAGGTTAGTATAAATAAAAATTAGAGAAAACGTTCACGTAGGTAATGGTGACAATCAGAATAATACTGATGGACTAAGATTTGGGGTATCTTGAAACTGGTACCTTAAATGTTTTAAATGCGAAATGTAAAGTATTTTGGAGCATGATCTGTAGATTAATTTTCTGTTAAAATTTAGTACTCTGTGATCATTCCAGTAAAGATAATAGATATGCTTCAGAGTAGACTAATTATAAATAATAGAGATTAGTGGATTGAGATTTGAAACAGTGACAGTTTGAAAATAAGAGATATCAGATAAACTGCTTGAAATTTCTAAATAACCATCTTTACTGTACTACATAACATGTAAATGGCTGTGGTTTTGTGTTCATTTTTTCCATGCTTTTTTTGTTTGTTTAAGCCAATGAGGTAATTATTTTCTCTAAGAATTCATGACAAGAAAATAAAATTCACTTCAGATCTTCTGAATTGTAGTTTGGGAATAACACAGTGTGGTGTTCAAATAGATAGGAAGTGACTGCCAAAACATGATAAAAGTAACTTAGGAGACTTCAAATGTCAGTCTAATGAATCATTTGTGGTTCTTAGCCTTATCATTATTGCAATATAATTCTGGATGTTTAATTGGAGGACATGTCCCCAACTTTCTCTCATGCCATTTTGTTTGTTTTTTAAAAGTTTTAAACAATTCTTTGTATAATGAGTATATCTTATTTAAGAAAACGGTTTGTTAGGTACTTGACCCCAAAGTCACTGCTCAGTATAGCTAATATTTATTGTTTAATTACCATGTCACATACTGTACTGTACTAACCCTTCATGTGCATTATCTTATTATCCCTCAGAAGAGTTCTTTAAGGTAGTTACTGTCATTGCCCCCCCCATTTTATCTCTGAGGAAATTGAGTTTTAGAGAAGTTAAGGAGTATGTATAAGTTGGAAAGTGGCAGATTAGAGATTCAAAACAGGTCTGTTTGACTCAAGCATCATTGTTCTTACAATAAGCATATTTTCTTTCTAGCCTTTGAAAATGTTTTAGTCATAAAAATGTGTTGGATATTGCACTTAATATAGAAGACTGAGGTTTTTGATAGTATTTTCAAGAATACTATTAAGATGCTTTATTATTTTGTAGATCTTTAATATAAAAATGTTTATCATTTTTTTAGCTATTAATACTTATCTGTTAGATGGATTTTTTTCTTTATAAAAGATATAAAAATTTAAATTTACAAATATATATCAGGCTTCCTTGATAAGCAGTATGAATGGAATTTCAAGTTATTAGTTTGTAAGCCAAAGGTTACTCACCAGAATGTCATGATTTTTAGCTCATAACATCTGGAAACAGTAACTACTTGGCTCAAATACATCTAAGAAGAATTAATTTTATTTCTCTCTTTTTTGTAATATCAGATTTTAAATGAGATGTTAAACTATTTTAAGGAAAAAATGAGAGGGTGGGATAAAAAGACTGTGAAACATTATTTCTTTAAAAAATGTATTTTTACATGAAAACAAGATATATTTGCAATGTGTTCAATCAAAACATTCACTTCTATATCCCAGATCTACATATTTCAAAGTAAAAATGTTCACTTGTCAGCTGAAATTCCTGATTAGAACTAATATTTGTTTATTTTTGTGCTTAGAATGTAAATTTCACAGTGGATTTTTTGTTTTGTTTTTTTCTGGCGGTACGCGGGCCTCTCACTGTTGTGGCCTTTCCCGTTGCGGAGCACAGGCTCCGGACGCACAGGCTCAGCTGCCAGGGCTCACAGGCCCAGCCACTCTGCGGCATGTGGGATCCTCCCAGGCCGGGGCACGAACCTGTGTCCCCTGCATCGGCAGGCGGACTCTCAACCACTGCGCCACCAGGGAAGCCCCACAGTGGATTTTTTTTAATTTACCTTTAATTTGGATAAAAGCAAGTGATATATTTATATACTACAGGGATAAAAATGGTAATTTTCATTTTTAAAAAAACTACCAATGTGATTATATTTTTAGTTCTTTTTACTCATGTTTAGTAGAGGCTTTAAATTAAAAAATACACTATGGTCTGTATTGACCCAAAAAGTATTCCATAAATTAATTTAACAAATATATGGCAAGCTTTTCATAGCTATAGCTAATTCTTCTAGAAGGAAGTTGTTGCCTTCTGTTTAATTACATTAATTGAAATGTGTTTAAGAGAAATGTTTTCAGCATATTTTGTATACTGAAAAAAAAAACAGGGTTAGTATTGGGCCAATGGCCAAGAGGTAACGTTACTACCTTGTAGACTGTTACAGTTCAAATTGTCCCACTTCCCCCAGAATTTTAGAAACTAGAAGTCTGGGAGATGCTGTATCAGCTGTACTCTGGTGATTCTAAATGCTTTAAGTACTGTTCATCTTTTGTTACTGTGTGAGATGGGAAAAAATGCCAGATTGCAAAAGATGCATAATTTCATTGTATAATGGTTTGTTTTAGGCATAAAATATCAGCAAGCCTTGTCTTGTGTGTTTTGTCTTATATTTCCTTATAGAACTAAATTAAGTAAGATTTTGGGAAATAATTTTAAATGCTTTCCAAGTTGACCTGCTTGGTCAGATAGTTGAATGATGGCATTGCTGAGTAGACTCTAACCCATGATTCTAATTGTGGAATAAAGAATAATGTAGAGCGTGAGACTATGTTTGGGCACTTACTCTTCATTTATATTAGGTATTACCCTCCATCATAACATACTTACTAAATTTCCAAGTTGAGCAGTTCTGTAATTGTAACAATTGTTGCTGTACCTGTAACAAAACATGCTTATGATAGTAAAATGAATAGAAGCGCCCCCAAATACTATTTTTTTAATTCACTTGTAACTGTTCCTCTTATAATTGTGTATGACAGAATCAAATTTGTAAAAATTTTAGCATGAAAAATAAAATTTGTATCAGTCAAGTGTCTTGGTTATGCTTTTGAAATTCTCTTGACATAAACAAATCAGTGTAAATATTAAAAGTTCTTCAGCTTAAAGCTTTTAAGTTCTTACAGTTGTTAGCCAAACTGCACTTTAACATCATATTTTATATCTTTTTCTTTCATCTACTTAGCTTCCAATTTGTTGCCTAATTCTATCTATTCTACCTCTCTAGTATCTCTGGAATCTGTCTCATAGTTGAAATGTCTGTTGCTACTACCCCCTAATTTTTTATGGAAAAAAGCCCAAGTCCTTACTGTGGTATTAGGAATCTTTTGTTATCTGGCCACAACCTAAATTCACAATCTTATTTCCTATCTTTGCCCCTCATTTATGTCCCAGGCAAATTGAGATGTTTGCCATTCCTTGGAAATAGTTCTTTCTTTTATCCACACTTTGCTCATTCTGTTCCTTTCTTCCTAGAAAATTATGTAACCATTTCTTTAGTCTCCCAATCTTACTTATTTTCCAACACCCAGCTCAAGTGTCCTTCCCCGCTCTCCTTCTCTTCCTCAAAACTTACTGAAACATTTGGTGACATTTCCACATGTGTACTTTGAAAAGAATTGCCTAATCACAAAGAAGATTTTTGATTTTGTTTTTGAACTTTAGCTTTTTGTTTTGAACTGAACTTAAAACTTGTTTTAAACTTTTGTTTTAATCATTAGTTATTCAAGTACATTTTGCTCGCTTAGAGTTAGTATTTTCATTAAGGTTTTAAAAATCTTTTATCAAGTAGAATGATCTGAAGTTAGATGAAATGTGATAAAAAATATCTTGGTAGAATGATAGGGGTGAAAAAAAGATTTATTATATGCATGTGCTTTACCTTGCCAGTTTCTCAAGAAAGAAAGAAGAATCATTAGCAAATTCATGAGGGTTTTTTCCTGATAGATTTCTGTTCCTTTGATCAGTGGCTTTCAGAATTTCTTTTTAAGTTGTAAAACCTATTTTTTATACAATGTCTTACATAGAACCCCAATGTGTGACAAAATGTAGCCACTTAGATTTCATTGGGAGAAGACTCGCAGTCCTTCACTACTCATCTTCCCCAATAGCCCCTGAAGCCGTTGGTCTAGAGTGTGATATAGTCACTTCTTTAATGATAACTTAGTGCAGTTTAACAAAACTGCTTTGGTTTATGACTGAAACATATTTTATAACTGGGCAAATATAAGCTTAAATTTATATTTTATGTTTATATTTTATAAATAGCTTTGAAAATGACCATAAAGGGAAAAACAAATTAATTCCTATTTTCTAATTAGTTATTTTCCATTCTTACATATATTTCAGATTGTTAGTCTTCAAAGGGAACTTAAAAGAAAGTTTGAGACTTTGGGCAACGTGTATCATCTTAAAGTGATTTTGTAATGAACAAACATTTTCATTTCATGAATTCCAGATTCTAATAGAATATATTGATAATAACATTTTTGAAAAAAATGCCCTCAAGGAGACTAGAACTATGAAGAATTCTGATTCCAAATCTGCTTCAGATATTTAGTTCTTTTTTTTTTAGATTCTATACTTTATTTTTTTTTAATTTATTTTTGGCTTCATTGGGTGTTCATTGCTGCTGCTCTAGTTGTGGCGAGTGAGGGACTACTCTTTGTTGCAGTGTGTGGGCTTCTCATTGCGGTGGCTTCTCTTGTTGCGTAGCATGGGCTCTAGGCATGCAGGCTTCAGTAGTTGTGGCACGTGGGCTCAGTAGTTGTTGCTCGCAGGCTCCAGAGCGCAGGCTTGGTAGTTGTGGCACACGGACATAGTTGTTCCCGTGGCATGTGGGATCCTCCCCCACAAGGGCTCGAACCCACGTCCCCTGCATTGGCAGGCGGACTTGTAACCACTGCGCCATCAGGGAAGCCCCAGATATTTAGTTCTTAAAGTTTAAAGGGTACACATTCCAAATAAAACTGACTGTTTTGTCTTATTGATAATTTGTAAATAACTATTTCTACTGTTTAGAATAAAAACAAATGGTATCTGTAAAAACCTATGTAAAGTTAAGAATGAGGTTAAAGTCAGATTTTTTTTATACGGAGTGTTTACTCAAATGTAAACTTTCATATTATATTTGGGATAAAGTCTTTTATCCCAGAAGTTATTTGTTCGCATATAAATTGTAGTATTTTAAAGTTACACCCTTACTTGTTTATATATTAATTTTAATTTTGTCCTTATGGATAAATTTTGTGCTTTTTGAGTTAAGCAATATGGAATTTTCTAAAATTACGTTTTGAATATTCATGTTGTTTATCACACGTAACTTTAAAAGCATTACCTTCTTCAACCAATATCTTTTCCTTCCTAAAATACTAGCTGACTATTTTATAAGCCTTTGCCTGGTTAAAAAAAGATAAGAGTGCTTTCAACACCCCTGAACCATGGAATTCCCATTCTTTTTTCCATGCCTTTTATTTTTCCCATAGCACCTGTCACTATGTGAAATACTATACATATTTACTGATTTATTTGTTTATTGTCTGTATCCCTATAATGAGAACAGGGATTCTTGTCTATTTTATTAACTGCTGCAGCACTCATTCACCTACCACTCAAATTACTTAGAACTCAAATATTTGCCAGTGAAAGAAAATCTTGAAATAACATAGATTTTTATAGAATCTAAAAAAAGTTTTAATATTTCCAGGGTCTTTCATTTGTAATAGTCAGTATGAAAATGTTGTTTAGATATATAGTGTGTGTTTCATCATTGCTATACCATTAGTAATTTCAAGAGTGGCATCTGTGACTTGATTCAAAGAGAGGAGGCCAAAACATTGCTGTTGTATTAAAAAGTCAGCTCAGGCTCTATGCATTCTTCTACTGTATGTCAAACTGACAGCTTAATGTATGAAAAAGATTGTATGGAAGACCACAGTGATTCATTTAAATAGTCTGTATTTTGATACTGTTTGAATTTTAAACAGAAAGCTTATGGTTCTTATGGAAGGAAAAATAATGGAAAAAGTACATTGTGCTATTTATTTACATTAGGGGAAAATTGTGCAGCTCACACACAAAGCCATGCATTTACAGACTTTTTCTTTAATTAGTGGTACTCTGTAATGTTTGTATTTATTGAATATTTATTAAGAAATATGTGTCACATAACAGACTGAAAAGTTATCTCAGGAGCCAACGTGTTTAATGGAGTAAAGTCAATCATCAGAGTAAGAGCTAAAATGTTAAGAGCTATTTCTTTCAAGCACTTAATGAGCATTCTTTATGCATTATTTTATGAAATCTTTACAGACTTATGATGTCATACTATTATTGCTATTTTTCATCTTACAATTAAGAAAAGTGAAGCTTAGATCAACTGGTGTTTTAATTTTGACTTGAACTTTCAACCAAAAAATAACTTATTAATGTCAGGAAAGCAGTGCATTGCTTTTGATGCCTGTTACTCTGGATTTTAACATAGGTCTGCTTTTATCATTTTAAGATTTATCAAAGGCACATGTATTGTGTTAACAGTATGACAGTCTCCTTCTTATGGAAAATATTTTTATCATATATTTAAAAGTATATCTAAAGACGTAAGTATGATACTTAGAATTGCAAGACTAAATATGATGTGGTGGGTACTGAAAGTTTCAATCCAGTAAACTTTGAGCAACAACTATGTATAAGGCACTGCATTTGGTACTAAAGGGGATAAAAAAGATGAAAGTAATACAGTTCCAACTTCAAAAACAGACAGTTTAGTGGCTATGAATAAAGTGGTTCCCCCCTTTATCTCTTGGACACTTCATCCTCCTCTGTTCTTCAGTGTTCAGTTCAGTACTGTGGTGGAGAATAGAGTTGGAGTACAACTATAGCATTTTGGGGGACTGGGAGAATGGGATACCTAAGGAAGACCATGGGAGTCTAAGCATAGCTTTCCAATTAGTGTACTGCAGATTGGTTACAGGTGTGCCAGCCTTCTAGCAGCGGGTGACCTGGGGCTGCTTGCCCTCTCAAGCTGTGAGCATTCTTGTTAGTTTGTCCTAATGGACTGAACAAACATTTTCTCTGAATGCTATGGAGGGAAAATGTTGGGAAGCCCTGTAGTTGAAGGAAATGATGAACAAAATAATATTTTTTGTTAATCCTATTAGCTCTGACAGGAAGCATGTGGCATATTTCCCAAACTTTCATTAGAATAGACTATAGTATTATTAATATTTTCCCTTAAGTCAACTCTGGGTTTCAACTTAGGTCTGCTTTTATCATTTTATGATTTATTAAAGGCAGAGATATAGCTATTATATAAATAATACATATATAATCTTAGTTCTAAGTAATGTGAAGGTAAAAATGATTTCTGAGGACCACCATCTTATATGTCAATTCTGGGTGTAGACACGTACTGATTTACAAGAGGTTCAAAATGAATATATAGAATGAGTCACTTAAAACATTCTTTTTGAAACAACATGACTTTAAATGCTGGTAGCTTTGTTCAAATCCTCTTTTCACTTTCCAGTTGTAGAAATACAGTATTCACGGACACTTGCTCTAAGTGGTAAGCATTTTTATTTAGTTTATCTAGAACTGTAGACCAAATCCCAACAGCAGGGTGCCACTTTGACTTGATTTACAAACTACCTATTTAAGTTTTTGGACACTTCACTCTCATAGGATTCCAGTTGAGCTACAGATGTTTAGCCAGGCCAGTTGGCTGTATCCAGAATTAATTGGAACTCTAACTAGGACAAATAACACATATATTCATCTGTGTTATCCTAATCAAAATCCTGACAAAAATTGTCATGGAACTTGACAAGCTAACTCTAAAACTCAGATGGAATAATAAATGGGCAAGACTAGACAAGAAAATTTTGAAAAATAAGCAGAAAGTGTGTTTGCCATACAAGCTATTAGATCATATATTAGATTGTACTTCAAAACTATAGAAATCAAAACAGCCTATTATTGACCCAGAAGTAGAAAAATAGGTTTTAGGAACTGAATACAGATTCATAAAAGTCCTTTACCTCGAGGTCCTTTACCTTTAAAACTGGTAGGTAAAGACATACTATTTAATAAGTGGTGTCAGAGTGATTTATTATTCATTTGGGGAAAAAAGGTTAAATTCGTGCCTCACATTGTTCACTAAAATAAACAATGTGAGGGCTTCCCTGGTAGCACAGTGGTTGAGAGTCCGCCTGCTGATGCAGGGGACACAGGTTCGTGCCCCGGTCTGGGAAGGTTAGTTATAGTTATTAGTTATAGTAGGCTAACTGCTATATCAAATAATCCCAGTATATCAGTAGTTTTTCACAATGAAAGTTTACTTCTCACTATGTTCAGTTCCTAAGCAGTTGGTTGTTCTGTTGCAAGCAGTCTCTTAGAAGTGTAGAATCCTGCCATCCCTTAATGCAGTGAAGACCTGCTCTGGATCCTGTAGGGGAGCAGAATTTTACCACCCTAAAATGTCTCTTTGGCATATTAACTGTTTCAAGCTGGTCATTTTCTGAGAACCAGCAGACATGGGAGGGGCTCTGAAAACCAAGTAGGAATTGCCCTTTTTAAAGAAACATTTGTTTACATTTGTAAGGGAAACCTCCATTTGTAAGGGTGTCTCCCTCTCTGTGCCTGGAAGAGGAAGATCACCAAACTTCTAGAAACTCTTGTCCCAGGAGAAGGCAGTGACTTAAATCTGCAAAAAAGCCTTACCCTGTTTACTGTGCTTTTCCTGGTAACCTCCCATAGCTGACTCTCCCTACCCTCAACTTCCTTTTTTATCTTTAGTTGAGGATGGTATTTAAGGTGAAGGCTTTGGCCATTTTGGGGAGTTACTCAGTTTTTTAGGTCTCTCCTATGTATACATGTTATTAAACTTTGTTTGATTTTCTCCTGTTAATCTGTCTCATGTCAATTTAATTCTTAGACCAGCCAGAAGAACCTGCGTAGGTAGAGGAAAATTTCTTCCTCCTCAACACTATTTATAGTTCTTTTTTTTTGTAATTAAATAGCATCAATTATATAATTAAAACAAGAAATATACTCACACAGTAGGAGTCAGAATTGTTCCAGAGAAAGATATCTGAAGTGCTTAAAAAAAAAAAAATTAAATTAAAAAGATATCATTTCAACCATACATATTTTTTAGTCTCAGTGGAACAACATTATTACTAAAACTTAACTTTATAATTGCTAGTGATTATTTTGAGAGCAAATTCACATGTACTATACAGTCTATGTTAATTTTGCATAGAGATATTTAATATGTCACTTAGGTTCTACAATCAGTTTTATTTTATTCAGTGCAATATAGTACATAAAACATACCTATCATAAAATCTATTTTCTAAATGAAGACAGTTTAATGTTTTGTTTCCCATATTAGTGAATTTCATGGAGCAAGTATCTTTCTACACAATTTAAGATTATGGAAATTAAGTTGATATTGCTTAGCCAATCTACATGGAGTAAGCTTGTTGAAACAAATATGTCATTTATGAATTGTATACAAACAATGTAATGCAGGTGAATTGTGCTGACACGATAGAGGTGATTATAGTGTTTGGATTTATGTGTGCTCAAAGTACAAAGCAGCTAAAGGACTAATAAGTCAGTTGCCCTTTGTATGAATGGCTTCTTTATGCATTAGTCATCTATCTATTGGGACTCATGATTCTAATGGCAAAGTTCCTCATAAAGATAATGTTACTTCTTCCTCTGTTGGTGACAACTTGTTGCCTCAGAATATCCATTCTCTTCCTTTTAGAGTTTTAGGTGGGTCCCTTGCCAACAAGTAAAAGACTACCTTTACCAGCCTGCCTTGTGGCTAGATGTGGCATATGACTAAATCTAGGCCAATAATATGTAAGTGGAAGCACTGTATATGGGACTCATGGTTAGTTTTTGAAGGAAAAGGGCATGCTGTTCTCTCTCATCCTCTTTTCTGTTGCCTTGAACCCAGACTAAATGACAGGAGCTCTAGCAGCTCTTTCAGACTATGAAGTAACCATGAATTAGAAACCAACACTGAAGGTGATGAACAAGAAATGAAGACTTTCTCAACAAACATTGAGGGAATTTGTTGCTGATAGGACCTGCCTTGCAAGTAATGTTAAAATAATTTCTTCAAAGAGAAGATATAGGTCAAAAATTTGTATCTACATAAAGAAAGGAAGAACTTTAGAGATGGAATAAGAGAAACAAAGGTCATTCAACATGGTGCTGGGTTAGGAATGTCCCTTGGGAGTTCATTTGTGAATCCCCAAACCCAGGCCCGTCATGCTGCAGACCTTCTGTAAAGGTTTCCCAAGAAGTGAACACCAAAACCTGGAGTAAGAAATATTGGGGCTCAGGCTTCCCTGGTGGTGCAGTGGTTAAGAATCCAATGCAGGAGACATGGGTTCAAGCCCTGGTCCGGGAAGATCGCATGTTCCACAGAGCAACTAAGCCTATGTGCCACAACTACTGAAGCCTGCGCTCTAGAGCCTGCGACCCACAACTACTGAAGCCTGTGCGCCTAGATCCTGTGCTCCACAACAAGAGAAGCCACCGCAATGAGAAGCCTGCGCACCACAACAAAGATTAGCCCCCCGCTCACCGCAACTAGTGAAAGCCCACGGGCAGCAACAAAGACCAAATGCAGCCAAAAATAAATAAATAAATAAACAAGTCAGTTTAAAAAAAAAGATACATTGGGGCTCACATTTAAAGAACCTGCCAGAGGGAGATCATGTTCAAAGCAATGCCACTTTTCATCATTTCCCATTCCACTTTTGGCATTAATATAATTTCACTGGAAAAGGTAAATGGTAAGTTATACAAATAATATTTTTAAAACAGGAAATAAGCAAAGAAAAAAAAAAACTAGAGTTACCACCCTCCTCTTTATCCTTTTATTCTAACTGTACCCCCCTTTATACTATAGCTCCCACTTTCTTTTTTTATTATTATTTTTTTTGTGGTACGTGGGCCTCTCACTGCCGTGGCCACTCCCGCCGCGGAGCACAGGCTCTGGACGCCATGGCCCACGGGCCCAGCAGCTCCGCGGCACGTGGGATCCTCCCAGACCGGGGCCCGAACCTGCGTCCCCCGCACTGGCAGGCGGACTCCCAACCACTGTGCCACCAGGGAAGCCCATATAGCTCCCATTTTAAACAAAGCCTATGAAATGGTACACAGTAGGTCTCTTGAACGTTAGGCATTGATGTACCACTTTCACGATTGTCATCATTCCCACTGTGGAAGTAAAATTCATATTTTATGGCAAGACAAGTAAACATAAAAAATTTTCTCTGCCCTTTGGCCTCCTCTCTCCTACTTTGCACTGTGTATCTGCATTATGCATCAACCACACCTCCCATCAGCAGAAATGCCAGTTCAACCATAAAGAGCAACATTCTCCTGACACCAGCAAAGAGGACTCCTTAAAAGATAACATTCCTTCTTAATCTTACAAGGGGCCACAATGATGCTTAGATCAAATCAGGATTGTAAAACTGTCAATAATACATCATTTAAGGTACAGCCCTCTGTCTCAAAAAACTTATATAACTGTGCCTTGACTTCTAATGGGTAGAAACTTCTCGGAGCTTTCTGAGATGCTATCCCTGAGTTATAATCCTCAATGTGGCCGTGATAAAATTTTCCACTTCTTTCTTAGATCGAGTGATTAATTTTTTGTTGACACCACTGACCCCAGCCACAGAGTCTACCTACTCTAGCCTTCTCCTAAGCAATAATTTCCATAATATCACAGTTTGATTGGGAAATCATATTGTTTTAAAATTATATAATCACTAAATTTAAATATATTTATATATAGAGGAAAATTAAGTCCTGTGACACTGTTAACAAATGTGTCACACTTTGGGAAATTCAGGGATGGAAGTTAGAGTATTGGGCTAGCTGTCAGAAGACCAGAGGTCTAGAACTGGCTCTGCCCCTTAAGGAGCTGTGCTTTTGCAAGTATATAACCTTTCAAAGCCTCAGTTTCCTTGTCTCTAGAATGAATATAGCATAATTGAGGTCCACGGTATATTTTTCAATAAATGTTAGCAAATGTACCAATAATTTCCTTGTCATCCATTGTGATATTGTGATTTATAAGAAAGATATATTTGGTCTTCATTGCATAATTGACACAGAGGTCATAAAACCCTTGACATCTCCTAAGTGATGAGTAATAAAACTGCCTTTTGTTATTCATAACAAGCCTCTTTCACTCACACCAGAATTTATGTTAATGACGTGATTTTTGAAAAGCCCCTAAGGATGGGGGCCAGTTGTCTCTAATCAACTATGCGATTAGAGGGTTGGAATTTTCAACCCCACCCTTGAGACCTTTAGGGAGGGGAGTGGGGCTAGAGATTGAGTTCAATCACCAGTGGCCGGTCATCTAATAAATAATGTCTATGTAATAAAGCCTCCATAAAACCCCCAAAAGACAGGTTTGGAGTAGCTTCCAGGTTGGTGAATGCATCCACGTGCTGGGAGGGTGGCGAACCTCAGCTCCACAGGCCAGAGCTCCTGCACTCAGGACCCTTTGGACCTTACCCAGTGAATGAATTTATCAGGCTGTTCAACTGTATCCTTTATAACATCCTCTATAATAAGCTGGTAAACGTAAGTAAATGTTTCCCTGAGCTCTGTGAGCCATTTTAGCAAATTACTGAATTCAAGGAAGAGGTCATGAGAATCCCAGTTTTTAGCTAGTGAGTCAGAAGTACAGATGACAAGCTGGACTTCAGTTAGTGTCTAAAGTAGGGGCAGTCTTATGGGACTGAGCCCTTAACCTGTTGGATCTGATTCTGTTGTTACTGAATTAGACAGTCCCTCTCTTGGAGTCCTAGCTGAACCGAAGCCTTCCTGGCTCAGTGAGGGAGTTCTATTCTGCTCAGGTTCACGCTTCCAATAACAAAACTGAGTTTGGTGCAAGCAAAACAGGCTTTTATTCAATGGCCAGCGAATGGAGAAAGGAAGCTCATGCTCTAAAAGCACCTCCTCCCTAAAGGGACGAAAGTGGGGGACTTTTAAGGGGTGAGAGGCAGACAGGTCATCAGGGCTCTAGGAAAAGGGTGGGGATTTCCAGGTGAAATAGGAAGGAAGGGAGCAGGGCACAACCTTTAAAAGAAAGATATGGCCATAGTACATGAGAAAGACTGGTTAGAACCATCTGGGTCCAAGATGGTGGAAGATTCGACCTCCAGCAGACCTTGAGCCTTATTATATACTCATTGTAAAACATGAGCATATGCTAAATGACACACCCACGGAGCGCCATGACAGTTCTGAGGCCAACCATAAAAGGTCAAAAAGTGGGCGGTGGCCCAGTTCCTGGAAATCCCCGCCCCTTCCCCAAAATAATTGGAACAATCCTCTCACTCATTAGCTTGTGAAATTACCCAGCCCATATAAACTAACCACGCCATATTTTGAAGCCTCTTGCCTTCCGAGATGGCCCACGCTCTGTCTGTGGAGTGTGTTTCTCTCTAAATAAATCCACTTCTTACCTATCACTTCATCTCCGAATTCTTTTGCAACGAAGCAAGAACCTTAAATTCACCAGGAACACAGGGGCATCTGGGGGCATCTGGGGCATTTGCAGTCTTCCAGGCTCCAGGTTTCCTCTGCACAGGGTATTCCTGTGGTCAAATCAGAGCCGGTTCAGGGCGGTTTACCACTATATATCTCTGAAAGCATGTATCTCTCCAAGTGTAGCTGCAAAGCATCTCTGCCAAACACAGGTACAGCTGAAACAAACACAGAGATGAATCAGGGCATGTCCTTCAGCTCTCAGGGGTTGGTATGGAGACACAGAGATAAATCAAGGCAAGGAAAGTGATGACCTTTAGCCTACTTGGCCCACTATCTTGGATCTAGCCAGTTCAGTTTGGTTTTTTCATGGGCCTTTGTGGCATCCTGTTGATAAAACACAATTAGGCTACAAGGTTAAAAACAGGTCTGCGGCCTGGGCTGCACAGCATGGGTGACACTATCTCCAGGTAGAGTCAGAATTCAGTTAAATCTGTAGGATACTCAGTACGTGTTCACGGAGAATTGGAGCATTGTTTGGTGGTGTTGGAAAGCAAACCACCCACTGATAACTTTCCATCCCTCAACTATTTTGCCTCTTTTCCCTATCTCTGGAAGAAAGCGAAATGGCCTTCACCTAGAAGACTTTAAAAGCTGGGTGCTGGACTTTCCTCATGGTCCAGTGGGTAAGACTCCGTGGTCCCAATGCAGGGGGCCTGGGTTCAATCCCCGGTCGGGGAACTAGATCCTGTATGCATGCCTCAACTAAAGATCCCACGTGTGGCAACAAATATCTGGCACAGCCTAAATAAGTAAATATTTTTAAAAATAAATAAATAAAAGCTGGTTGAGCCCTATTTCTGCTATGCTGCCTGAAGTGGATAATGGCCAGTAACTCACAAGAGACAATCCTAGGAAAAATGAGCTAATTTTATAAACCTGTAATGTGAACTCTCAGACACAGAACACTAAAAAAGTCTACGTTTTCTGCAGGAGCCATTCAGCACTCCAGGGGAAACTTGATTTGCCTGAATAATAATAAACTATAATGATAATAGCCAAGCGCACCTCACAGTCACTAAGCTTTAATGACTCAATATTTGTGGAACCCTTGAGCACCTCCAAAATTATGTAAGCATAAATGAATAAGTAGGGACACCATATACCATTGTTATTTCTACATTAAATCTCTCTTGGCAATTTCTTATCTTATAATAGCCTGTAAGGTAGGTATTGTATGAGACTAATACATGAAGAAAATTATGGAAGAAATAAGTATAAAATAATATATAGTGGTGATTTCTAATGAAATAATTATAATCTCATATTAGTGAAAAAGAATGGAGTCCTTAACAGTACCTCTAAAAAGCCATTCCTAAGTTGTAAAGTAGAAAAATGAAAATCTGGAAGAGACCCTTAAGATTTAAATGTCTAAAAAGAGTTTGAAAAAACACTTGCTATTTTTTTTCTTAGGAAGGAGACAGCTAATATTTTAGTTGTTTTTTTCACTATGAAGAAATTATAATGATGTTTACTCTGTTTAATTTATCTCTTAATAGAAATTGTATATTTTCATACATCTTCCATTCTGCCTTTCCATCTTCCCCTCCATCACCAGCATTATTTATGCAATGTGATAATACTTTTAATGTTCCTAGGTTAAAAAAATATCTTCAGAACCCTGTATATTTTCATTATATTTTCCAAAATGCACCGTTGTGATTGTGATATTGTCCCTAATTTCAACTGGGGTAACTAAAGATAGAATGCGTCAGACCAAACAATGTCTTCAACAAACTTGCGTGTAATACCACAATCTCCACCAATGAAAGATTTATTTCTTCCAGTGAGTTTCATCTATAAAAAATCCTTTGAGAGGATTCTGCTGAAGAGTGCTCTTATTGTCCTTGCTTTTCCCCTTTCACCTAGCTGACATCATTTTCCTCAAGACCAAGGGAGTTTCCAGGGGTGAGAAGGAAAGTAAAAATAATGTTACCTCTTTGATGAGAGTAATTCTGAGTGGGATAACACTGTACCAGGTTTTGAACAGGTTCTTCATCCTGATAGACGGCAGAAGGGACATGGAGAGGTAGGAGGACATTAATACAAAACCCACATGCTTTATGTTCTGCCTAGGACCAGATGTGATGGCCTATAAGCATCAGTCGTAGGATTATTTTCCACTCACTGAGTATTCTTGCCAATGTTCTGCTTTTTGTTTACAGCATTGACATTTTGCACACAGTTAATATTTTTACATCCTTACACCCTGTTGAACATACTAAATTTTGTCACTCCAGTAGTATTGGGAGTGGACTTGGACAATAGGGGCCTCTACCCCAGCAGGTGCTTCAGCAGTGCCATTTTCCACGTCACTCCGACAGGACCAAGGGCATGTGGCCACCCAGAGACTGTGTTCCGCCTTCTAGACCATACCATGGTAACTGGGACTCTCGATTGTCTGTTCCACAAGCGCTGAGCCCACTCTTCATCCCCATGGGAGCTCTTTCCTGGAGTCTCTCTTCCTGTTGGCCTACTTGCAGTGGGTGTCTTCCTCCCTAGACCCTAAGGGTAAAGAAATGCTGTTAGCAGAGATGTCTATGGATCCTGGTTGTGAGGGTGCCTGTGGGCATTGCAGACCCCTCAAGTGTGGAGTGATATTGGGGTGGGAAGAGACAGGGATGAGGAATGGATGGTGGAGTGGGGACAGCTGGAAACAGCTGGACCTGCCATCATCACATTCAGTTGTAGAGCAAAGAAAATTCTGAAAAGTCTCGATTAAAACCTTGTCTCACAGTCCAGTGGTTAAGACTCAGCACTTCCACTGCAGAGGGCACAGGTTCGATCGGTGGGGTGCAGCCAAAAAAAAAAAACAACCTTGCCTCAGCCTCAGGTTTCTTCCAAGACTTTTAAAGAAGAGCCCTGGAGGTAGGGCTTGGGGGTCATCAAGTGGGCAGAGAATTCCAGGCATGGACCAGGTGGCATAAAGAGAAATCTTATTTCTTTTTCTTTTCTTTTTCTTCCTTCCCTCCCTCCCTTCCTTCTTTTTTTCTTTGTTCAGAATCAAAGGAAATCTTTATTCTTTGATCAAAGAATGGAGAGGTACGACCTCCTACTTTCCCAGTACATGCTCTCCCTGACAGGCCGTGGCAGGGCTCCTTTCTACGGGTCTTGTCAGCGGGGGAGAGGGCGAAGTTCTTGCGGGTTGGCGCAGGCGTACTGCTCACGGCTCCAGCCGGCAGTGCCGGTGCAGCGCGTCTGCGCACAGCCCACCACCGCCATCTTGAACTGCGGGGTCGTGCGCGGCTCTTCTGCGCACAGCCAGCCAAGCTGAGGTGTCAGGCGCAGATGCTCGGCTCTGGGAATTCCGGTCAGAAGTGCTGGGTGTGTGGACTCTGCATGCGGCCCTCTGTGAGCAAATGAAACCGGACTAAGCCCAAAGGAGAAAAAAAAGGTTAGACTTGACTTTATTGCCCACATTCTGTTTTTATTTCCTGGGAATTGTTAATGGGCTTTGCCGGTGACAGATCCCTCCTCTGCCTTTTGTCCTGCTCCTCATTCTTGAGGGGCGCTGATGGGCACAGGTTGTTTACTGTAACTGCTTCCTGCTAAGTATGGGTGTTGTCATAACGCGGGGTGGAGAAGCAGGACTTCTCCCCAGCTACTTTTAGGTATGTTTGATGGTCCCAAGGCCTCAGCTCTAACTTTTTGTATCCCTAGTGACCACCTTTTGCCTTACCTTTTGGAGACAAAGGACACTAGACAATTTAATATACCTGGCCCAAATATTAGCGAGAGAATAACGGTCACATGTCAAATTTTCCTAAAAATAAAGGTATCTAGGTCTTTTGCCTGTAGGCAAATGTGACCTGATGTCGAGGCTCTTTGCTCTGGCCCTAATATCCCTGGTTACACTTTGGTTGTGGTTTTTTTTTTTTTTTTTTTTTTTTCGGTTCGCGTGGCTCTCCCCTTTGCGGCCTCTCCCGTTGCGGAGCACAGGCTCCGGACACGCAGACTCAGCGGCCATGTCTCACGGGCCCAGCCGCTCCGCGGCATGTGGGATCTTCCCGGACCGGGGCATGAACCCGTGTCCCCTGCATCGGCAGGCGGACTCTCAACCACTGCACCACCAAGGAAGCCCTTTGGTTGTGTTTTGGAAGAGAAGCTTCAGGTCAGAGAGAGGTTCACACTAGTAGTCAAGGGTGTCTCTTGTCCTAGGTTGTTTCTCTGGAGGTTAAGTCTCGGGGAGCTCTTCCCTAGAATGCAACGTCCCCACGGAGTTGCAACCCCCCTTGCGTCACGGTGTTTTTGGCAAGAAAGTAATTTTGAAACTCTGCTGTGCATTTTACTGTTCCTTTACCACGTTAAAAAAAATATTGTAAAGGTATATTTGTTTTTACAAAGGTAGAAAATGTTTTATTTAACAGTTTGTTGTCTTGTTTATTGTATCTTTTATATTTGGATGGGCTGGACCTGATTATATAACAAGGCCCTCCCAACTTTCCTGGGTACAATTTTTGGTATAGGATTGAGAGGACATTACAGATGAATAAGATGAGTATTTTCAGATGATTCAGATGAGTATTTCTGTAATCAGGTACAGTATGCAGCGATGAGCACAGTGTAGTCAATCTCTACGTTAATCAAGATATAGAATATTTTCATGCTACATAATGAAAAGGGGAGAGAGAATGGAGATCTAATGTATACCATGACGTTTTCTTAAAGTAGTACTGCCACATATATCAAAATGGCTCTCTTTTCCTCATAGTTAGCAAAGCACTGATCTATATATAAAGTGCAAAAAATGATTAAATTTCTAATAAGTGTACATATGTAAGTGACTAGTATGGAGAAAGTCATAATATAGTATATGAAAAAGTTATTGTGGGACTTTCTCTTAGGCAATAGAGTGGAAGAACTTTAGAAATAACCCTTTATTTTATATGTAGAAGTAAGTTGAGACCCAGAGCTTCGGCCAGTGCTCCATGATTAAATAGTGTTGATGCCAGATTCCTAATACAAGGAGCTTTATGCTATAATCACTCCCAAATGGCTGATCCATCATTAATACAAATGCCCCAAAAGATACTTGATATTACGTACAGATTATATTTCTGTTAAACTAGTGTAAACTTTCCCTGGTTCCATATCTCTAGACTCCTGGTTTGTTACATTATTGCTAAATGGTTTAACTGGAATTGACTGACTAGTACTAAGCAAATATTCTGCAAACCTAAGGAAAACTATATATAAAGCGTTAACTGGTAGGTATAGTCTTTTGTTCTTAATTCAAGGATCGTCACTAGACAATGAAGGGACCCCCAAATTAGACATTTTACTTGGGAGACAATATGCAGCAGAAACATCCATTCAACCCTAAAAATATGTTTGCTTTAGATCTTTGATTAGTGTCACATTCCCACTACTCAATATGTCACAAAAACATTGGACTAGATGATTCTGTATATACTTGGCAGCAGGCTGATTCAGTTTTTCAAAACATGAACAATCAAAAGGAAGCTTAACATTATTATTATGAAAAATACATTAACAATTAAATTTTAAAGGAAAATATGTTTATATTTTGAACGTAACATTGCTGTTTGGTCCTTGCAGCAGGACAAAAGGTTGATTTTGTGAGGAGCAAAGATTTCAACCTTATATTGAGTTCATTTGGATGGGAGAGGAGAATATGTCTTTTTAAAAAATAGAGATATAACTTACACAAACTAAAGTGCTCAGATCTTAAATATATAGATTGAAAAATTGTATGTGTTGATTCACTCGTGTAACCGCTACCCTAATCAAGATATAAAACATTCTAGACCTCCGTGAAGATTCCCTCGTGTCCCTACCCAGACAGTAATCCCCACCACACACATACCAGTATCCTGATTTTATCACCATATTAGTTTCTTTTTGAACTTCCTGTAAATAGGCTCATACATCATGTACTCTTTTGTGTCTGGCTTATTTCACTCAGCATTAAGTTTGTCACATTCATACATGTTGTGTGTATCAGTAATAAGTTGTTTTTTATTACTGTGCAGGAATTGGTAGGTCAAGGATTATAATTATGTATGGCATTTGTAGGAAAAGGCAAATATTTTCCCAAATTGGTGATAACAGTAAAACTTCTATTTGCTCCACACCCGCACACATCCTTTTTTGGTCTTTTTCATTTTAGCTATTCTGGTGGATATGGAGTGGTTTTATCTTGCAGTCCTCTGAAAACTGATATTTTGAGGATCTTTTTATATATTTATTGTCTATTTTGATATTCTCTTTTAGGAAGTTTTGTTTAAATCTTACCCATTAGCAATTGAATGTTCTTTTTCTCATTTAATAGGAATTCTTTGTATGTTCTGTTGATACATATGTATTGAGGTTATTTTCTCTCAGTTTTATCTTACCTTTCATTCTCTTGAAAATTTAGTTTACTGAACAGTTATTAATTTTAACAAATGTCAGTATTTTTATGGCTACTGCATGGATGTATTTTATTTTTATTTATGTAGAGACTTCGTTGTTTAGCTTTCACATAAGTCTATGACCAATATCTGAGTAATTTTGTATGTGGTATAAAATACAGGTCCAGGTTCTTTTAAAGATAAATATGTGTAGTCCAATTGATCCAGTGTCATTATTGAGAAGATTGTCATCTATGAAGCTGCAGTTGAGACACATGCAAGGACCAATTACAGACATAGCATTTCCTTTGGAGGAGACTGAACCTGTCAAAAAAAAAAAAAAAAAGGAAAGAAAGAAAGAGAAACAGGGACATTCTGAAAAATGTCTCTTTATTTGGTATTAGGGACATTTTGGTTTTGGATTAAGAGATAAATTCTGAAAAATGTATATTAATATTCTAAAATAAAAAGTTTATTTAAAAATGTCTGCAGATTTCCAGTTTTAACTCTGACATGCAAGGAAATTAGAAGTCACCACTCATAAGAAAAATCATGAAAAATAATCTGAAAATCAATGACTTATCTTGGGCTTATTGGAGAACTGAGGTTACGGGGCAAACCACCATGCAAAATCTGGAGAGATAAGCAAATATAAAGAATCATAGATAAAATAGATTTTCTGCTTACAGGAGCAGGAGCTGCTGTAGCTAGAGACTGGTAGGGACACTTAAATGTCACTTCGATGAACTGTTGGAGGCAGACCTAAACTAGTGTGAGACGGAGAGACTTCTGAGGTCCACAGTCTTACAGAGGGTCCCCACACTTTTCCTGGGTTTTACTTACGTTTTATCTCTACATTCACTGAACTTGTCTTCTCCTCTGGTCAGTGTGCTGTTAAAATTATTCGATAAGTTATTAATTCAGATACTATATTTTGCTGTTCCATTGTCCTAAAATGTCCATTAGGATTTTTGTTTGTTTGTTTTTTTAGGGTACGTGGGCCTCTCACTGTTGTGGCCTCTCCCGTTGCGGAGCACAGGCTCCGGACGCGCAGGCTCAGCGGCCATGGCTCACGGGCGCAGCCGTTCCGCGGCATGTGGGATCTTCCCGGACTGGGGCACGAACCCGTGTCCCCTGCATTGGCAGGCGGACTCTCAACCACTGCGCCACCAGGGAAGCCAAGGATATTTTTTATAGATTTTAAACTTCTGCAAAAATCATTCATTTTTCATTCGTTTCCTTATTATTTCTCACTAACTTTAATATATAAGTTTTAACATCTTTCATGGAGTATAATTGCTTTACAATGGTGTGTTAGTTTCTGCTTTATAACAAAGTGAATCAGCTATACATATACATATATCCCCATATCTCCTCCCTCTTGCATCTCCCTCCCACCCTCCCTACCCCACCCCTCTAGGTGGTCACAAAGCACGGAGCTGATCTCCCTGTGCTATGTGGCTGCTTCCCACTAGCTATCTGTTTTACATTTGGTAGTGTATATATGTACATGTCACTCTCTCACTTCATCCCAGCTTACCCTTCCCCCTTCCCATGTCCTCAAGTCCATTCTCTAGTTCTGCAACTTTATTCCTGTCCTGCCCATGGGTTCTTCAGAACCACTTTTCTTTTAGATTCCATATATATGTGTTAGCATATGGTACTTATTTTTCTCTTTCTGACTTACTTCACTCTGTATGACAGTCTCTAGGTCCATCCACCTCACTACAAATAACTCAATTTCGTTTCTTTTTATGGCTGAGTAATATTCCATTGTATATATGTGCCACATCTTCTTTATCCATTCATCTGTCGATAGACACTTAGGTTGCTTCCATCTCCTGGCTATTGTAAATAGAGCTGCAAAGAACATTGTGGTACACGACTCTTTTTGAATTATGGTTTTCTCAGGGTACATGCCCAGTAGTGGGATTGCTGGGTCATATGGTAGTTCTATTTGTAGTTTTTTAAGGAACCTCCATATTGTTCTCCATAGTGGCTGAACCAATTCACATTCCCACCAGCAGTGCAAGAGTGTTCCCTTTTCTCCACACCCTCTCCAGCATTTATTGTTTCTAGATTTTTTGATGATGGCCATTCTGACTGGTGTGAGGTGATATCTCATTGTAGTTTTGATTTGCATTTCTCTAATGATTAATGTTGTGGAGCATTCTTTCATGTGTTTGTTGACAATCTGTATATCTTCTTTGGAGAAATGTCTATTTAGGTCTTCTGCCTATTTTTGGATTGGGTTGTTTGCTTTTTGATATTGAGCTGCATGAGGTGCTTGTAAATTTTGGAAATTAATCCTTTTTCAGTTGCTTGATTTGCAAATATTTTCTCCCATTCTGAGGATTCTCTTTTCATCTTGTTTATGGTTTCCTTTGCTGTGCAAAAGCTTTTGAGTTTCATTAGGTCAGATTTGTTTATTTTTGTTTTTATTTCCATTTCTCTAGGAGGTGGGTCAAAAAGGATCTTGCTGTGATTTATGTCATAGAGTGTTCTGCCTGTGTCTTCCTCTAAGAGTTTGATGGTGTCCGGCCTTACATTTAGGTCTTTAATCCATTTTGAGGTTATTTTTGTGTATGGTGTTAGGGAGTGTTCTAATTTCATTCTTTTACATGTAGCTGTCCAGTTTTCCCAGCACCACTTATTGAAGAGGCTGTCTTTTCTCCACTGTATATTCTTGCCTCCTTTATCAAAGATAAGGTGACCATATCTGCCTGGGTTTATCTCTGGGCTTTCTATCCTATTCCGTTGATCTGTATTTCTGTTTTTGTGCCAGGACCATACTGTCTTGATTACTGTAGCCTTGTAGTATAGTCTGAAGTCAGGAAGCCTGATTCCTCCAGCTCTGTTTTTTGTTCTCAAGATAGCTTTGGTTATTAGAGTCTTTTGTGTTTCCATACAAATTGTGAAATTTTTTGTTTAGTTCTGTGAAAAATGCCAGTGGTAGTTTGATAGGGATTGCACTGAATCTGTAGATTGCTTTGGGTAGTAGAGTCATTTTCACAATGTTGCTTCTTCCAAACCAAGGACATGATATATCTCTCTGTCTTTTGTATCATCTTTAATTAAGTTCATCAGTATCTTACAGTTTTTTGCATACAGGTCTTTTGTCTCCTTAGGTCGGTTTATTCCTAGGTATTTTGTTCTTTTTGTTGCAGTGGTAAATGGGAGTGTTTCCTTAATTTCTCTTTCAGATTTGTCATCATTAGTGTATAGGAATGCAAGGATTTCTGTGCATTAATTTTGTATCCTGCTACTTTACCAAATTCATTGATTAGCTCTAGTAGTTTTCTGGTAGCATCTTTAGGATTCTCTATGTATAGTATCATGTCATCTGCAAACAGTGACAGCTTTACTTCTTCTTTTCCGATTTGGATTCCTTTTATTTCTTTTTCTTCTCTGATTGCTGTGGCTAAAACTTCCAAAACAATGTTAAATAATAGTGGTGAGAGTGGGCAACCTTGTCTTGTTCCTGATCTTAGTAGAAACGGTTTCAATTTTTTACCATTGAGAAAGATGTTGGCTGTGGGTTTGTCATATATGGCTTTTATTGTGTTAGGTAAGTCCCTCTATGCCTACTTTCTGGAGGGCTTTTATCGTAAAGGGGTGTTGAATTTTGTTGAAAGCTTTCTCTGCATCTATTGAGATTATCATATGTTTTTTCTTCTTCAGTTTGTTAATATGGTGTATCACATTGATTGATTTGCCTATATTGAAGAATCCTTGCATTCCTGGGATAAACCCCACTTGATCATGGTGTATGATCCTTTTACATGCTGTTGGATTCTGTTTGCCAGTGTTTTGTTGAGGATTTTTCATCTATGTTCATCAGTGATATTGGCCTGTAGTTTTCTTTATTTGTGACATCATTTTTTTTGTTTGTTTTTTGGTACACAGGCCTCTCACTGTTGTGGCCTCTCCTGTTGCGGAGCACAGGCTCCGGATGCGCAGGCTCAGCGGCCGTGGCTCACGGGCCCAGCCACTCCGTGGCATGTGGGATCTTCCTGGACCGGGGCATGAACCTGTGTCCCCTGCATCGGCAGGCGGACTCTCAACCACTGTGCCACCTGGGAAGCCCGTATTTGTGACATCTTTGTCTGGTTTTGGTTTCAGGGCGATGGTGGCCTTGTAGAATGAGTTTGGGAGTGTTCCTCCCTCTGCTATATTTTGGAGGAGTTTGAGAAGGATAGGTGTTAGCTCTTCTCTAAATGTTTGATAGAATTCGCCTGTGAAGCCATCTGGTCCTGGGCTTCTGTTTGTTGGAAGATTTTTAGTCCCAGTTTCAATTTCAGTGCTTGTGATTGGTCTGTTTATATTTTCTACTTCTTCCTGGTTCATTCTGGGAAGGTTGTGCTTTTCTAAGAATTTGTCCATTTCTTCCAGGTTGTCCATTTTATTGGCATAGAGTTGCTTGTAGTAATCTCTCATGATCCTTTGTATTTCTGCAGTATCAATTGTTACTTGTCCTTTTTATTTCTAGTTCTTTTGATTTGAGTCTTCTGCCTTTTTTTCTTGATGAGTCTGGCTAATGGTTTATCAATTTTGTTTATCTTCTCAAAGAACCAGCTTTTAGTTTTATTGATCTTTCCTATTGTTACCTTCATTTCTTTTTCATTTATTTCTGATCTTTTCTTTATGATTTCTTTCCTTCTGCTAACTTTGGGGTTTTTTGTTCTTCCTCTATTTCTTTCGGTGTAAGGTTAGGTTCTTTATTTGAGATTTTTCTTGTTTCTTGAGGTAGGCTTGTATTGCTATAAACTTCCCTCTTAGAACTGCTTTTGCTGCATCCCGTAGGTTTTGGGTCATCGTGTTTTCATTGTCATTTGTTTCTAGGTATTTTTTGGTTTCCTGTTTGATTTCTTCAGTGATCTCTTGGTTATTAAGTAGTGTATTGTTTAGCCTCCATGTGTTTGTATTTTTTACTGATTTTTTCCTGTAATTGATATCCAGTCCTGTAGCATTGTGGTCAGAAAAGATACTTAATACGATTTCAATTTTCGTAAATTTACTAAGGCTGATGTGTGACCTAAGATATGATCTATCGTGGAGAATGTTCCACGAACACTTGAGAAGAAAGTGTATTCTGTTGTTTTTGGATGGAATGTCCTATAAATATCAATTAAGTCCATCTTGTTTAATGTATCATTTAAAGCTTGTGTTTCCTTATTTATTTTCATTTTGGATGATCTGTCCATTGGTGAAAGTGGGGTGTTAAAGTCCCCTACTATGAATGTGTTAATGTCGATTTCCCCTTTTATGGCTGTTAGCATTTGCTTTATGTATTGAGGTGCTTCTCTGTTGGGTGCATAAATATTTACAATTGTTATATCTTCTTCTTGGATTGATTCCTTGATCATTATGTAGTGTCCTTTGTCTCTTGTAATAGCCTTTATTTTAAAGTCTCTTTTGTCTGATATGAGAATTGCTACTCCAGCTTTCTTTGGATTTCCATTTGCATGGAATATCTTTTTCCATCCCCTCACTTTCAGTCTGTATGTGTCCCTAGGACTGAAGTGGGTCTCTTTTAGACAGCATATATATGGTTCTTGTTTATGTATCCATTCAGCCAGTCTATGTCTTTTGGTTGTAGCATATAATCCATTTATATTTAAGGTAATTATCAATACGTATGTTCCTATTACCATTTTCTTAATTGTTTTGGGTTTGTTATTGTAGGTCCTTTCCTTCTCTTGTGTTTCCTGCCTTGAGAAGTTCCTCTAGCATTTGTTGTAGAGCTGGTTTGGTGGTGCTGAATTCTCTTAACTTTTGCTTTTATGTAAAGTTTTAATTTCTCTGTCGCATCTGAATGAGATCCTTGCTGGGTAGAGTAATCTTGGTTGTAGGTTTTTCCCTTTCATCACTTAAAATGCGTCCTGCCACTCCCTTCTGTCTTGCAGAGTTTTGCTGAAAGATCAGCTGTTAACCTTATGGGGATTCCGTTGTATGTTATTTGTTGTTTTTGCCTTGCTGCTTTTAATATTTTGTCTTTGTGTTTAATTTTTGATAGTTTGATTAATATGTGTCTTGGCATGTTTCTCCTTGGATTTATCCTGTATGGGACTCTCTGTGCTTCCGGGAGTTGATTAACTATTTCCTTTCCCATATTAGGGACATTTTCAACTATAATCTCTTCAGATATTTTCTCAGTCCCTTTCTTTTTCTCTTGTTCTTCTGGGACCCCTATAATTCGAATGTTGGTGCGTTTAATGTTGTCCCAGAGGTCTCTGAGACTGTCCTCAATTCTTTTCATTGTTTTTTGTTTATTCTGCTCTGTGGTAATTATTTCTACTATTTTATCTTCCAAGTCACTTGTCCATTCTTCTGCCTCAGTTATTCTGCTATTGATTCCTTCTAGACAATTTTTAATTTCATTTATTGTGTTGTTCCTCATTGTTTGTTTGCTCTTTAGTTCTTCTAGGTCCTTGTTAAACATTCCTGTATTTTCTCCATTCTGTTTCCAAGATTTTGGATCATCTTTCCTATCATTATTCTGAATTCCTTTTTAGGTAGACTGCCTATTTCCTCTTCATTTGTTTGGTCTGGTGGGTTTTTACCTTGCTCCTTCATGTGCTGTGTGTATCTCTGTCTTCTCATTTTGCTTAACTTACTGTGTTTGGGGTCTCCTTTTCGCAGGCTGCAGGTTTGTAGTTCCCGTTGTTTTTGGTGTCTGTCCCCAGTGGCTAAGGTTGGTTCAGTGGGTTGTATAGGCTTCCTGGTGTAGGGGACTGGTGCCTGTGTTCTGGTGGATGAGGCTGGATGTTGTGTTTCTGGTGGGCAGGTCATGTGTGACCTTATTTTAGGCAGCCTTTCTGCTAGTGGGTGGGGCTGTGTTCCTGTCTTGCTAGTTGTTTGGCATGGGGTGTCCAGCACTGTAGTTTGCTGGTCGTTGAGCGGAGCTGGGTCTTGGCATTGAGATGGAGGTCTCTGGGAGATTTTTGCCATTTGATATTACGTGGAGCTGGGAGGTCTCTGGTGGTCCAATGTCCTGAACTCGGCTCTCCCACCTCAGAGGCATAGGCCTGATGCCTGGCCAGAGCACCAAGACCCTGTCATCCACATGGCTCAGAATAAAAGGGAGAAAAAAAGAAAGAAAGAAAGAAAAAATAAATAAATAGAATAAAATAAAGGTATTAAAATATAATAATTAAAAATTAAAAAAAATTAAAAGTAATTTAAAAAAAAGAAAAAAAGAATGAAGAGAGGAACCAAACCAAAAAACAAATCCACCAGTGATACCAAGCACTAAAAACTGTACTAAAAAAATGGACGGACAGAACCCTAGGAAAAATGGTAAAAGCAAAGCTATACAGACAGAATGACATGCAGAAGCCAACACATACATACTCACAGAAAGAGAAAAAGGAAAAAAAAAATATATATCATTGCTCCCAAAGTCCACTGTCTCAATTTGGGATGATTCTTTTTGTATTCAGTTATTCCATAGATGCAGGGTACATCAAGTTGATTGTGGAGATTTAATCTGCTGCTCCTGAGGCTGCTGGGAGAGATTTCCTTTTCTCTTCTTTGTTCACACAGCTCCTGGGGTTCAGCTTTGGATCTGGCCCCGCCTGTGCGTGTAGGTCACCTGAGGGCGTGTATTCTTTGCTCAGACAGGACGGGGTTAAAGGAGCTGCTGCTTCGGGGTCTCTGGCTCACTCAGGCTGGGGGGAGGGAGGGGTACGGATGTGGGGTGATCCTGCGGCTGCAGAGGCCTGTGTGACGTTGCACCAGCCTGCTGCGTGCCATGCGTTCTCCCGGGGAAGTTGTCTCTGGATCACAGGACCCTGGCAGTGGCGGGCTGCACAGGCTCCTGGGAAGGGGATGTGTGGATAGTGACTTGTGCGTGCACACAGGCTTCTTGGTGGCTGCAGCAGCAGCCTTAGCATCCCATGCCTGTCTCTGGGGTCCGCGCTGATAGCCGCGGCTCACACCCATCTGTGGAGCTTCTTTAAGCTGTGCCCTTAATCTCCTCTCCTCATGTACTGCGAAACAAAGAGGCAAGAAAAAGTCTCTTGACTCTTAGGCAGGTCCAGACTTTTCCCCAGACTCCCTCCCGGCTAGCTGTGGTGCACTAGCCCCTTCAGGCTGTCTTCACGCCGCCAACCCCAGTCATCTCCCTGGGATCCGACCTCCAAAGCCCGAGCCTCAGCTCCCAGACCCCGCCTGCCCAGGCGGGTGAGCAGACAAGCCTCTCGGGCTGGTGAGTGCTGGTTGGCACCGATCCTCTGTGCGGGAATCTTTCCGCTTTGCCCTCTGCACCCCTGTTGCTGCGCTCTCCTCCCTGGCTCCGAATCTCCGCGACCCCGCCCCCAGCAGTCTCCGCCCACGAAGGGCCTTCTTAGTGTGTGGAAACCTTTCCTCCTTCACAGCTCCCTCCCACTGGTGCAGGTCCCGTCCCTATTCTTTTGTCTCAGTTTTTTCTTTTGCCCTACCCAGGTACGTGGGGAGTTTCTTGCCTTTTGGGAGGTCTGAGGCCTTCTGCCAGCGTTCAGTAGGTGTTCTGTAGTTGTTGTTCTACATGTAGATGTATTTCTCATGTATTTGTGGGGAGGAAGGTGATCTCCATGGCTTACTCTTCCGCCATGTTGAAGGTCTGTCTCCCCCTTTATTATATTATTCACAGTAATTCTGAAGTCTTTTTCTGCAACTCCATTTCCTTAATTATATCTGGGTCTGGACCTATTGACTATTTTACATCTCGAATATAAGTGATTACCTGTTGTTTCTGTTGTTGTTTTTGCTTGTGTAGTAATTTTTAATTTTATGTTAAACAGTGTGAATTCTTGTATGTGGGAGTTCTTGATTATATTATATACTCTTCTAGATTTTGTCATATTTTGCTCTGGCAAGCAGTAAATTACCAGCACCTACTTTGAATGACTTAATTTAAGGACGTGTGGCCCTGATCTATGCTGGTTATATTCTTACTCCTGGTTTTTTGTCCTCACTTGTAAGGCTGACCTTCCTAGACTAAAAGCCCTGTTTGTGATGGACTTTCTGTTCTAGTGGGCCCCAAATCCAGTCTGTGCAGCTTCTAAAATCTCTAATCAACCTTTCAGTATCCCAACAGCTATTCTCTGGTATATCTCCCAGTGCTTCATAATAAACATGCAAACCTTATGTATTGGCCAATGACCAGAGGTATATATATATTTTTAAATAAATTTATTTATTTATTTTTGGCTGCATTGGGTCTTCGTTGCTGTGCATGGGCTTTATCTACTTGCGGCGAGCAGGGCTACTCGTCATTGCGGTGCGTGGGCGTCTCATTGCAGTGGCTTCTCTTGCTGCGGAGCACAGGCTCTAGGCATGCAGGCTTCAGTAGTTGTGGCACACTGGCTCTGTAGTTGCAGCTTGTGCGCTCTAGAGCACAGGCTCAGTAGTTGTGGTGCACGGGCTTAGTTGCTCTGCAGCATGTGAGATCTTCCCGGACCAGGGCTCAAACCTGTGTGGCCTGCATTGGCAGGTGGATTCTAAACCACTGTGCCACCAGGGAAGTCCCAGAGGGAAATTTTTATGCATATTTTTGGCCTCCTTGTGTTGGCCTCTTTCTCTTTAGTATTCTGATCCTCAAATCTCACTGACTATGTAATCCTGAACTCTGATCTTTGTTTTCTTCACCCAGTGAGACTGTACTGTCTGATTGGGCTCTATTTTCCTGGCTAACAACAGTTTGGAAAATGCCTCAGTGAAAAAGCCAGTGAGTGCAGGGCTCACCTCATCTTCCTCACTTCTCTCAAGGATCATAGATAGCCCTGGGTGGTAGCTTTTCAGTGCCTAAAAATTGTTGTTTTTTAAATTTAGAATTTTTTCCAGTTTTTATTGTATTCACAATAGGAGTTCAAATCTGTTCCTAGCTACTCCACGGTAGCCAAAACCAGTCATTAAAATTTAAAAACGTATCTCTTACAAGAGAAAACATATTTTTATTTTAATACGTATTTTCAATCAGATAATATAACATTTTAGCTATTTTTGAAATTTTGTATTTTAGTCTACAACCTTTTTCTCCCTAAAGACTGTAAGATGTAATGGAATAGAGGACAAGAACTCAAATGTTAAATAATAATGCAGAATGTCTGTTTCCTCTGAAATATAAAATAATTACAAGAAAATGTCATTTTAAAACTAGGTCTTCTTGGGACTTCCGTGGTAGTCCAGTGGTTAAGACTCGACGCTTCCAATGCAGGGGGTGCGGGTTTGATCCCTGTCTGGGCAACTAAGATCCCACATGCCAGGTGGCATGGCCAAAAAACAAACAAACAAACAAAAAAAAGAACTAGGTCTTCTTATTAAAGATTAATTCTATGTGGTGAATAGTTGGCCCCAAACCATCAAAGTTCTTGAGAAGATAAATGACTGTTTGAGGTAGTCAGGGGCCTAGGAGGAAAAAAAAGTGATAAATTCAAATTGGGTGTTTTGAGGAGTGTTTAATAAAATGACTGTTTTTTAAAACTATGTGGACAAAGAATAGGGAAACCACAAGAAGTAGTACTGTACCTTGAGACTAGTGAATCATGGCACTAATACCACCCTTAGAACAGAAGGAGCAAAAAGACAGAAAGGTCTGTTTTGAGAGGAATTCCTTGACAGGAGCGGAGATCTTTAGTCAAGGGGCTTGCCAACCCATTTCACCCCACAGGAAGGAAGTCGAAGAAAAAGCACATTCAGACTTCATTTTCCTCCTTTCCTCTAACCTCCTTCTGGGGCTTACCCAATTGAATAGAATGTCAGAGGACAAGGGAACTTGCTAATGTAATCCACACAAGTTCAGTCTTCCAGAATACAGAGTAGGGTGGAGATAATAAATAAGGAGTAATCTCTAGTTGGGCAAACAAAGACTGTCCAGCACACCAATGACAGTTTTTTTTTCCCTTAATAATAATTTCAGCTTGGACTTATTGTTTTCTCAAATGAGATAATAAACTTACAACACACAGGTGTAATATTTGTTACACCTCAGTTAAGTAATTAAAGTGAAGTTTAATTTGGGAATATATTAATTATTTAAGAATTTATTAATTACTCACTGAACTAAACCATTTTATAAATTGAAAATGAGAATTACTATTTGCCCTATCTTGACTTTCTAGCTGATTCAAAGGCAAAGTTGTGAAGAAGGTTAAATCTGCCTTCTCCTTACTTTTGAACTCTTTCCACTTTTCCCGTTTATTAGAATCTCAGAGGTTTGAGGCCTGAGCACAGTGGGTCTCTTCCATTATAATCTACTCAAGAGTCTTAATACCTCAGAAGACTTCCTATCCTATGAGGTCACTTAAAATACAGAGTTACTTTCACAATACAAGTGATCTAAACAGAATATTTTGTATTTAAGAAAAAGATTTCACAGGAGGACAAATCCATAGAGCCAAGGAACCCACTTTAGTGGAGATTAAATTGTTCTCCAAAGTGATGATAATTTGAGTGTTGAGACATCGTATTAAAAAATAAATCACTCAGTGATTCTTCTGATTATGTGAAAAGTTCCAGGTTTTTTTGTAGCCTTTAAGACTTCTCAAACAGTTTCTGATTTCCCCCTTTAAATAAGGAGAGAGCATTCCACAAGTTCAGAATCATCAGGGTCATAGCCATTACCAAATGGAATCTATTAATTAATAAAGTTGTTTTGTTTTCCTTGTATTAATTTCCTTACAATTACAGCCTATTAAGAGCAAATGCTACCTGTTTAAAATGTATTGAACTGATTTCTTTCTTTTATAGATGTAAGTAAAATAAATCACTTTAAAGAAAATTATTGAGTTAATAATAGTATAGGCCGAGGGCTTCCCTGGTGGTGCAGTGGTTGAGAGTCCGCCTGCCGATGCAGGGGACACAGGTTCGTGCCCTGGTCCGGGAAGATCCCACATGCCGCGGAGCGGCTGGGCCCGTGAGCCATGGCTGCTGAGCCTGCGCGTCCGGAGCCTGTGCTCCGCAACGGGGAGAGGCCACAACAGTGAGAGGCCCGCGTACCGCAAAAAAAGAAAAAAAAAAAAAAAAATAATAGTATAGGCAGAATGAATATATATGGCAAACCTTATCAAGGTGATAATGAATGACTAAGGTTTCAGGAAAATGGACAAGGTCTTCATTTTTGTTCTCTGTTGAATTCTCAAGTCTTTGAACAAAGTGGTACATAATCAAAAAATATTTGAGTGACTGAATCTTTAATTGGAATTTAAGACAGAGTAGCAAGTAGGAGTGTCCTTGGAGAAACATTCTCAAGCTGTATCATATAGGCCAATCCATATTTTGTCTACCCAAGAAACTGATCCTACTGTTAAGAATGTATTGCTTACCTTCAAAATCTGTCTTATTATATAATTAAAATTTTTTTGAAATATAGCAAATTTGAAATTTGAGCTGCTGAGGACTTTTGAATACTTCTGAAGCTTAACAAGTAATGTCTTCACTGACTAGGTATATATAAGAGTAACAAACTATGAATTTCTTTATGTTAAAAAATAATGTCCTTAAATTATTTTATGTCCTTATAAATTATTTTGATCATTTGATTATTTATAAGGTAAATCCCTACATATTTCCATTATAGCTAAAATTTTATTACTAAACCACAAAAATTAGGCTGTTGACTACAAAATTTAATTTTATTCCTTGTGGTCATAAAATGTTATGAAAATTAACTGCATGAGAGATGCTTGTTTTATCTTTAATTAGGCATAAAAACATCTTTAAATGAGGAAGACAAAAGCCGTTATAGGTCATTAAAGAGCAATGAATTTTCAGGGCTTTAAGTAAATTTATCTGTTAAAGAATTTTTTTAAAAAGAAAAAAACAAATGGCAAAAATATAGCCTATATTGTAAATATATATTTTACTGAGGATGCTATCAATGGAAGGATCGTTAAAACAGTTCTGTCTTTCCTTTTACTCTCTGTTTGATACAGCTAACATTTCACCAGTGGTTTGATGAGTTGAACTCTCTCTAGTAAATGATATTAAATATGAGATCTTTCTTGCAGCATTAATGAGGAATTAACTTTTGATTGTGTTAGGCTTCTTAGATTTTACTGTGGTTCTTTCCTACAGCATTGCTAAGTCTATTTTGACTAATATAGTATATGTAATATAATCTAACATATTATAATAGTTATAGTAAAAGGCTTGGCCCAAAAGAAACCTCATATCCATTAACATTCACTTCCAGTTCTTCCCTCCCCTTGGCCCCTGGCAAGCACTAATCTACTTTCTGGCTCTATGGATTTGCTTTTTCTGGACATTTCATATAAATAGAATTGTACAATATGTGTCTGTTTGCGAATGACTTATTTCACTGAGAATAGTGTTTTCAAGGTTCATTCGTGTTGTACTTCATTCCTCTTAAAGCTGAATAATATTCCATTTTATGCATATATTACATTTTGTCTGTCAATTTATTAATTGATGGACATTCGGGTTGTTTCTAGCTTTCGACTATTACGAATAATGCTGCTGTGAACATCTGTGTACAGTTTTTTGTGAGTATATATTTTCAATTCTTTTGCATCTTTACTGAAAAGCGGGATAGCTGGGTAATATAACTCTAGGTTTAATTATTGAAAAAATGAAACTCTTTCCAAAGTATCAGCACCATTTTTCATCCCCACCAGCAATGTATGAAAATTCCTATATTTCCACATTATCACTGACACTTGTTATTGTCCATCCTCTTGATTACAGACATCGCAGTGGGTGGAAAGTGGTGTCTCCTTGTGGTTTTGATTTGTATTTTCAGAATAACTAATGATATTGATCATCATTTCATGTGCTTCTTGGCTGTTTTTACATCATCTTTGGAAAAGTATCTCTTCCAATCTTATGTCCATGCTTTAGTTGGGTCATTTATCTTTTAATTGTTGAGTTGTAAGGGTTCTTCATATATTTTGGATACTAGTCCCCTATCAGATATATGCTATACAAATATTCTCTCCCTACAATTGAATTTTGATTATAGAAAAACCATTTAAAAAATAGTGTGGGTGGTGAGTTGGGAGAGATGAGGAAGGAAGAAGGAAGAACAATTATGACGTTACTGGGGTAATTCAAGAGAGAAATCGTGAGGCAATAGTGCTATCGAAATGGAGAGGAAATAGGGGAAACTTAAAGAGTTATTTTCTATACGATTTGTTAATAACATAAAATAGGTAAAAGAGCTGGGCTTTGCTGTGAGACAGTCTAAGTTGTAATCCTTGCTGCTCCTCTTCCTAGCTGTAAAATCATGGTGCTTATGGTATCTGGGGAACATAAGTTGTACACACAATTTTTATTTAAAAAATAGCCCTTAAATATTATTTTTTCATTCAAATTTGTTCAAATAGTGACGTTTGTGGGACATTTTAGAAAAAAAAAATTCTGGAGGACCTACGAGCAAATTTTAATGAAAGTTATGTTTCCGGGAATTTTGGAAGAAGAATTGTATGTTGCACCTATGTTCCCCTCTGACTAGTTGTATAATCTCGGGCAAGTTAATTAAGTATCTTTGGAAATCAGTTCTCTCATCGGTGAAATTGGATAATATTTCTCCCATAAAGAGTTAGAAAAAAGAAAATGTGGTGGTTAATAGCATGATTTTTGAATTCAAACTACCTGCACTCAAGTTATGCCAGCTATGATCTGTGTTAACTTTAGGAAATTATATAACTCACTGTGCTTCAGTATCACCTGGGAAAAATGGAGATAATATTTAACATCAAAATGATGTTATGAAGATTGAACTAATACAAATTAAACTCTTAGTGTGGTATCTGATAAATATAATTTCCTAATAAATATTAGCTGTTACTGTAAATGTTACATAAAATAATTTAAGTGGCATACTGATTTTAGAGCCTGGATATAAAGGGTAATCAATACATGCTTGGTGCTATCATCGTAATAACCATTATTATTAAATGTCAGAGAAAGAAAAAATTGAGAAGTTGGGGATGAACACAGTTTCTAGTTTGATAAGGATCGTGCTACCATTCATCATTCAAGAAAAGTAGCAAGCCAGACGGAAAATAGACATTAATTGAGGATATTAAGTCAGATAACTTGGTAAAACGTCCAGTAGATAAACTGATCATGTTCATTTGAGCACTGGTTAAAGGTACGACTTGAAGACTGCTTAAGATTTTTCCAGACTGAAAGAGTTTGTCATTCTAGACTTTAGCTGGAGAGAGGGCTGATGTAATGAGAAAATACAGTATGTATAGATCCTTGGTTCACTTGGAGGAAGTAGAGGATGGGAGGAGAGAAGCACAAAAAAGGAGCTCAAGGTAAATTGACCATAAAAATGATGTGAGAAAGTAGGAAAAAAAGTATATTGTTTGTAAAGGAGAAACTTCAGTCATCCATCTTGGATTTATAAGTGAAGGAGTCTGTGTCTAAGGGAGTTAAGTGCAGTAATTATAAGTTATGAATTCAAAAGCAATTATTGGCTTTATAACTTTTCTAGATTTTTGTTGTAGGGAAGAGAAATATACTTACAGTAATTACATCAGTCAGGGTCCTGGTAAGACACACATGTGGGTTCAACTTGGCCAAGAAGGAGAGTTTAGTAAAATGACTCTTTACGATGGGGAGAGCATGGTTTAGAAAAATCAAGGGGTGATACGCTATGTCCATGCAACTAACAATCAGAGTGACGTTACTGGACCTAGGTTGAAAGAGGCCAGGGGAGGTAACAATGATCAGATCCTGGAGAAGGAAGTTTATAGAAAAGGTGGTGTGTCAGCAGACCACAAACAACCAGAGGTGATGTCACATGAAATATGAAAGAATGAATATCTTTACGTGACTCTCCCTACTCACTCTTATCTCCTGGCTTTGTTTCATTGGCTGAAGCCTAAGCCTGTTTGCAAGGGAATCATTGATGCCTCCTGGGTTCAGCACCCTGGGGCACAGAACAGCGTGGAAAAAGATGGAGAAGGTATCTGCAGAGACACGCAAAAGGTAGCCAGCATAACAGTGGAAGCAAAACATAAGTGAATATCTAAAAAAAATTACTGCATCACACAGGAGAAAATTAGTTAAATGTGTTAAAATAAAATATAAAATAATGGTTTAAATGAGGTTTCCTCTTAGGCTTAGTTTACTTTATCATACATCTCTGACCTGTCCCACAAAAATAAATTCATGGGAAGGTTTAATCAGAAATATGAAAATTACTTTAGAAAAAAATTAAACTTCTTAATGGCTACACAGTAAGCCAACAGACTTTAAAATGTTGCTGCATAATAACCAACTTGCTGTGATTGTCCAAGCCCTGTGGGGTTCAATATGAGTGCTATGAAGTGGAATGAAAGGATATAGGGAAACAGAGTTCCTCAATTGATTTTAATAACCTTTGAAATTAGAAATAGATGTTCTCTAACAAACAGCTTAAACTTCTCACTTTTCAATTAAAGACTCTTACGCTGTAGCTTTTCAAACAAGTTCTGGTATTAAAGGAAAGTGGATTTGTATATACACCTTTATCTCATTTTAGTTGTACATTATCCATAACCCATTTTCTAATTTAAAAAATCATATTCCATAATAATAATGATACTGAAAAGTAATAAGGATAACAATTAAATTTCTTTAAATTTCAATTGAATTTAGAAACTTATTTTTTTCTCAGTATCTTAAAATTCTTTATATCAATCTAGCATCACAGTTGTGAGTTTTTTCCTTACCAGTGTGATAACTGATTGTGCGTGGCTTATTGTCCATTCACAGTTACCACTGGAGATGTTGAAGCAGAAAGAGACATCCAACAGAACCATCTAAGTTTCAGACACATTGTTCCCTGCCTCTGTTACTAGTAGCAACCTTATCTCTTTATGATAATCAGGTCTCATTACTCTTCCCAGAATAGTAACTTTCTCTTTGCCTGCTTGTCATTTGGCACCAAAATGTCCAGGTGGCAACCACAGCTGTAGGTTTAGTAACAAACACTTGCTGTGTCCCTTGATAGAAGCATTCCATCCCATACCCCTTCCCAAACCAGTGCCTCTAATCCAGTGGAACCTAAAGCTGTGGGAGAGTTGAGCAAACATTCCCCAAGTGGTTTAGTAGGAGTGATGATGAGAGAGTCTACCCCTATTCCCATACCTTGGATCCAGCCCTATATATTCTAGCTTTTGAGAAAATATAACCATATAATGGCTTTTGGTTTAAAGTATATACTGAATCTTGAAGAACAGCATCCCAACCCCCAACCTCTCAGAATATGATCCTCAGACTGAAGACTCAGCTGGGCATTTAAGAGGCCATTAAAAATTTTATTAACTTGGGAGCTTTTGGGTGATAAAGTATATAGTAGGACGAGAGGGGTCCGTGGTCATATGCTCTCTGCTGTACCTCCTATGCCATAAAAAGTGTCCTCAGCATCAATTACAGCTCAACCCTGTATCTAACAGTCCTTGAAGAACCTGTTTTCCACTTTCTTCCATGTGCAGCTATATAGATACATATCATGGATCCCTCTGGGGCAGACTGGGGGAATACCTGCTATACCTGCTGTGGTGTTACAGGGTCCTTCCTTAATGGTACCCACCGTCCCTTTCAGTTGGGAATCAGAAATGGCTTAGGTCTAGAAACTGAGTAACAGATCAATGATTTTTCCACCATTGCAGCTGACATCAGCCTTCTTGACACATGCTCTTGATATTTTGGGGTTATATAAGTCAAGAAGTGCTATTACTGGCTGCTCCTCGAGCTTGCTCCTAGAACTACCATGATACATAAGCCCTTCTTCTAATCATCAGCATGTGCATCTCTTTGCCAGAAGAATTTTTCTGGCTTCTCCACTTTGCCCATGCAGATTGGAATGCAAGGGAACTAGTGCCCACCTCTCATCCCCCCATAACATTCTTCAAACAATGACTAGTGGGAATTTGTAGATAAATACCACTGCCCCCTCAGGTTTTCATTGAATAAGTTTGAACTGTGAGACTACTCTGTGTTAGATCAGTCTCCAGGTGACCACAATAGTAAATTTTCTTAGTCGACTTTGCTTCTCTTGTCTCATTTTTCTACTATGCTACGTGTGCTACCTGGGCTCATCTTCCAATACACTACTTGCACTCAAATCCTTGTTTTAGGGTCTAATTGGGGTTGGGGGGGAGTGAAATTAAATGCCAACAGGGTCCCATTTCTGGTGACAAATAGAATGTGATAGTGCCTAGGATGCTGTAGTATCACTAAGACCTTCACCTGTGGTGAATTGGGATGACATTCAGGTGGAAAGTGATGCATGGGCTTATATAATATTACTAGCACTTGTGAGATATGGGGTATGATATAAAGTTGTGGAGTTTGTTGGTTGGTGTAAATTGCCCTCAAGTTATGGAAAGAAGAAAATAACAGCTTTAGATCATCCAATTCTTAAATCAGTGCATAGTGGAACAGCTCAAAAGTATTTAAAGAGACCTTCACCTCTTGTAAATCTACTGTATGACATTTCTTTCCATCTTGACACTGAAAAAGTTCTAAAAAATACCAGTGGATAACCACACTAAAATGTAAAATTTGTGATGATGATAAGCATAAGCCAAAATAATGTGAAACAAAAGATCACATGTCAATAAATATGGCTAGGATAACACTCTTAACTCTGTATCACCCATTATGAAGATATAAAATAATCATTTTCTCTCCAAATATAGACTCAACTTTATACACATGAAAATTTTTGTAGCTTCCCTTTGCAATTGTCCACTCTTGGGTAATTCAGAACCTAGAAACAGCATTTAGTTTTTCTGATTGATAGATGACATTTTGTATCTAGAAATTTCTGGAATTTAAACAATGTTCCCTCTAAGAAATATTTCCAAGTTACGGTGAGAGCACAGTTCTTATAAAGTGACCTGTAATTTGGCCTCAGAGCCTTTGTGACAAAAATGCTACACGCTTGTTAAATTTCAGTGTGATGAAAACTAATAAGCCAACAATTTGCACAGGGTAACTGAGAATCCTGCATCTTTCTAAAATCTGTAACAGCATTTGAATGAGTAAAAGTTAACATTGGAATCACTTATACTTTTTCTTGTAAAAATTACAGCTAGTTTTTATGTATCATAATGTTTTCTAAAAAAAGAATGTGATACTCTAAAGATAAGCATCGATTTATCATAATAACAGTATTTATTAAAAAGTGTTAATTTCTCCATCTGTTTAGGTCATCATTGATTTCTTTCATCAGTGTTTTGCAGTTTTCTGAGTACAAGTTTTTCACCTCCTTAGGCAGGTTTATTCCTAGGTATTTTATTCTTTTTGTTGCAGTGGTAAATGGGAGTGTTTCCTTAATTTCTCTTTCTGATTTTTCGTTGTTGGTGTATAGGAATGCCAGAGATTTCTGTGCATTAATTTTGGATCCTGCAGCTTTACCAAATTCATTGATTAGTTCTAGTAGTTTTCTGGTGGCATCTTTAGGATTTTCTATGTATAGTATCAGGTCATCAGCAAACAGTGACTGTTTTACTTCTTCTTTTCTAATTTGTATTCCTTTTATTTATTTTTCTTCTCTGATTACTGTGGCTAGGACTTCCAAAACTATGTTGAATAAGAGTCGTGAGAGTGGACATCCTTGTCTTGTTCCTGATCTTAGTGGAAATGCTTTCAGTTTTTCACCATTGAGTATGATGCTTCCTGTGGGTTTGTCATATATGGCCTTTATTATGTTGAGGTAGGTTCCCTCTATGCCCATTTTCTGGAGAGTTTTTATCATAAATGGGTGTTGAATTTTGTCAAAAGCTGGACTTGAGGACATGGGGTGGGAGGGCGAAGCTGGGGTGAAGTGAGAGTAGCATCGACATATATACACTACCGAATGTAAAAAAGTTTGCTGGTGGGAAGCAGCAGCGTAGCACGGTGAGATCTGCTTGCTGCTTTGCAGTGATCTAGAGGGGTGGGATAGGGAGGATGGGAGGGAGGCTCCAGAGGGAGGGGATATGGGGACTTGTGTATGCATATGGCTGATTTGTTTTGTTGTGCAACAGAAACTAACACAGTACTGTGAAGCAATTATACTCCAATAAAGATCTATTTTTTAAAAAGTGTTAATTTTTAAAATCTTGTATCAATCTATAGGTTCAGTAGAACTAAAATGATCTGTTGGATTCCTTCATGAATCCACCTGACATTTTCTGATCACCTCCTGTACACCAGCATGATGATTGGTGCTAGGAGCTTATAATAGAGTATGACATCAGAGACAGTTAAAATATGCACAAGGCTCTAGGAGTGCAGATACTCAAGCTGCCTGAAGGAGCCAGGAGAATACTATTAAGGAAATAAAGCTTGAGCCCAAACTAAAACTGTTAATAAAAGTTGGTCAGTGGTTTTTCAGTAATTCAACTGCAAGTAGTTCAGCCTGGGAGGATGGGGGAAAGGGAGATAAACCTGGAGAGGAAAGAGGACACCCTGGCTGTTTGGACAAGATCTGGAGGATGGCATACTGTGTCAGGGTGCCTGGGCTATTGGAGAGTCTTCATTATTGTCTTTTTCTTGTTGACATACCCTGTACAGTCCTTCCTGCTATGTCAGGAGTCTGGGCATTAGCCTTCCATCAGTTTCTAGGGCTTACTTGAAGATGTTTCCTTTCTCCTACATTTGGATATTGAGACATAGGTGAAATGACTTCTGCAAATTCTTGACTTTGATAACAATGACGTTCCTATAATAACTCGCCTGAGAAATTCTTTCCTAACACTCTGTTTTTCAAGCTACTTGTTAATAAAACCTAACTTCTCTTCTACCCATGCCATGATTTTGCCAACATTTTTTTCCCTCAAATGAAAATAGGTGAGAAATACATCATGTGTGATAGACAAATTGTTCCTTTTGGTTTTATTTTCTTTTGAGTGTTTTAATAAATATATGCATTAACTCCATCGTTTTGATTTACCTTAGAATTATTATGTAATGAGCATTTTAATCAAAGTTGCTTTTAAAAATGATGTTGAAAGATTAGGTTTTATCTCTTCCCTTCCATGCATAATTATAAACGTGTACTCTTCATTTCCTCAGCTCACTGTGATATTTAATTTATATTTATATACAGTTTTCTATATTTACAAATTAAATGTAATTCCAAAGAAACTTATCCATCTGTAATAATAATCAGTGGTAACAGAAAGTGAAAATAAAGCTATTGATATATTTCAAAACTGAGTGATAGATTATGACTTTTACACGAAGATGCTGCTTTGAAATGTAAAACTTAGCTGATTGGCAAAACGTGAGAAAACTTTAAAAACAAATTAAAAAAAATTTAAAAAGTCAGTAAAAGCTCTTTTCAAATTAGAAAGCAAAATGCAGATTAAAACAAAAGAAGTCTTAAGTTTCTGAAAAATTTACTAGGACTTTGAAATCTAACTCATCAGATGGAACTTAAAAATACAGAACTTTGTATTAGAAGTAGAATTTTTTTTTCCTGTAAATGGAAGGAACATCTGGGCAGACTCAGACGAAAACAGAATGCCACAATCAGCTTATAATACAAGCCAATTCAAATGGAAAGAGACGATTCTCAAAAAAGAAAACCCATTTTGAGAATAAAGGAACATACTCAAAACCTACAATTTATTCTTAATGATGCTTCATTTTTCATTTGCTTTATAGCAGCCTTCCACCCAAGGGGCAAAGATTGACAGACTACTCCCTAGTCCCTTAATTTTAGCTGTCCCCTTAACTATGACTCTGGGGCTGGAATGCAGAAACAGGACAATAAATCAAAGGAACAAAGAACCTTTAAAACTATAAGGCAGAGGGGAGAAGGAAAGTATGCTGAAAAATTCCCATCACATGCATCCTTAATAATTGATAAAAACTATCTAGTTTGCTGAGTCCACTTATACATTTTTCGAGACAGGTACATTTGTTCATTGTTTTCCCTGTCTAACTTTCAGCAACACAGAGTGCTGTTTCACATTTCCTCTTTGATGTTTTACTCTATCAAGTTATATAAAATTAGAATAAATTGGGTTTGGTTTTAGAAATATTCATACTTGCCATGTCTTCAGCACTTTCAAGACATACAATGTACATCTTTGTTGGCTTGAAGGAAACCTTCATTTAAATGTTATCTTTTAAAAAGAAAAACACTGATGCTTTCCTCGAATTTAGGGTTTCTCTTTAGATAAATCTAACACTTCTGGGACAAGCTTAATTTGCCAACTCCAAAGCATGAACACCAGTGCTTTTTAGCCTCTTGAATTGTGAGAGACCAGATCTCATTAGATTTTTTTTTGATTTACATGTTTTATACTTTAGTAGTTGAACTATGTTTTATATGCGCTGAAATATGATAGTTAATTTCCTTTACACAGGCAATAAAATATCCTTGACCTAATAACTAGATGCATGCATATCAAGGCAAACAGTTGTCATCCTAGTGTTCATTACTATTTTATTTCTGTCATTATAGCATGGTTAAAAGCATAGTTAGGTCAGGTGGAAAGCTCAAGAGTGAGCTCTGGATGGTTTTTGGTCTTGGGAAGCTCAAGAATGGTTAGCAGTGCTTTGGAGTGGCCAAACTGACCTAGTTATTTATCATCTCAAGAACCTTGGCAAGACTATGTCATATTACAGGTTAGGATTAGTAAAATGATCATTGGACGGAACTGAGGAGTTGGTTAAGATTTCCTGCTACTAACTCAAAATAGGGGTGTTGAGGATGAGGAAAGATGCTCTGGCAATGATGTACACATGCTTCATTGAACTTTGCAGGGAAACTAAAAATGAGCCTGGACTATGGCAGTGCCCATTCTCAGGCTTATTAAATTTAGGTGGTCAGGGAATATTTGTAAAATATAGATGGGGGTGAAGAAAGTTTGTCTAATGCAGTAGTTTTTGTGTACAGTATGTAGTTAGTTTCCTTAATTTTAAAAATTCTTCCTTCTTAAATTTAGAAGTTAACTCACAATCTTTCTACCTTATGTATGTCATTAATATTGTAGTAATTGCATGTAAATAAGTAATAAGATATATAGAAAAGTAGCAAAGCATTTTTATGATTATCATCCATCTTTTATGTCAGAAGAAAAAAAATGTTAGCTCATAAATTCACTTTTCGGCAGTCTTTATTTTTTCCTTTTCTGAAAGCTTTAGATCACATTATGCCAAATCTCTAAACTTCTTTTTTCTTTCTTGTAATCAGATTCTCCATCTTCTTTCAACAATTCCCATTCTGTTAGCAGATGTGCTACATCTAAAGAGGATTGGTCTGCCTCTCTTATTTACAGTGGAAAAGGATTTGCTTATTTATCTTTAACATTCTTGAAGCAATTTCACATAAAACACTCAGTGATGATGGGCATGGCAATATTCAGGTGAGGCAAAAATGATTTGTTTTTCCTGGTTCATTTGGGAATGGTCATGATTCTGAAGAATGCGATTCAGGCTTTCAGAAAAAAACACCCTTTGTGTTTTTGTGTCTTTCATATATCAAGAATAAATGCCACCTTCACAACGAAGTAAAATGTTAACTCTCTTAAAATGCAAGTGTTATGATAACACAGGGAGACAAGGGGGGACTAAATACCCTGACATCTCCCTCCTCTTGAACTTAGATCTGCTGCTGATGACTCCCCTTGTCCTGGCTCCATCAGAAACTATAGGGCAGGGAGCCTAGGTGGGACACTGTAAAGATCAAATGCAGGGCACAGAGTCAGGCAGAGATGGATTAAATAGCAGATTAGACAATACTTAAAAGATAATTAGTGATTTAGAGGTAGGTCTGAGGAAATTACTGAGTAGCATAGAGAAACAAGGATTTGGAAAATAGGAAAGATTAGTTAACTGACATGAAGATTGGAATGGAAAAGTGTTTTCTATTCCTAATGGGTGTCCTAGAGGAAAGAATACAAATAATGGGGGGGGGGGTGGAAATATTAAAGGAGAAGATAATAAAAGGGATCATTATTCAATAACAATAGAAAACACATACATAGTATCTACTATGTGCAGGTTATTGTTCACAGCACTTGACTTTCATCAAGTTAATCCTTGAAACAACCTTATGAGTGGGTATAGGATGAATCCATAGCTACAAGAAACACAATAATTATTGAACAGTATAAATTAAAAATAAACTGACAATCAGATACCTTGTAGTCAAACTACAGAACAAATAAAAAGAGAATTGCTCCCTGGAAAAGAACCAGAATAAAAGAGTAATAACAATTAGGTTGGTAACAAAAATTTTAAGAACAGTGAAATAATAGCTTAAATGTATAGAAAGAAAATAACTATAAAGCTAGAATTAAGTAACCAGCAAAACTGTTTTCATGTATGAGGGAATCATAATAATACTTTAAGATAAAAACAGAATATTTACCATCAATAGAAATTCACTATAGGAACTTCAGAATGAACATACTTTAGGAGGAAAAAATTGATTCCAAAAAGAAGGTTAAGCAGCAAGAAAGAATGGAAAGCGAATTGGTAAACATTTAACTAAATTTAATCAAATGTTGTCTTTATAAAGTAATAGTAATAATTTCTAAATTAGAGTATAAAAGAAGATAAAATTAAACAATAGCATGTAGCTTGGAAGGAGGTTGACAGGAATCAAACTGTTGAAAAAGTTATATGTTTTGAAATAAGAGTGAAGAGTGACATATTCTGTTCATCAGTTGAGAATCTCGAAGACAATAATCATAAAGATTAAAATATAATATATAATATTCTTAAGCCAGTTAAAGAGAAAAGACGTACCAAGAACCAAACAAATATAGCATTTCAGTCAATCCAAGAGAAAGCATGAATGGAGAAAAAATAGCAAAAGTGGAACTAGCAAAACCCAAACTGCTAGAAATAAGTCAAAATATTTATAATTCACGATACACTTAATTCTTTACAGTTGAAAGGCAGAATGACTGGTTGTATTTAAAAAAAAAAAAAATCAGCCTTACATTGAATTCCAGAAGCACACATAAAACCTAAGGAGACAGAAACACTAAAGGTTACAGTAGAAAAAGATTAGTCAGGAAAATATATTTTTTTCAGGAAAAATTGTTAAAAAGATGGGGTAGTTTTCAAAATAATTTTTAAGTAGCCTTCAGTAACTGTTAACCAAAAAGCATTATTAGGGATAAAGAAGTCAGAACATATGGTGATTTACCAATAGCTGTATATCAACTACTGTTGTATGCATGTAAGTATTAACTTGTTTAAACCTCATTTAAATCCAACAGGTAGGCAGTATTTATGTTTCCATTTTTTAGGTGAAGAAATGGAGGGATGGAGGTTAAATAATTTGCTTAAAATCAGACAGATAGTAAGGAATAAGATTAGGATTGAAATCCAGAAGGCAATTTGTCCCCAGAGTCTATCCACCTAATAAAAGGCTTAGTATACTAGAAACTTTTAATGGCCTCAGGTATATAAAGGGAAATTTGATAAAACTACAGGGAGAACTAGACAAGTAAAAAAAATGATAAAAAGATTTCAATAGCTTTCTAAATTATTAGAAGATTAAGCAGGTGAAAAATTCGCAAGATGAAGAATTGAACAACACAATTTAAAAGTTTGATTTAACAGAAATTAATACACTCTGTGCTCTTTATCAAAACTTTTTAAAGGCAAGGATAATACATTTGTTATCTGCTGCTGACTAACAAATTATTCTAAAACATAGTGGCTCAAAAAAACATGATTTTATATCACATTTCCTGCGGGTCAGGAATTCAGGTATGGTTTAACTGAGCGCTCTGGCTCATGGTGTCTTTTGAGGTTTCAGTCAGGATGATGGTCTCATCTCAAGGCTTGACTTGGGGATGATCCACTCCAAAATCACTCGTAGTTTTTATCCAGATTCAGTTCCTCCTGGGTTGTTGGACTAAGGGCCTCAGTTCTTCCTGGCTGTTGGCTGGCGGCCTCCCTCAGTTCTTTGCTGTATAAGCCTTCTCATGGGTAAACTGATAGGAAGGTAACTGGCCTTCCTCAAAGACTAAGAGAGGCAGAATGAGAAGGAGAGTGGGAGGAAAGAGAGAAGGGGGAGTAGGGAGAGAAGCTAGTTACTTTATAACCTAATTTTAGAAGAGACAGCCATTCCTTCTGTCATACTCTATTTGTTAGAAGTGAATCACTAAGTTCAGCCCACCCTGAAAAGAAGGGGATTTCATAAGGGTGTGAATATCAGGATGTGGTGGTTATTGGGGACCATCTTAGAGGTTGTCTAGCGCAGGTTATAAACACAAAATAAAGGACAGTAGTTTGGAGTGAGGAGAAGCAGGATTATAAGAGGAGCATAGAAACTGGTGCAACTGTGTTGGCATTGGCATATTTCTGAATTGAATTATTGAATTGTATGTGTCCATTTTGGTACGCTTTATAACTTTAGAGATATAGTGCCATTTTCTTTTGTATGTATCAAATATCACATATTTTTTTCAAAAAGAAAGATAGTGGTCATTTTCTGAAACAAAACAAATCTGTACCTAGTCAAGACTGACCCTTGATAAGTTTAGATTCTACTGAAAATTAACCATTGCATTTTATCTGATTTATGAGTCTTTGGGGAAGTTTGCTTCATTCCTCCATACCTCAGATTATATATATACATTGGATAGTGTATTTTAATTCTATCTTTAAAGTAAAATGTTCATTAATTCATTTTAAACTATAGTTAATTCACATAAGCCTCCAAAATTTTCACATAAAAGGCACTCTACAAACTTAGAAAAAGTATTTTGTGGTTTTTTGCTCCCATGAATTTAGGCAAATGTGAGCTTTTTGCTTGAATTATTCAGGTAGTAAACTCAAGTCTTTGCTGTAAATGTGACCTCTAAATGTTAGAACTAATGCAAACAGAAGAACTTGGTTCCATCATTTTTATATGTAGCATAGTTCTTTCCTGCCCACCCCCTTGCCTCGTATTATCAGAAATAGAGTTTGATCACATGAATCAAGCTAATAACATTAGCTTATGACTGATTACCTGTCCAGTTTGGCCTCAGATGAAAATTCTGAGCAATTAGTTTTAATCTTATGATAACTCTCATGGGACTGTAAACCATTCTCCTTAATTTAAATACAGCAGTTTCCAACTTAAATACATATGCAATAATCAGGAAAATCTTTTACTGTGAAAAGAGTATAAGTACCGCAACTAAAATTTTCTACAAATAACATATTATATTTTTAATTAATTTTTATTGCTCCTTTTCAGTTAAGATAAACTATGCAGTGGTTCTTTGATTTTCAATTCATATATATTACTCTGAATGTCTCTTACTTGGTATTTCAAGAGAGCTGCATTGTTTGAGGCTAACTGAAGATTCTGCAAAAGTATACATTACAAAAATAATTTAAGATCACTATAAAAATTTTAAGCAATACAAATATATATAAGAAGTAATAATTAAAATCTACATATATCACCCCTCAGCTCTTGATCATACTTCCCTAAGGTAACCAATTTTAAAAATTTGATATCTGTCTTTATAGAAATTTTCTATTATTAAAAACATATGTGCATGAAAACACATACACATTTTAAAATGAGAGTGTAGTATAATTATTGTCTAAAAATTTGCCTTTTCATATTTTTCATTTAATATAACAGCCATCTTTAAAAGATATAAAGTTCTGCATGACTTACTCTTTTATATGGTCTATAGAAATTTCATAGCTGGATGTATAATAACTTAACTCTTTTCCTATTGATGCTCACTTAAAATATTTTATTATTTATTTTTAGTATTAGAAACTGCCCAATAAACATTTTTGGCAGTGGAATTATTATTCTACTAATTAAAATAAATTATTAAAAGAGTAATATATCAGAGGTTATTATTTAAAATTTTTATGTGTTCTCTTAATTGTATCTTTCAGGATTTCCACTGACAGGTCCCCTTTCACACCACTGCTCTTTTTCTAAAAAAAAATTATTTATTTGTTTATTTTTGGCTGTGTTGGGTCTTTGTTGCAGTGCGCGGGCTTTCTCTAGTTGTGGCGAGCGGGGGCTACTCTTTGTTGCCGTGCACGGGCTTCTTGTTGTGGTGGCTTCTCTTGTTGTGGAACATGGGCTCTAGGTGCACAGGCTTCAGTAGTTGTGGCATGCAGCCTCAGTAGTTGTGGCATGCAGGCTCAGTAGTTGTGGCTCGCAGGCTTTAGAGCGCAGGCTCAGTAGTTGTGGTGCACAGGCTTAGTTGCTTCGTGGCATGTGGGATCTTCCCGGACCAGGGCTTGAACCTATGTCCCCTGCATTGGCAGGTGGATTCTTAAACACTGTACCACCAGGGAAGTCCCTCATAGCACTGCTTTTAATAGTGGATGTGATAATTCTTTAAATTTGGGTCTCAATGAAAGGTTACAAATCTTGATTTTAATTTTCAGTTAATTCAATTATAATTACATGTTAGCTAAAGTGTTCATAATAGTATGCCAAGTTCAACTGAAATGAACAGCTTAAAAATAACAAAGTTCATCTTAAATATTTTATCTCTTTTAGCATAAAAACTATAATATGGTAGTGTGAATATGTTTTCTCTGACAGTTTTGTAAATTATGATAAAGAATTTGTGTTTTGAAAAATGAGTAGCATCTTAATTAATTGCAATGTGGCTTTTGCAAAGAGCTTGAGGCCTAATTAGTTAAAATCTCACATATGTATTTTCAGCAGGAGAATTCTATCAGAAGCTACAAACTGTTTATCCATCTTGGTTTCAACCATGCTTGTCAGTTTCGTTTTCCCTGAGGGATGGGGAATGAAACAACTCTCTTTCTAGCAAGTTGTCTCAATAGGTTAGTTAGTGCTTAGCAATACAGATTGGCAGAGCCTGTAATCAGCCTGCCTATATGGGTTAATAAAGGATTTTTGTGTTTTAGTGGAAACTCAGTAGGTATTCATTTGGAAGACTATCATGATGTTCAAAACAATTAGAAATAGGATTCTCTCTTAATTCTTTGGTTTAACAGTGACTGGAAGGTAAGGTCACCTAAGCAGAGCTGACAGGTAGTGCTTTGGGGATCTTTGTTCTCTCAGGAGAAAAACACATTAGTGTATTTCTCGGCAGCCTCCTCCTTTTTAATGTGAATCTAAGACTGGAAGCATTTTAGAATATATTATGCTTCAGGACTTTGTCATTACCTGTAAACTGCCTTCTGTCTGCTCTAACCCTTTGCCCTTCTTGATTCAACCATATGGCTCTAGAAGAATTCCACTTCTGCTCTCCAGAGCCCAGCACACAGCTGTATGCCAACCCTCAAAATGAGCAGTTCAGGTTTTATGTTCTGGTAAGGTCAGTTTCCATTTCCTACAGCTGTTTCTTCTTTTATGGGGAGAAAAAGAAAACTAAAATATTTTTCAAAATATTTTTGTCACTCATGTGAGACATGATGCATTTTCTCTGAGAAGGTGCCCACATTTTCCACCAAGCTCTGTTGCTGCCTTGTGATTTTTTCTTGGGTTGAACCATTCTACTCTTCTTTGTAGGCTGCTGTGTAGGAAATGAAGTGGTCACACTCTACACAGCATCTCTGATGCTTTATTTATTTCACTTTGTAACACCGCAGGCAGGGTATGTTGATGGCATTACACTGAAAATGTCTTGAATCTTTGCTGTGGGGAGATAGGTTTCAGGTCAACTCCAAAGAAAGAATTGACTATTGTCACAAGAAAGGATTTGAAAGGAAAAAAAAAAAAAAGTCCTGTTTATTTCCTGGTCCTCAGAAATTGCAAATCATCAGTGAGAATGCACCAGCAGAGGACACTGATGTGGCCATGAAGAGGTCAGAGTAGGGGGATGAGGCATCCTGCAGCTGCCTGCTCAATAAAGTAACATAGGAGGCATCATCAAGATCTTGCCTAGAAATGAATGACAGGTCTTGGTGGCTAAAAACACAACTTGGAGCCATGGAAAAGCAAATCCTAAGAATTTCCTTTGATTCAGAATCAGAGCCCTCAACCAAGAGAGGAGCATCCCAGCTCAGGCAACACTGAACCAAAGCAGTAAAGGAAATGCAAATGAAGATCCTGAGATCTTAGAATGAGAATCTAAATTAGACCATAGCAGTATCTCTTGGCCACACTAGCAAGGACAATTCCTTGGTGAGCAAGGTTTAAGTTTGATATCAGAATCTATGTATGTTTGGTCTATTTATATTTCTGTCTATCTGAGGGAATTGGGAAATAAAGTGGAATTATTCTCACTATAATGATTGTGTTCAGTAATCCTGAATACTTTTCTCAAGTTCCTAGTGTCTCAAGTCAATGACTTTCCAGGTATTGTCATATGTAAGACATATAACTGGGGGGACCCTACTTACATCAGATAAAATTATGGTTCCAAGAAGGAGAATATCCATTATCCTTCACTTATGATTATTTGTCAGTAACAGGAAAAAAAAAAAAGAGGTATAATTTTGAAATATCTGAAAGTACTGGCTATTTTAATTGCTAGAATTTTCCAAGTTTAATGTTTGTATGAAAAACAAAAGGTTTTCTGCTTACCTTAGTACTTCTCACAGCAATTTAAACCTCATAGAGATTAAGTCACCAAATCTTCAAATGCAACTCTCATCCCTTACTAGCACAATGGGAATTGTTAACTGCAGTCAGCCAAGTGGCTGTAATTATTGATTAATCACTAGGTGTAAGGAAGACTTCTAGGCTCACAAGAAAGACTGTTGTGTTAGTGAAGCAGTTTATTTTTGAAAAATGTCGTTTGCATTAAATATTTAATGTGCTCTCTTACTAAATGGTCGTTTTGCACTTCTTGCGTGTTACCTGGGAACTGAGGATCTAGCACCATCTGCAGGCAAAACTCTGCTAATTTCATCTGGCAGTAGAAACAATTTTTAAAAACTTTACAGCTGAGTTTGAAATTGTTTTCACAATGATGGACAAGACTGTCCTTACAAAAAAAATATAAATTTAAATGTCATCTAGTTTGTCTGCCCTTTCTTTTATTCTCACGGAACATCCATAGTTGCTATTTAAGGAGTAAATAGGAGGTGTTATCAGCTTAACCCTGGCAAACCACTTAGAATCAGCTTGGCACACATGGAGCTCACAAATTTTAGTCATTATATGCCTGCCACTTTTAGCCTTTTTAGGCTGGTTCTGAATAACTGTTTGCCAGAGTTGATTTAAAATTTGCACTCACTTATTTTATCTTGCTTTTAATGTACATGTTGTTTAATCAGTGCTTTTTAAAAGTAAATTCTTTCTTTAATCAGGGAACAAGAAACACCAATATACAGTAATCATTGAGGAAGTAAAATAAAAAATAATAATAAAATAGGGGAAGTCTACCTGTCATCTTTTCCTCAGCTGGTTCCACATATTCATTTTTAGCAACAAAAAACATATAATAAAACCCATGCACTGGGCATTTATTAGATGACAGTCATTGTGAAAAATTATTTATAATTATCTCATTTTAAATTTAAAATTACCCAGTAATCCTCTGAAGTAAATATTATTTATTCCTATCTTACAAATGAAGGAATTAAATATAGAGGAAGGTAAATCTCTCTATGCAAGTCCCTATAACTGGGAAGAGGTGGAGTGAAGATTTGGGGTTGAATTAAAACCTAGGTCTTCCCAACACTAGAGGGCCAAAGAAAGAATAAGAATATTTTATAACTCAAACATTTCATTTAAATGTTAACATGAATAAACACAGAATAGCCAGGCATATTAAGGTTTAAGACCTGAATTCTTTTATGGAAAATGACTTATAAGGTAAACATTGAAAGTTACACATTTTAAAGTACTTTTGCTTAAAATCTTGAACACTCATTATCTTCAAAATATTTTCCAAATAGATTTTGGTTAAAAAAATGTTCAAGTTAATAGATGTGAAAATATAACCAAGAAGTAAGAAAAAATTAAATTTCTTCATAAATTTATCAAATTACTTGTTTTTCAAAACTCACATTATATTTCTAAAACACTACTTCCATTTTCACGAGTCATTAGCTTTCATAAGGAGTGCTTTTATATAAAATCTGTAAACTGTAAACCATAACATTTCTTCATTATTAGCATATTCAGGTCCATTAAATCTATTATAAATGCATAGTCTACTGATTAATATTTTAATTGTAGCTTGGGATTCTTGGTGTGGATCTAGGAAATATTTATGAAGATTTTAAAGTATTGGTTTAGACATTTCAGAATAAATCCTTGAGCTGTTATAACATTTTAACCATAAAAAGTGTACACGGAAGATCAACTTAATAAAGCTACTAATAAAATTGCAATATTGTATACTCAGCAAAGGAGGCAGGAACAGTTTAAAAATTATAGCTATTTCATTTAACTGTTTTTGTAGGAATTTCAATTCTAATTATTAACTTAAAAAAATGCACTTTTATCTAGAGTACTTTTTTCTTTCTAGTATTCATATTTTCACAGCAGCTTAAAAATTTAAGCACACACTAATTGTCAAAGGTTTATTTTGCATTTATATTTCTGTATTTTTGGTAATAAAATAAAACATAGTAAAACATGTTATATTCTCTTAAATGATTCTTTAAAACTACCTTTCAGCAAATATGAAATGATAAAATCTCTTTGTGACATTGAATGCTATTACTTAAAAAGATTCTTATCAAATTTAGCAATAATTTTATTCTAATAATGTCTTACTTTATCTTATAATTTTAGACATGGCTTAGAAATGCTTAGTCTTTCCACTTAAAAGAACAAAATGAGTTTTGTAAACTTACATGATTTAAAATAGGCATGTTCAAATTAAAATGTTTTTTGGAAAAGATAATGAAAAGTTTGAGGTCAAATATAAGATAGTAGAGAAAAGGAAGTTTTATAACTCTAGTTAACGTGTAATTATTTTCATCTCTGAGACAGATCTTTCAATTATTTGTATATTCCCTGTTGACATTCCCACTTCCTCAACAATCATGTCATTTAACTGTTCTTTTATTAAGCATCCAATTCTCTTTTGATATTTATAGAAGGATTTGATTTTGTGATAGTTTCTCTCTTGCTTCTGCACCAAAACAGATCAAGGTACTGAAAGAACAGATAAATAAAAGACATTTTCACGTAAACACAATGACTAAGTAAGTCTTTTAAAACACCCAATTACATTATTTCTTCCCCTCTGTCCAGAAATGGTACAGGTCAGAGCAGCAGAAAGAGTAGAGGTGAAAAATAAACAGATGAAACTAAATATGATCTTTTATCAGTGAAAAGTATTAGCTTTATCTCTGGAATACGGTCCAAAGCAATAAGATGCAGAACTTTTATTATGTCTTGTGTTAGCTCACTTTCGTCCCTTTGGCACCACTGTCACTTCCTTCTAAGGCTAGGGTCTACATTTTCCAGAATCCCCTTCTTTGTGTGGTTCTGGGTTAGAGTTCACCAATGAAAAAAACTTTCTAGAGAGTTAGAAGATGGAAATGAATAGGAAGCCATTATTTTTTTAGAGGTGTTTGCAGCTGGATGCTTGGAAACAGGCTGACATCTTCATTCTCAGTCTCTGACCTTCAGCAGCTGCTTTCTGACCTCTACCCTGTCCTCCCCCATCTCTACCCCAGCTCTTCCAACAGTCCTGAGAGTCCCTAATTCCGCATTAACACTTTATATCTGGATACATCAAATGGCTTCTGTTATGCTGACTGATCCATGATAATAAAAACACCATCACAGTAAGGACTGGGAAAATGTTCAGTTTATTAAATATTGTGAATGTCAGGAATATCAGAAACGTCGTTTCAATATGTAAATATCAAATTACATTTCAAAGTAAATTTTTGATTATCTGGATTTCTTCTTTGCTTTTCTCTAACAACTAAGACCAGTCTGTATTTATTAGTTTCTTCAGCCTTTAAAACAGCTTTAAAAATGATGTTCAAATAAACTTCAAGTAGTTAACTTCAATTTTTTCTGAATAAAAATTTCCATTCTTATACTTGATATTACTCAATGGTGTTTTATCTGTAGTAGGAAGAGGGAAATCAAGTTTCAAAGAATATTAAAAAACCAGTTAACTCTGACTCATTATTTGCTACTTCCTTCCCCGTGACATGATACATAAAGCTCTTTCAGGTTCTGTGTTTGCCACTAGAGACTAAGTACTGCTTTCATAAAACAGAGATCTAATCAAGATCATATTTAAATGTCAAAACAGTTGTGACTGAATGGAGCTTGGATACTACATGACTCCATCTTGGCAGAGTTACATTCAAGAAACATCCATGCTCAATTAAGCCAAATAAAATTTTTTATATCCTTCAGGAAACAACTTTTGATATTCATAACACATTGCAACATTTCTCTCAAGTCTCTTTGCCCATCCTTGTCCTTCTCCAACTCTCTATTTTCCTCTATTCAATGCAACTACCAACGAACTTACATAGTATTTTCTACATACCAGGCACTGTTCTAGATACTTCACATATATTAACATATTTAATCCTTACAACAACCCCATGATAGGTGTTACTATTAGCTCCATATTACAGATGAAAAAAATTAAGGGTCAGGGTGGCGTACCTTGCCCAAGGTCACAGAGCAAACAAGTGGCAGGGATATGGTAAGTACATTTAGCAGCTAGGCAGCAAGTTATGAAACCTCTCAAAGCTGTTCATCAACCCACCCTCTTTAGCACCATCCTTCCCCATTTCCTCTTTATTTGTGTCTTTTGTTTCTAGCCAGTAATTCTTGGTCTCTTGTATTGAAATTCTAGCAATCCATAAGAACTTGGGAGAGCAGGTTATAGTAAAGCAGGACTTGTGGTCCTTGGGCTAGTCTTTTTGCTTTGTTTTCCTTCTCCTTCCCCATGACCTTCTGTTCTTCTTTCCTTAATATGGTTCCAGATGCAGTCTCAGAAGCAACATTAATGGGGATGAGGATGATCTGCTATTAATCACATGAGGAAGGATTCAGGCAGTAAAGAAATGCATAAAAATAGAATATAGAGAAGTAACCTAGTTTAGTCTGTCAAAGTGGAGTTAAAAGCTTTTGAGGTCATAGGGTTTTCTGTGCCATAAAAATCTCAAATAAAATAAAAAAAATTATATTTAGGCTGCCTTCAAACCCAGGTAACTCAAACTTTTATATTTATTTTTCTCAACAATAGCTGATCAAATAGTCAATAACTTTTGTTTCCTAGTTTTCAAACCATAGTACTATTATAATCTTGTTTTTTTCAAAATGGGGGACATATCCTTCCAGGATGAACACCAGTGCTAGAAGCAAAACATATATATACATCCACTTTGCCTCTAAGCCAGACTGATTCAGTATCTTGCTTCGGGAAGAAAATTCCTTATCATTTTTCAAAATATAATACTCCAGCATAGTTTGATATTCATGACCCTTGGGTTTTTTGAAGTGCTAAATAGCATATAATTGTGTTTTTTTTTAAAGATTTTTTTTTTGATGTGGACCATTTTTAAAGTCTTTATTGAATTTGTTACAATATTGTTTCTGTTTTATGTTTTGGTTTTGTGGCCACAAGACATGTGGGATCTTAGCTCCCTGACCAGGGATGGAACCTGCATCCCCTTCACTGGAAGGCGAAGTCTTAACCACTGGACCATGAGGGAAGTCCCTATAATTGCTTTTTAAATTAAATCTAATACAGATTAACTTTAAGAAATTTTTGGAGAGTTCTGCTGCAACTGTTTTTTTTTGTGTGTGTGTGTGATCATTAGAGTCACCCTGGTATATGTAGGAATTAGGACAGAAAAAATATCTTGGTTATTGATATTTAGAAATTTAAGATTGGAGACCTAAAAAATTCAGTTTCATTTTATAAGTACCGATATGATCACAGAAACTTTTAAAACAGATGTTTACATAGCACTGGCCTTGTAAGTTAAGTGTGGGGCAACTTCAGAAACTGCAAGAAAGCCTTTCTTCTTCCTTTGCTTTCTTGATTTTCCAAATACAAATAAATCCTAATTGTAATGATATGAAGAGTTTTTTATTGCTTTCCCTGAAATGGATTTTAATAGGGAGTAAATGAAGAGAGAACTACTATCAGGGAAAAGAATGAGGATATTCAAGGCTTCAGTGGCATATGATCCACTGAAAATGTTTAGAAACACGCACCCACCAAAATCAATGAAGTCGTGATTCATTGATATAAAAGTGGGGAATTTTTTTAAAGGGTGAAGGTGGTCTTTTTACGTAGTATTTGACCAAATATAAATTATTAATGTCTTAAATTCATATTGTGAGATATTTGCTTTCTTTCAGCTCTCGTGCCATGATATATTGCATTATGTTTAATGGTTGTTATCTACACACTGAAATTCCTTAAGTGCACATCAAAATTTTGAATAATAAGATAACTCTATAATGACACAAGAATGATGTTACTTTTAGTTTTGGGGGCAAATAGAAAAATCTTGTATGTTTTCTATTTTGGAAGTAAAAGAAAATAAAACATTAACAGATAGGTAAAAATCACTAAGTAGAATATCTGAGTAGATGGCGTATGTCGATATCTAACATATACTTTGTTTAAAATGTAAAATACCTGTATTTTCTTTTCACATTTGACTCCAGTATATCCAGTGCAGCAAGAACATATGTTGGGGAGTACGCATCTGCCTCCATAAAGACACTTTTGACAGCAGCTTGCTACAATACACAAGTTTTTACAGTTACCACCTTTTGACATAAATGCTTGTGACATATTCTATTGCAGTGGTCTGAAGCCATTCAGCAACTTGACTATAAAAATAGTCATAAGAATCTGTGAATGACCAATTGCACTCCTGTATTTCTGCAGCCAGCGTGCAAACACACACATACATACACATATCAAAAGACAAAACACCCCCAAACTCAACACAGCAGTTTCAGTATTTTATAAAGATATTATTAAAGCAAACAAAATTTTCATTGGCTACATTTTAAAGTATTTAAAATACATCTTTTTGTTTTCTATAGAGAGAAGATTCAAATCAGTAATATATGATAGCATTCATAATTTGCTTTTTAATGAAAATTTTTTTAGCAAAAATTTAAAAGGGACAATTCAGTACTGACCAATGTATGGAAAAACAGACAATTTTATATACTATCAATGGAAGTTTAATGTGAAACAACTCTATTGGAAGCTTCCTAAAGATCTTCACACTACCTGTACTAGAAATTTCTTCTTTAAAATCTCTCCCTATGCAATTTTTAAATACCTGTATCTGTTTATCTTTTGTCTTTTCTTTCTTTCTTTCTTTCTTTCTTTTTCTTTCTTTCTTTCTTTCTTTCTTTCTTTCTTTCTTTCTTTCTATCTACCCACCTACAGAGAAAAATGCTTATAATAGTAACAATTTATAAATAACAGAAATGTTCAATATGAGAGGAAAGGTCAAGTGAATTATAGTATTTATATTATGGAATTTAACATATCATTTAAAATTACATCTTTAAGGACATGGAAATGCTTTTAAGTAATATTGACTAAAAATAGGAATATAAAATTATATACAATACAGTTATTTTTCATGGGAGAGGTATCTGTTTCAAGAGCTCATATTGGAAGCTTGCATAATTCAAGAATAATATTCCCTTTAATATAAATGCAACATTGAAAGGTATGTTTTCACCAGAGCTATTGTGTATGGCTGAGCAGGTTATGTAATGCACAAGGTTCCACAGCTAAGGAAGCACTGTTCATATCACAGACATCATAGATTCAAATGTTTATTACAACAATTTTCCAGAAGATGGCAGTAAGACATCTTGTATAAATAACATCATCAATATTTAGACTGTTTCCAGACAGATGGAAGTAAAGCATTTTGAGGAAGGGGACTTCAAAAAATTCACATAAAGGTGCAAGGTGCAAACACAAGGTGCAAAAACAGGGTGCACATCTTCAGGCTGTGCTCAGAGTACCTTAATCCACAATTACTGGAGCACATTTCCACATTAATGTGCTTTTAGCATCTTATCATTCTCTCTCATGTTCCATACAAACTCTCTTCAGAATGAGTAGCTCAAACTGAGGTTGCTAGTTCTTTTTTCTAGCATTTTATCCCATCTAACTTTCAATGAGAATTATTTATTTTTGAGCACATAATTCTTATGTAAGTACTAGTACTTAATGAATTCTTTGAAAATATTTTCCTAGGATGAGAAATGTGTAAATTATAATAGCAATTACTAATAAAATAAAGTCTAAGAGTCATAAAAATTATATGCAGAATCTCTGATACATGAAAAGCAGAGCAGGTATTTCTAGTAAAAAGGCACAGTCATTTTACAATTGTGCTATTTCAGTTTACAATACACTTGGATCACCAGTTTTGATATTATGTAATTATTGAGCATTTGAAAATATTTTGAGGAGATTTTCCATTTTTCCCGTTGAATTATTAATCTTTGTTAATATTTTAACATGTTATTTCAAGTTTTCATAAATTTCATAATTGCATTAAATTTGATTTTCCTTTATACCCTGTGATCCCATCTATGTAAAAATTTATGACTAAAACTTAGCGGAAATAACTAAAATGCTAAAATCAGGGCAGAAACTGATTCTGGGTGGTGGAATTTGGAGTGATTAATTTATAAAAACTTTTTCATATTTTCTATAATTTCCATGATAGATATATACCTACCTTATAATATGGAAAAACATTTAAACTTATATTAAAACCTTCTTTATCCAATTCCCCCTTGGATGAAAATAGTCAAAAGATACAAACTTCTAGTTATAAGCTAAATAAGTACTAGGGATGTAACATACAACACAATAAATATAATTAACACTGCTATACATTATATATGAAAGTTTTAAGAAAGTAAAAGTTCTCATCACAAGGAAAAAACATTTTTTTCTGTTTCTTTAATGTTGTAGCTGTATTAGGTGATGGATATTCACTAAACTTATTGTGGTAATTATTTCATGATTTATGTAAGTCAAATCGTTATGCTGTATACCTTAAACTTATACAGTGCAGAATGTCAATTATATTGCAATAAAACTGGAGGAAAAAGAAAGATCTTTTAAAATAAAAAAAAAACCTTCTTCAGTCCACCTAAGAGAACTTCACTGGCAACCCACAGATCGTAATTTGGAGTTATCTGTGTCACACAAAATATTAATATAATATACCATACTTTCTTTTTTTAAATGAGTATAGAAATGGATGATATCCTTTTATTTCTAGAACTCTCTTTTTAATGGATCAGCATGCTGGGACTTATTTTACTCTATATATTTCTCCTAAAGCTATACTTTGTTTGATAATTATAATAGATTCAAATTCAGAACATAGATTAGAAAGCAAATTCTGTAGCCTTATGTATTTGACACTGCTCCTTCCCATGTCGTAGGACAATGGCATATGCTAGGAGCAATACACTCACCACCATTTTTACATTTCTGAAAGCAGATAGCTGCAAGTAGAGAAATAAACAAGTTAATAATTTAATTTACTAGTCAAATCCTATCATAAACCATAAAAATTTTCATTAAAAAAAGAGAAACAGTTAAAAATCAATGATTAAAGGATCTTTTCCCTTAAAGCTTTTCCCCAATTGTTAGACATTTATGTTGCTTCTCATTTTACACTTTCGCCAATACGTTATAATAGCTGCTAATTTTAAATAATAATTTATAAAAAGAAAAAAAATGAAACATTTGAATGAGGAGAGCTGCCATCATCTCAAAAGCAGTGGTACCCCATCTCAGGAGGTTCTGAATTGGTCTGAGATGGGACCAAGGAATCAGTAATTTTTTAAAAACCTTCCCCTGACTCCTACTTAAGACTGAGAGACCAGGACTTAAAGACTTGTCATTTATCCTGGCAACTGTACTGAACAGACCGGAAAATACAGGATATCCTCTACCTCCACTAACCTGAAAGGATGAGTTCAGAGAACTTGGCATTTCACCCTTTCTCTTTCGAAAAGATATATTCTAAAGTAGGAACAAATAAAAAAAATAAAAACAAGGAAACAGAAAACAAGGAAAATGCTCTTTGTCTGAAATTCTGCTTTATGTTCCCATGTAGACTTCAGCATTTTAAGAGTATTTCTCTTACGTGTGTTGCACTGTTTCCCTGTCCAGCCAGAAAGACAAGAGCAAACACTTGATCCCACGCACTATCCTCCATTAATGCATATGGGATCACAGATACCTTAAGGTAAAGGGATGAAATATCAGTTCTTAGATATCAATAGTTTTGCTGTTTAATATGTTTGCTTTACATGTAGTTGGCAAACACATTTAGTAGTGTCTTACTTTTTTGGCATCTCCTACCAGTGTATCCTTGAGGACAGGCACACACGTTATTTCTCATGCAGTGACCCACCATTCTTACAGGGAGGGTGACAGATAGCTAAAGGAACACATGACAGCAATCTGTGAATATCACGCATTCAATTATTATATATTACATATTGCATCATGTGCTTATATCTATGGGGACATAAGGCAGAGAAATGTGTTATTGAAAGATCACCACTGCAAGTCATTAAAACCGTCCTTTCTAAGTCATAAAATACAATGCTTATAGCTGTAAGTTGCTAGTGGGTTAGCACAATTTGAAATGTATTGGTGAATTATGAAATGTGTTGTTCATAACCAGTGGAGCCTTCAGTATTAGAGTGCATATAGAGTGAAATGACCTGGGAAAAACCAAGAAAATAAGTCAAAACCAAGCTCAAAATAAGAATATCTGTTCCTGTGGAAATTAGAAAAACTCAACATTGGTCACATGATGTTTAGAAAAAACTTTGAAGTTAACTTTTGGATACCTACTCAGGTCACGAAGGCAGAGCTTTATATGTGACTTATTCCTGTGAATGCCTGGCGAAAAATCTTTTTAACAATAAATCTTTGGTTTTGTCAGGAATATTTATTGGATAATCCTGAATACACTGTACTAGTATCTTCTATGTATATGATTCTGTTCCATGGAGTTCAGAAGTTAATGTTTATAATCTTTTATGAGAGGATTTTTATTGCTTCATATTTCTTACTGATATGACAATTAAATGCGGTTATTTAAAAAGCAATAATACATAGGCAAACCTGCCTATACATTTTTTAATTTAATTTTCCTTAAATGATGGTTAAGTGGATTTTAGTTTGTGTTTTAAAAGTGAATGTCAAACTAACTGGTTTTGGTAATAGGGCCTTGGTAGACAGACTCCCCATTTGAATTGAATTAGATCCATCTTTAATAGCTGCTTTTTAAATTTCCAAACACTAAGAAAACTTCAACTGATTTCAAATAGATTTATAAGTGAAAATAATGAAGTACTTACGTATAAAAACAATATTAACTGAATGTTTCAGCAAATGGATAATTTCCACTATTTTAGACTGAGCCTTTTCTGGTTAATGATTGAGTTTACTTTCTCTGGCATTTTTACTGGTACTTTTTATTACGGAGAAATGCTCTTACATTTTCTGCTTCCTAATCTTTATACAATTTAAGATTATTTCTATTTATTAAGAAAGGTGTATTCTTTCCATTACAAAAGCACTATGGGAAATACCTGTGGTTAGAAATTTAAAACTTGAAAAGAATAAAAGACCCTTTTGTAATGGATAGCCTTGTTATAATCAATACTCATCTACTCTACAAAACTTGAGTGTAGAGATAAATACTACATGTATACAGAAAAGTATATATAATTAAAGTAATATAGAGAAATGACATAAACTTGGGCTCGGTCATGCCCACCCCAATCACATTTTAAGAAAAGGAGGTTTAGGAGAAAACCCACTTTCATGTATATATTCATGAGATTCTCCAGGCCTCAGATGGATCTTCCACCAAACTCCAAAATGAGCCAAGTAATCTGGCCTCACTTTCTGTATGGAATGGGTTCATGGCATTTAAGGGATGAAGGAAACTGGAAGATACATTTAGTCATCTCTCCAGCCACACATTTTAAGTCTTGCTTATTAATAGAGTAGTTTAACCTTTCATGATGTTTCCAGCTCAGTGTCTATCTTCCTCTTTTGAAATCCTATAGAATACACAGAATATACTCCTCATATTACTTTTAACCATATTCTGCCTAATTTTATTCACTGGCTTTCCATGTGTATACCATCTTCCCTTCCCTTCAGTCCCTCACAAGGGGATGTGATCTAATAAAAATAAAGATCATGCATGTTTTCATTTCTTCTGCACTTTCTGTAACATGTCTTATGACAATAATACCATTACTTAACGGTAGCTAGCCATGTGCTGACTGTACTTGCAGGTGGTCCACTGTATGTGTCATTTGCACTTGACAGCAACTGTCTAGTTCAAACTTGAAAGTAAAGAAGTCAGGCCTGGAGACTATAAGTAAATTTCTGATATCCATGCCACTAGGAAATTGTAGAGACTGCTAATTCCAAAAACTATAACATGACATATGTTCATTAGATAATTTTTAGTTCAATTTAGTAATTTAGAGTCCCTGCTTTACCCAGTTATATCATTGGCATATACATTTTACAGAACTTTTCTTACTATATCTTACGTCTACTGCAAATAGCATGATAGACATGCTTTTTATTTACCTCCTTATATTCTCCACTCAAAACCCTACCTAAAACTCTTAAACATGCATTTAGTAAGTCTCCTAGTTTTCAAGATTTGCCTTAATTTAGTCTTAACTTTCCATTTTCATAACCTAGTTTCTTAACAGAAATCTGAACTAGAAAAACTCATTTGTGTGCTCAAATTTCTAGTATTAGAATGATGGTTTCTTCTCTACATTAATTTCAATCTCAGAATCCTAGCTAACCTCCAAGTTAAAAAAATAGGAGTGCAAATCAAACTGTAACAAGACAAAGAAAATATATATTTTAGGAGTTAAATTATGACATATTCTGACATGTTTTATACTAAAAATCTACTCTATATTTGCATACACTCAAAAATATGAAGATGCAGAAGATACATTTAAAATTTCTTTTATTGACATTATTTCATGCCTATGTGCTCAACTTCAGGTCATGCCCATTATTCTGAAAAAACTTGTAGCATTAACTCTATGAAGGAAAGTGTTAAAATAACAGGCCATGAGGGGGGAAAATGGTACATCTTTATGTCCCCATATCACCTTGCACAGTGCTGTGCATAGGTGGCTCTTCATAAGTGTTTAGTGAAACTAAAGCATGAGAGATCATGAGATAACAGTGGACATTAGATTGACAGTAAATTAAAAATTTTTGCTGAGAAGGCAACAAAAATTACATCATTTCACATGAAAGACTGCAAGAGAACTTTGCTTTTTGTTTCACATCTTGGTCCTACAAATGTGCCAAGGTCGTGAGCCTAACATATGTTGAATAAATAAACATTTTACATAATAACTTATATATTTCTGTGAACTGGTCATTTGGTGCCCAAAACTGCAACAGCACAAGAATTAGAGTAAATAAATAGCATCTTCCCTTTGAAACTTACCTTGTGCTTAATCAGAGCTCTGTTTGTGTCTAACTTTCCCTTTGCCTTTTTATTTATAAAGAAAGAGTAATTACCATTCTGACACTGTGCACCAAAGAATCCATTTGGACAGAGGCAAGTGTTTGGCTTATTACAGGAACCACCATTGAGGCAAACCGGGTCACACAAAGCTAATGAACAGCAGGAGGAAGAAAGACCATAAACGTTTTGTTATTTAAAAAAATGAAAGCTGTACTGAAGTACAAAATGGTGCATAATGAAATATTTTATTTTCACTGCCAGTAAAACCCATAGTTACTTAGACTTTGCCAAACATAAGAGAAGAGAAATAACTGGATAATAGCTTTGAAAGTTTGTTCATTAAGTTTACAGATATTACCAAGCTAAGAATGTGGAGGCTTTGATTAGAATTCAGAATGCCCTCGGTAAGCTGGAAAAATGATTGGAAGTTAGGAGAAGGCAATTCAACAGCACAAACAGGATAGTCTGTAATCTGCTCAACTTCATGCAGCCTTGTGTAGCTCTTCAAGTCACCTTTCCAATTCAAATAGGAACACTGCATTTAAGTCCTAGCACACTTCGAAAACATGCTTTGTTTTTCCTTCTTTACATTTGTTTCACTTTGAAAGTCACCGCCAATTCCATTTTTCAATGCAGATTTTGCCAATTCTCCAAAGTCTACACAATTTTCTTCCTAACTGCACTTGCCAGAATTAATTTCTCTTTTCTCTGCTTCCAAGGAGCTGTGCATTTATTACATCACTTATAACACAACTTGTATCATAGTCTTTTTTATAATTGTATCCCATGTCTCCTTCACTGATATGCTACTTGAAATTGGGACAAACATGAAATTGATCTTTGTTCCCCCTTGCATCATGCTTCATACACAGTTGTCAAGCTATGAACATTTAATTAAATATATGTTGAGAAAAGTCATTAGATCTTAATGGATTAAATTAAACATAGATAATTGCAAACACCACTGCCAAAGAATTAAGCCTGATACTGTGAGAAATAAATAGAATAATGTTATGGTGTCCACTTAACTCAGAATTACTTGAATGTTTAATGAAATAGAATGTGTATGTTGTGATAAAAAACTTGAAAGAGACCTGAATATGCAACACAGATATGACTCTCTCCGCTATAAGGCAAGCGGATGAGGGAAAAATAAAGGCCAAAAAGCAAAGTATTGATTGGGTTGGATAGCAGTAAAGCTGGAATACACTCTATGGGCTAATACAAGAAGAAAAAGAATGAAGATGAGACATCGGGTTTTAAAAATCTGTCTGAAATAAAAACTTTGTCAGACTAGTTTTATGTTTTTGTCAGACTAGTTTTATGTTTTTGGGTGCAAGTCCTTAGGACACTGATGAATTTAAAATTTCTTTTAAACGACATGTTTATTGAAAATATTTCTGATTTTACCTGTGCTACAGGTGGGTCCATACCAGCCAGGCTTGCACTGGCAAACATCTGGTGTAAGGCATTTGCCTTCATTTTCACAGTGCCTGTTACAAACTACTAAGATCACAGGATAAAAATAAAAGAAAGGTAAATTAGGCTTGGAATTGGTCATATTATTGGTTATGACCTAGTTGCTCATAACTGCCAATCACATCATCTAATGAATAAGATCAGAGAGAGATAAAAACAATTTATATTTTGGCTTTAAATGGTTTCCAATTTTCACGTTCAGTTATTTTTGTTGTTGTTAATAGACACGGGGAAAGTAGAAACCCACTCAGATGAATGGTAAACAAGATTTGGGTATTTGGGAAAATTATTAGTTACTGATGAAAGTAATCATAGACATAAATTAAATGAGATAAATTTATATACAAGCGAACAAATTAGAATTCTTGTTATCTCAAAGAAGTGGTTATGGATAGGGTCAAGAAAACAGCTGTTTCTAAGAACAAGCTTCTTTATCTTAGTACTAGCACCCAGTGCTCCCACTGGTAGGCAGAATGGTAATCGTCATAGTAGATCAGGAAGAAGGTATATTTTTTGCTTAGCGTTTGGGTTTATCTCAGTTAGCATTAAAGCAATCAGCTATTCAAAGGAGCAGTTGTATTAGAGTGCAAGAGAGCTTTGCTTACTTGTTTCACACCTTGGTCCTACAAAACCATAAGGACAAGTGCAGAGATTTCCAGCCAAGCAGGTCCCACCATGTTGACAAGGTGGTCTGCAGTGTTCTGCAGACACAGATTATGTTAAGTCAGCTCTTAATTAAGAAAAAGTTTATATTTATGAAGCACAGCCACCATAAAACCTACTGGTAAGAGCAATTTATAGTACACTCAGTTCTGTTTTAGCATGAAATTTAGTTCTGTGGGATTGACTGTGAGTTCACACTCTAAAAACACCTATAAATCATCAGCATGTTTTGGTTTATAAAACTTTTGGTTAACTGGATGGAAATATACAATCTTAGGTTTCTTCTGAAAATTGAGACTTGGACTTAGGCATTCCTGCCCTACAGATAGTTATATTCCTATAATTATTTTCATATGCAATTAATATTGAATGTTTCTGTTAGTTCACTCCGTTTACTGTAATTTGTTAATTTGTGCCTTGCCTTGTCACGAAGACATTTAACATCGCTCTCAGTTTATAATAATTATACATCTACAATCTACTAAAATATATTCTTTTAAAATATTATTTAAAAAATAACAAATTTGTTTCCTTAAAATATTATCCATTTTAGGAATGCCATTTCCTAAACTCTCCACTTAAGATTTCAACCAAGGCAATAAAATTATATGGCTATAGACATGTGTTTAAAAATCATTTTTTAGGTTTCTTCCTACTACCTGATATCTTCTAATTATTTGGTATTTAAGAGTTTCTTGGAACCATGCTTGACAAGTTATTCAATAAGCATGTGTCCTTTGTTTGAAGCTAAAATATTTGTTAGGGATATGGTACCATATAACTAAAAATATAACAAAAAATTATTTCTGAAGATACTTTTACCCAGGATGAATGAGCTACTGCTCTTTGGCCCTCTGATTTTGTAAATTTAAGTTTTTTAAATCTTCAATAAATTATTTTTAATAAATATTAACAAACCTGGATTCCCTCACCAGCATTAATAAGTATATATTAATATGTACACAGTAAATGTGAATTATCTTTAAAAAGTTTTTAAAGAAAAGATTGAATTATTTTGGCTTTATTATTTGATTTTTAATTTGAATTATCACCTTCATCACAGGTAGCTCCACCATGTCCTGGGGGGCATTCACAAATGTTAGGCTTAATACATTTTCCATGGTTTCTGCAATCAGGATGACATATAGCTGTATAGAATAAAGCTCATGGTTTAGAAATATCAATTATCCATGCAAACTAATGAGTGCTGTACCTACCGGTTTGGCAGTTAGAACCAGCGTAACCAGGTTTACATTCACATATGTTTGGGGCAACACACTCCCTGTTTTTTCCACATGGATGCCTACAAATGGCTGCAGAAATCAAGGGAAAAGGCTGAATTATAGATACAGTATGTACACATTGCCCGTAAGCTTAATTGTATAATAAAAGTAAAATTCTCTGAAATTGAAAATTTTGGACATTGCTATTAAACAGTAACGACTGCATACATCCATAAAATTATTTTTTCCCCTTATATTTGTTTTACTACTAGAATGACTGAGGTAAATGATTAATAGGGTAAGAAAAACATACCATATGAGGAAATTACTCCCATAGCAAAACCTGATGTTGGAGATGGCTGCTAACCATAAATGGAATTACAGTCTTTCAGAGAGCAATGAAGTTTCAGATACCAATTAGATAAATGTTGGTGAATGGCAGGGATAATCAGAACGTAAAACAGCAAGATGCCAGGACCACATCATAAGCTTATAGGTTCGTATTTCTTAAGCTTCTCTAACAACCTGACATATTCTAACTATTAGTCATTTAACACTTCCTGAGGTAACTGAAATGCATGAGGTTTTTTTCTGTTTTATTTGCTAATAATAAGGAGTTTTATACTATAAACATGTAAGAATTGAAGGTTATTATCATTATTCCTACAGAAGAAAGAAAAAATGAAGTTCCTCTAGGTAACTGAGAACAAAGGAATACTCCAACAGCTTTGTTGCTTAAGTTGGTCTCAAACAAATCAAAACACAAAACAATAACAACAGAACAATATCAACAACAAAAAGTAGCTTCTAAGCCAGAAATTTGATTTGTATCAAAGAAAACAATGCTGATGATTATGAAAAGAAGTAAACACTCCTTTCAAAATTAAAGTGATGCCTAACTTGTTTTATTCTCAAGTGCTGGAGGAATTACAGAGAAACCTAGTTTATACAAATAAGCAAATATGCCAGAATTAGTAATTTAAAGTGCTAAATACCCTCTGTGAGATGAAAAGAACCCAAACCACAGTGTTATTCACACCATTATTTTATATCTAGCTGCTTATTGCCAGGAAAGTCAGTTAGCCCTGTAAGGCTCTGCTTTCTCTTCTGTATAATGGGAAAAATAATGCCCAGTATGTGGGGTCCTTGTGGATTATATGACATAATTGATACAAAATTTTTTCCAAAGGCCCTAAAACACAGTAGATACTTAATACATATATTTCTAATGTATTATATAGTTGTAATGCTATTTAATATTAACTATGAAAAAAATTAAGAAACATCAATATTATTTTTTTGAAATGTGAAGAGAATATGCACAAATAATAAATAAAATGAATAGAAGTTAGTGAACTAAATAGAGTAAACAAAAATTAATCAATAGAAGAGCAAATCTTCTTAAGTACTTAAACGTGAACTGGATAGTTTTCTTTTCTTTGTAAGTTTTGAAGAGTTTTCATACTACCTCTGCATTTGATACCATCTCCGTAATATCCAAAGGGGCAGCATCCACATTGGAAGTGCCCATCTTTGATTGGCACACAGGAAACACCAAGAAAGCAAGGGGATTCAGCACAACTTAATATTTTGGTCAATCCAGGCTATTCTGGCAAAATATCAATGGCTCTAGTAAGTGATGATGCACACCCATCCTTATACTGTGTGTAACCTTGGGGAGACCTGTTAGTTTGAGAGTTATATCCTCCTGCCTCTGTTTGGATGGATCCTGCCCTGGATAACATCCTTTACTTCGCCATGGGAACTATTCAGGTTAATGCTTAAAGAACTACGGTTGTTTGTAGGAACTTCCAACTCCTCCAGACTGAGGTTTGTACTGGGGGTATGATCCACATGTTCAAAATCTGATATCTGATGGGAAATAGCCTTCTTTGAATGATTCATTCGAGTTGTGACTGATTTTAATGAGAAGTGTGAGATGTCAATTGTATCCAAGAACTTTTTCATAGTTGCAGAACTGTGGATAGAGCTTGCATCAATTAGTGAATGTTCTGTTGATAGTTGTTGCAAATTTATGTCTAAACAACAAAAAAAGAAAAAGAAATGTTAGTCAATAACATCTGTTAATGCTCTGCTCTACCCACAGTATTTAACATTAGGTAATTCATTCCTTCATTTAATGTCTGTTACTTGTATAAACACTATACTAAGATTTGTGCAGCAATAAGATATCACATGGTTCCTGCCTTCTAGGAACTTATATAATCTATTTGGATATACAAGATAACACAGAATATTAAGCAGTATATTGACTACGTAAAATTTTAATATTTCTGCATAAAAAGACAACATAGATAAGGCAAGCCATAGAGATAAAAAAGATAATTTCAAGTACACATTATGTAAAGGATCAGTGGCCAGAATATGTAAAGTACCCTTACAAATCAACAAAAAGTCAAAGAAAAGTTACAAACAGATAATTAACAGAAAAGCAAATTTCAATGATTATTTGAAAAAAACAATTAAATAGATAACCCTTGGCAAGTTCTATCCAGAAAAAAAACAATGGAAAGATGTAACTAAACTACTTTGAAGATGAGAAAACAGAAAAAGCTATATATATGAAAAGAATTTTAACATATAAGAATACTACATATAATTTTAAACTAAGAATTTGAAACCTCAATGAGACAAATGATTTTTTTGCACAATATAAATGATTAAGTTGACTGAAGAAGAGATAGAGTAGATGATAGAAAAATTACTTTGAAAGAAATAGAAAAATAATCTAAAATAACCTCCTAAAATGATGCCAGGACAGCTTATCTAATGGAAAAATATTAACCAAATTTCAAGGAGAGAATATTTTACAAAACTATTGCAACACACACAAAGAGATGAAACATAAACATTTTGTCAGAGTGGCATAATCTTATAGCCAATATTATTTATGAAAATACATAAAAATTTAAAATGAAATACTAGTATTTCATTTAAATCAGATCAAGTGCAGCAGTGTAATATATTATCACATCAGGATGAAGTAGACTTGTATCTCAACTAACATAATTATATCAAGATAGTAGTGAAGAAAATAATATAAAATAATGTTAAAAAGTAATTTGATACATCAATTTTTTTTGTTCAAAACATTCTGAGAAAGTTAATCCATGGAAACATTAACAGAAATTGTAGCAAGTAATAATTGATCTGAAAAAGCATTTGATAAAATGTAAAACCCACTCATGACTTAAAACTAGAGAGAATTCTGAGAAAGCAATCAGTGAAAGGAAAATTCTAGCAGAAACCTACAGTGATATCATATTCACTGCTGAAACATGAGAAGAATTCCCATTGAAACCATTAAGAAACAAAGCTATTCCAATCCCTACACACTTTGAACTGGAGGTCTCAGCCACTACAATCACAGCCTAAGTTTGAGAGCTGGGACAGGTCCATTAGATTGCTCAGGTTCAAGTCTTGCCTCTGTAATTTACAAACTCTGTAAATCTGAACAGATTGCTTAACCCATAGGTGCCTCTGTTTACTCATCTGTAAAATGGAAATAAGAAGAGTTACTATATATAGCTATCTATTATGAGGATCGAATGAAATAATATATTAAAAATATTTTCCTAATGCTGGCACATCATAAATACAGACTAAATCTTAGTTACTATAAGAAAGTAAATGAGAGACAAACTCAGTATTTGCAAAAAATATGTTTTACGCATAAAATCAAGAAGAGAATCAACTATAAAAAATAGTGTAAATAAGAGTATTTAGTAAGGCAACCAGATGCATGAATAACATTACAATCAAGATAGCTTTCCTATATTGCAATAATCAACAACACCTTGCAGAATGAACAAATGCAATGATATCTTGCAAGATAAACAGCTGATATTACAGTATGCAAAGGCATAAAGAAAGGTAATGAGAAATGTGGAAGATTGTTATGAAGACAGTAATAGAGTATTATTGAATAAAACAAAGAGTTATAAAGAAAACACTATGAAGAAGGAAAGGCCTTATGAAATAATGAGCTGCTCATACGTTTAGAGTTTGAGTAGATGATGAATGACCAGGGATTTATAGAATGTAAGTTTGAAATGGTCACTTCCAACCATAAGCTTCTCTGAAATCACCTTAAATAATGATATAATTTGCTCATTACACAACGTGAATCACTTTTCTAGAATATAAGCCAGAGGATTCAAAAGATTAGCAAGAAAAAGAATAATTTGTAAACTGCATTATATAATCTTAGGTGAACTTTTTGAAAGTAAAAATTCCTGACGAGTAAATACGGTAATCTTCTGGAAAACAAATGAGAGGTATTACTTGTCATTAGAGTTTAACTAAGACCATTACTTACTAGAGGCATTTCCATTTGTTGGCCTAACATTCCTCTCCTTCTGATCGTCATATATTTTTTTTTTGCGGTACGCGGGCCTCTCACTGTTGTGGCCTTTCCCGTTGCGGAGCACAGGCTCCAGATGCGCAGGCTCAGCGGCCATGGCTCACGGGCCTAGCCGCTCCGCAGCATGTGGGATCTTCCTGGACCGGGGCACGAACCCTGTCCCCTGCATCGGCAGATGGACTCTCAACCACTGCGCCACCAGGGAAGCCCCTGATGGGCATTTTTACCATCTTCTTCCTTAGTTACACTGTTGTCAGACCTTGTGAGAACCACAGTATGTGTAGTAAATTCATTTAAAAACTGTGTTTCAACTGTAAATGTATACATGAAAAACAGATCAGAATTAAACTGTTATAAAACTAAAGCACTGGGCTTCCCTGGTGGCGCAGTGGTTAAGAATCCGCCTGCCAGTGCAGGGGACACAGGTTCGAGCCCTGGTCTGGGAAGATCCCTCATGCCACGAAGCAACGAAGTCCATGCGCCACAACTACTGAGCCTGCGCCCTAGAGCCCGCGAGCCACCACTACTGAGTCTGCGTGCCACAACTACTGAAGCCCGCGCGGCTAGAGCCCATACTCTGCAACAAGAGAAGCCACCGCAACGAGAAGCCCACGTACCGCAATGAAGAGTAGTCCCCACTCGCGGCAACTAGAGAAAGCCCATGCACAGCAACGAAGACCCAACACAGACAAAAATAAATAAAATAAGTCAATTTATTTAATAAAAAGTTATGGAGCTGTTGATGGCCACATTTTTCACTGTGTGGAGAAAGCTAATATCTAGTGAAAGGGAAAAATGAAGCCCACAAACAGAGAAAAGCAGAACCGTGACAGACAGATACACACACATACGCACACACACACACACACACATATGCAGACAAACTGAGTCTTCGTGGTGTTCAAGTCCCAAGTTTAAGCATTTTTTCCTGAGAATTCAGCAGTCATACTCTATCCTGATTCTGTGAAAAATGCATTATCCTCATAATAAATATCATTTTTGCTCAAGCTAGTTCAATTGAATCTATGTAACTTAAACTAAATAAATTCTAACCAGTTCACCCTATTTAATAACTCAATGGCATATCATATTTAAACTTTGAGTACTATTTTTCAGTATTGAAATGCATTGTTGTCTAAAGAAGAAAAGCAAGGATAATGTTCTGGGTACTGATAACTACACAGAAAACTAAAAAGATGTATCTTATTACCAAAATTTAGATTCAGATTTTAAAAAAATTTATGACTGTGTAATTCTTTCAGTGGCTCGGAAATAGTAAGTGTGCTGATGCTTCAATATTGTAGGTCAGCAGGAAAAAGAATGGAAGGCAAGAACACACTAGTTTGTGGCTAGTAGAAACTATGTTGCTGAAAGAGTGAGCCCCAGAACAAATCTCCATATTTAAGGGAGTGTATACAGTCTGGTCTAGCAGATATATCAGTGGTTCCCTTCTAGCAGAGGGGAATGACAACAATGTCTCAGGGTAGTCATGATGTCGACACTTAGATGGATACAGGGTCTCTTGGTTTTGTGTGTAGAAACAAGACTCCAGGCAATGACTGGGAATTTAGGGGTTATTTCCACCCCTCTGTGTGGAGAGCCTACCCCAAATGAGGAATAAACAGGGTTCTATTTCTTTTCCATTCATCAATATTTTGGGAATATCTATAGGTACTGAGGATATTCTGATGAAAAGAGATCACAGAGGAAAAGACAAACAATAAAACATTTTCTTATTGCTATAACCAAGATTCAAATAAGGTGTAATGAGAGAGAAAGAAGCCACTAAGTCTAACCAGCACAGTCACGAAGGCTTTGAAAAAGAAGACAGCACTTCTCTTGAAGGTAAAAAAGGAGACTGCCATTTGGACACTGGAAGCAGAAACAGAGTGAGTGCGAGTTAGCAAGGTTGGAGTGAACACCATGTGAAAAGACAGCGATGCATGAAATAGCATGGGATTTTCCTAGAGCACACGCAGGAAGTTCAAGCCTCCAAAAACAGACAAGAGCTGGATCATGAAGGGCCATTTGTTTCTAGGATAACAACTTGGATTTAATCCTATAAGTAAGTTGTTTAAAAATTGGATTCTGTAAAGTCCTAGCAGCTTTGGGGGAGAGTGAAGGAAATGGTTGGGTGGTTGGCTCTGGCTAAAAACTTGTCTAAAATTATTCCTGCAAAAGTAGAAAAGAACATACGTAATGTGCTAGTATTCATATAAAAAAAGAAGGAATTTACCTTCTCCTTTGTGCAAAAGACACACAGTAAGGAAAAACTAGAAAATAATGAGAGTGGATACCTTCAGGGGATGGATGGGAACAGGATGGAAAGAAGGGGTAATGGGAAGAGGGAGGTAGGGATGAGAAGATAGTGACATTTCTCTGTGTTGTATACCTGTTGTATGGCATCAAGTGTTAGAACCATGATAATATTTCACATACCTTCCAAATAAGTATAGAACTAAAATCAACCAGAGTGTGAAGGAAATTCAAAATGGAATATAAATATTAAAAAATAAGCCTAATTGTATTACAAATAAAATACATAAACATTCTAAATGGGGTGAGAAAGAAAATAGTTAATCTATGTAAGATTGTTTTGGCTAGTGAATATATTTTCTTCCTTTCTATAGTTCTGTATAGTGTTAATGAATTCCAGAGTGTACTCTTTATTGATAAGCTATTTGGAGGAGGGAAGTAGTATGAGAAAAAATATCACAGGAAAATATAAATCTGAAAGTAAGAATAAAATGTACTTTCCAAGAAAATATAAACCTATAAAATTCTCTCTTGTCAAATCGCTTAATTATAGTGTGATGTCATATGGTTTATTCTGCCAAGAACAATGTAATGACAACTCTCTTGAGCGACTTTGAAGTGAATGAAATAATACATATATATTACATTTTCTATTATGTGTCTTATTTCATTGGGGTTAGAATATTTCATGGCTCATTTAGAAAGGCTCTGCTCATAAAATCAGGAAATAAACATAATTCTTGTGTATAACTATTTGATAAAGACACAAACAAAAGTTATTTCCTCCTTAAATTCTCAATCTCAGAATCAATTTAGAGAAAAGGTAAAAACAATGCCAAAATATGATTTTCTGTTTTAAGTTTTTATCTTATCCATGTAATAAGTACTGTCTAAATTCAAAGTGCTTTCCTTAAAATAAAATTCCACTTAAATAAAGAAAAGGAAGACCATATAAATAATCATCAAAAATAAGGTGTACAAAATGTTCATTGCAGCTGTATTTACAATAGCCAGGACATGGAAGCAACCTAAGTGTCTATCAACAGATGAATGGATAAAGAAGATGTGGCACATATATACAATGGAACATTACTCAGCCATAAAAAGAAACGAAATTGAGTTATTTGTAGTGAGGTGGATGGACCTAGAGTCTGTCATACAGAATGAA
>NW_021703776.1:39887534-40101501 GCF_005190385.1 Monodon monoceros | reverse complement strand
CTGGCTATTGTAAATAGCCAGGACATGGAAGCAACCTAAGTGTCTATCAACAGATGAATGGATAAAGAAGATGTGGCACATATATACAATGGAACATTACTCAGCCATAAAAAGAAACGAAATTGAGTTATTTGTAGTGAGGTGGATGGACCTAGAGTCTGTCATACAGAATGAAGTAAGTCAGAAAGAGAAAAATACCGTATGCTAACACATATATATGGAATCTAAAAATTTTTTTAAATGTTCATGAAGAACCTAGGAGCAGGACAGGAATAAAGACGCAGACCTACTAGAGAATGGACTTGAGGACACGGGGAGGGGGAAGGGTAAGCTGTGACAAAGTGGGAGAGTGGCATGGACTTATATACACTATCAAATGTAAAACTGATAGCTAATGGGAAGCAGCCGCAGAGCACAGGGAGATCAGCTCTGTGCTTTGTGACCACCTAGAGGCGTGGGGTAGGGAGGGTGGGAGGGAGACGCAAGAGGGAAGAGATATGGGGATATATGTATATGTATAGCTGATTCACTTTGTTATAAAGCAGAAACTAACACACCATTGTAAAGCAATTATACTCCAATAAAGATGTTAAAAAAAAGTGTAATTTGATACACCAATGTTCAAACTGAGTGATCATGTCTGTCTTTGGTGGTCTCAAGAAAGAAAAACAGTTTTTTGTGTTCTTTTTGGTAATTCTCCCATATGAAATCCATAGTAAAGGAAATATAAAGGATGAGCACAATTTGTCCGAACTTTTTGGTTTGTAAAAGGGAATTGTTCCTATCTCTAAATCCTATAATTCATGCAGAGTCTTAGATAAAAATGACCTCCATTCTTTGTGTTTTTACATTTCAGTAAATACAGAAGCTTATATATCAAGTTTGATATTATTTTAATTTCTGATTATGGCTTAAATAGTGAGTCAATACCTCAATAAAAATTATATAAAACAGTTTAATAGAGTTGGCAAATAGGGAAGATTTAAGGTTAAGCAACTTAATAATTTTCCTGTTCAGCTCTCTGAGGATATGACATCCTTTGGGATTATGTTGCTAATTGATACTCCAAATTAATCTAAGAAAATTAATCTGAATAACTCATAAACTTAATTGTTTTCAACATTATAATTAACATACCTTCAGTTTAGTAACTTCACATTTAATTGAAGGTGATTCTTTGAAGCCTTGACCAAAAACTCTCACCATCATACAGTTATATTTTTGAATATTACACAAACCAGCATTCTCAAGTTCTATAATTTCAGGAACCTTGTCTTTGGAAAAAACGATTTTAAAATAGGACATATTTGCTTTAATTCCAGAAAAAAAACTAATTATTTTTCAAGGCCAAAATTAAATGCGTATATAAACTAATATTTTAAAGTCTACCCCCAATAATATTTAGTACATTAATTAAACTATTACATGTTAAGAGTGATCTGGTATTAAAAGAAGTGTTACCTACTATTCAACTCAATAGAAATAGCATTACAGATACTACCAGTGCCTAACTATACAGGTTTAATTAATTTTTTAATAATATTTGATACCAAATAAGTGCGAGTACTAACAAATTACTCCTACCATGGCCTATGTTTTGGTTTTACCATTTTGCTTTATGTCATAGAGATAGGTTATAGAAAAAGTGCTTTTGTAATAATATAGTGTACTTAGCAATGTGATGTATTAAAATTCTTTTTTTTAATTTGTTTTAGAAAAGAATTATCAAAATTTGTGCATGCTGTTGTCCCAGTATTGTTGATATTTTTGTGTATTATTGCTGTCCTACATGCTACCATAATCTTAGGTGTACTTCTCAGTCATAGGAGAAAAAATTTCTTTTATCAGTCAGAGTTAACTGACCTTCATATGGTTATTTCTGTGGTTCTGGTCTTGGTAAGATCATTCATTATCTCTATGAGCAAGATCTGGTGGTCAAAATAGATAAATGCAGTATAAAAACAATTGAGTCCTTTGTCTAAGTAGTGGCAAAATCCAAGTGAATATAACTTTAATAGCAATAGGATATAAAAATCCTGTTACATGTATTCAGAACCCTAAAATATTTACAAAAAATTTTAAAAACACGTATTATTCTTTCATATATTCAACAAATGTTTACTGAGCAACTTCTGTTTTTCTGGTGTTATTCCAAATATTGGAGATATATAATGAACAAAATAGTCCCTGCCTTCATGTAACTTACATTCTAATATGGGAGGACAAAAAAATAAACCAATGAAAAAATAAATATAAAGTGTATCACATAAGTGTTTTTTAGGTAATGGGGAAAAAGTATATTAACTATATTAAGGGAGATAAAGGCCATGGGGTTGTGTGAGAAAAACTATTTAGAATGACGATGGAAGGATTCTATGATAATATGATATTTGAATAGAGAAGAGAAGGAAGTCAGTCATGAGGATATGTGGTAGAACGTGCCAGTGAGAGGGAGCAGCAAGTGCAAATGTCCCGAGGTAGAAGCAGGCTTGGACTTTTTTGAGGAACAGCAAAGCAACCACTAGAGAACTCTGGAAAGTAATGACCTATGGAGACAGTGGTAGATGAATTCAGTGAGAGAGGAGTCTCAGACTACATAGAATCTTCTAGGCCATAGCCATAGTAGGGCCTGCCAATTTTATGCTGAAGGAGATGAAGAGCTAACAGAGGGATTTAAGCAGGGGAGTAATACGATCTGACTTACATTTCAAAGGAATCACTTTAGCTGCTGCATGAAGAATAAACTTTGAGAGAATCTATAATAATCCAGGGAGAGAGAATAGTGGCTTGGACTAAGTTGATAGCAGGGAAAGATATGAAATTCTTTGAAGCTAGAGTTGGATTTGCTGCTAATGGATCAAACATGAGGCTTGATATAAAAAGAAAAGTCAAAGTGACTACACATTTTTAATGTGAACAATTAGAGGAATGAAGTTTGCATTTACTGAGATGGAAAAGGGCAGATTGGTGGTGGTAGGAGCAAAATCAGGAGTTACTGGTTTAATAGTTAAGAGAATCAAATTGACTTTTTGAAATGTCTTTCTCTAATATATTGGGACAAAATAATTTGTACCATTTAGATAGGTTAGAGAAAAAAGTTAAGCATATTAGTAAAATTAGCAAAATATAAACAGTGCTTTAAAAATATTAAGTTTGAGTTCTAGAAGAATGATTATCCTCTGCAAGTAGAGGGATCAGCTATGTGCAAAGGCCCTGAGATCAAGAGAACTGGCATTGTAAGGAACAGCACAGAAACCAAAGTGGGTAGAGTGGAATGAGTGAGGGTGATAGTAGTAGGGGATGAGTCTCAAGAGATATTGTGTGCCTGATCACGTTGTGTCTTATAGGCCATTATAAGTACTTCAGGTTTTATTCTAAGATGAGACTGTTTTGGAATATTATTAACATATTGATTAATATAATTTGAGTTCTTTTCCATATATAATCTGAATAAAGCCTGTTAGGATACTGAAGGTAAAAAAGAACAAAGAAGGTTTCATAATTAAATAACATACACAAGATCAAAGTTGGAGTGTATTTACTTACTGTGTGAATCACTGTAATCATAGGAACTAAAGCCTGGGGAGCATGCACACCCCCATTCCATACACTGCCCATGGCCACTGCATAAATTGGGGAATTTTAATGACAAGAAAATGTCTTTAATTGACTTGCTGTATTCTTCTCTGTTATATTTCCCCTCTTCCAAAATCCTCTTTTCACATTCATTTTCTAAAAGGGCCACACCTGCTTCTGCCCAGCTAAGATCATCTTTTAGGAGAACATCCTTAAAACACATCTCTATCACACCCAAGAAAGGCAAGACAGTGCATTCCTATGCTGGAGTTGGCAAGAGTGTGCTGACATAGTGCTGATGTGCTGTATTCGGTGTGGCCAGATGGTGTGGGCCACATGGGGAGAAACTCCTGGTGGACATCCTCAGTACGGTCCTCGGGGAAAAAGTTAAGTAATCTCTTCTAGGTCATTTTGGCTGAGACTTTGAAAAGCAAACAAAGGAAGAAACTCACTGAAGTTTTGCTGTTTCCATCTGTTTTGTCGATCCCACCTTGTTTCTTGGCTGTGATTACCCTGGTCCTGTGTATGTCTCCCCTTGTCCAAAGTTTTTGATGCATCTTGTTTTTCATTCCCAGGATGTTTTTGTAAATTTAAGTCCAGATTGGTTCGATTCACATGCTTTTTTTCTTGAGGAAAGAAATCCAGATTATTTTTTTCTGGAGATGTATGCTTGTTTATTCCTCTGACAGGAGTTTCTGAATTAATATATTCAGAGGTGACATCTAGCTCTTATCAAGGAAGCGAATTTGACATGTTTGGGGTCTTTGCAAGCTGAAACAATCTCTGATTGAGAAACACTTTCCAGATGATTAGAAGATGGATACAATGAAGTAGTGTCCATTGAGCAGCTACAATAGGATTGTTTTCTAGGTGATGGCAGAGAAACTGGCATTGTGTCAAACATGCTTTTTCCTGGTAAAATCCTTCCAGATGGAAAACAGAAAAGAATAGTAATTTGGACAAGAACAATTTTTTCTCAGTAAAGTGTTGCAAAAAAAGCAGAGCGTTAAGTCACCCACCACTCATGTTAAGTCAAATATTAATACAATAACAAACGAAAATGTTACTTTCTTACCTCCATTCATTAATAAAAGCAACACAGTTATTAAAAGTTTGATCAATTTTGGGGCTTCCCTGGTGGCGCAGTGGTTGAGAATCCGCCTGCCGATGCAGGGGACACGGGTTCGTGCCCTGGTCCGGGAAGATCCCACATTCCGTGGAGCAGCTGGGCCTGTGAGCCATGGCCGCTGAGCCTGCGCGGCCGGAGCCTGTGCTCCACAACGGAAGGGGCCACGACAGTGGGGTGCCTGTGTACCGCAAAAAAAAACCCCAAAAAACTAAGAAATTGACTTTAGGACTCTACTCTTAAATAAACTGAAGACTCTGTTCAGTTTTTATCAGTTTTCCATGAATGTTCTTTTCTGTTTCAGTTATCCAATCCAGGATATCTTCATAATGTATTACTCATGTTTCCTTAGTCCTCTCCAATATTTGACAATTTCTTACTCTTTCATGGTTTTCCATGATTTTGACACTTTTGAATAGTACTATTCACATATTTTGTAGAATGTTTCTCAATTTGGGTTTATATGAATTTGATCATGATTAGACTGGGATTATGACTTTGAGGAAGAATACAACAAAGGAGAAGTGTCCTTCTTATTGAGTGTTATTAGTAGATAAATGGTATCAGTATACATTATCACTGCTGATATTAACTGTTGATACTTTCACATTAACAAATATTTTTGAGGATTTGAACATCTTGGCAAAGAACCCTGAACAAATCTGGCCAATTTAAACCAGAAATTTAGCCTCATTTTAGCAATAATAGCAAACCAAATCTCTTACTGAGATTTGCATTAACTCCATACATCCCATCCAGAGGATGGCACAAACACACCAACACACAGAGTTCCATCACTAGCAGTTCATGTGTATTACACATGTTTTCTTACCTTCTGCACAATATCCCATATATCCCTGAGTGGGTTGTAGTAAGTACACAAAAAACATTCCACAGTTTATTACGGACACTGGGATTTGAAAAAGACAGCAGTCTTTTGTGGTGCTAAACAAAAACTGCCATGTGTATAGCTATAATCACTTCTTCTATTCAACGTTTTCCTGGAAACCCTAACCAATATAGTAAGGTGAGAATAATTTTTAATTTATAAGGATTGAAAGGAAGAAATAAACTTTTATTATTCTCTGATGATAAGATTGGCTCTGTTGAAAATGCAAAAGAATATATAGAGAATTATAGGGAATTTAGCAAGTTTGCTAGGTACAAAAATCAATGTAAAATCAACTATAATTCTATACAGTAGTACCAGTTAGGAAGCAAATTTAAAAAAAATATAGTATTTACAATAGTGCCAATAAAAATACAAATAGGAATAAATTAAAAGGTATAAAACACCTTTAAGGTGAAAATTATGAAACTTCATGAACAATGTTAAAGAAAATCTGAATAAGTAGAGGAGCATACTGTATTAATGGATTGGAAGACTCAGTATCCTAAAGTTGACAACTCTTTCCAAATCCTTCTATCAACTGAGAACAATTTCAATCACTGATATGTGGTATTTTATTTTTTATTTATTTTTTAAATGGAAGTATAGTTGATTCACAATGTTGTGTTAGTTTCAGGCATACAGCAAAGTGATTCAGTTATACATCTATAAATATATTCTTTTCCAGATTCTTTTCCCTTATAGGTTATTATAAAATATTGAGTATAGATCCCTGTGCTGTACAGTAGGTCCTTGTTAGTTATCTATTTTATATATAGTACTGTGTATATGTCAATCCCAAACTCCTAATTTATCTCCCTCCTTTCCCCATTGGTAACCATAAGTTTGTTTTCTATGTCTGTGGGTCTATTTCTGTTTTGTAAATAAGTTCTTTTGTAACATTAAAAAAAAATATTTGTAGATGTGTCTTACCCCTTTCGCCCCTGGAGTGAGATTTTTGACAGTGTTTTCACCCCATTTTGTCAAATTATAAGCATATTTTTCTTAAGACATGGCATAAACTTTGTTTAGTGTAAAACTTGTTTCTGAACGTGTTTTGAAGGGAGTTCTTTTTTAGGGTTTTTTTTTTTGCGGTACGCGGGCCTTTCACTGTTGTGGCCTCTCCCGTTGCGGAGCACAGGCTCTGGACGCGCAGGTTATCTTCCTGGACCGGGGCACAAACCTGTGTCCCCTGCATCGGCAGGCGGACTCTCAACCACTGCGCCACCAGGGAAGCCCTTCTGCATAATTTTTAAAATGTGGGTATCGATAAGGAAAATGAGCCTTCTATTAAGACATAATCCTTCTATTAAGCAGACAAGAACTGAAGCACTTAAAATATGCAGTATTTTACTGTTTGAAAGTTACTGAGGTTAAGTACCTGAGCCCTGGAGAGTGACAGCCTGTGATCAAAACTTGGCTGTCTGACCTGCTATCCAGGTGACTCTAGGTGTGTTATGCCTAAAAATATGTTTTCTGTATTATATGGTGGAAATCACGATGACAGACTGTCTTCTATAAGATATTGTAAGTTAAAACACTTGGTGGACTGTTGAACATTACATTAACTATTACTATTATTGTCAGAATAGAGAACCTTGGAATACTCCCTTTGATTAACTTAATCTTGATGCAAAATTAAAATAATATTGCAGCGTGAGAAATAAATTGGTTGTAACAAGATTCAATCCTTATATGAAAAAATACTTAAGAAAAAGCACGTGTAGTTCACATTAGTGAGTTGATACCTCAACACATTTGGTTGGCATCTTAGCAGGTCTGTCAAAGAGGAGAAATCGATACCATCAGGGAGAAAGGGAGTGGTGACATATCAGGTCTTGAATGGCTAATTGCTGGAGGCGCAGGGAGTCAAAATGGACACTTCTATAAGGGCTCTGAAGAAACTGGTGTCTCCCAGGAGAGCACTCCTGAGCTAGAATGGAAAGACAGATGATATTATGTATTTTCTTCATTGACATAGTTCAGCCCTCGATTAAAACTGACTACTGAAACAAAAACAGAGCAAATAAACCTACAAGTGCACGTAAAGGCCATCTGAAATGTCATGATCTCTTAGTAAAACAAAGATGACAATATGCACTTTCCATAAATAAAATAAGCCAATCAACAAACTCTTTAGAATGTATTTTTGAGGTATTTGAGCTTCAAGGACTTTATTTTCGTTTAATTTGGACAGGCAAAATTGCTGATTGCTGTTGAGTCAGGATTTGTTTATTCCTACCATCAGAAGGCATAGGCCTTACAAGGACTCGTCTTGAGAGTGATCCTGCAGATTTGAATGCAATTACTGACCCTCCATGACCTGCTTTCTGCCACAGTAGCCATGTGCCCCCCCAAATCCCATCTCTGCCAGGTCCTGGAATGCAACAAACTAAACCAAACTTTTAATGCTAATATAATTTTTGTAAAATGCCCTCCTAGTGAAGTTTCCTGCATTTTTTTACTGCAGGAAAAAATATAAAGTTTTCACATTTTTTCTTATTTTTAAATATAAAAGTAGTGAAGTTCATTTTCATTTCTAAGCATAGGAAAATGAATGGGGTAGAGGGGAACAGTTTTGAAGGAAAAACAAGAAAAATAACATGGAGAAAGAGCTAGTTCTGTAGACTTTTTAGGAAAGCCATTTTCTGAGCAGTAGTTGGCCTGGAAGATACCTTTTTTCTGTCAAATCCGCAGAGAGAGAACATAAAGTATCTCTTCCCAGCAAGAAAAGAGAAGAGAAGAGGAGGCAATAAAAACAGTTATCCTGGAAATATAGCTCCTGTTTGAGGCTGCTGTCTCCCTAATATTAAGAAACACATGGAACTGTCCTTATTTGGAGTGTCTTATTGACACAATAGGCAGAAAATCTCCCAATATTAGATATTGTATTTGTTCAAGGAAAACACTATAGTAAAGATAATATCTTTGAAATAGAAATGGGAAAGAAAAATTTAATCATTACTAAAGTACCTCACTATGGAAAAAAATCTATCTAACTGAACAAAACTCTCAAATGTTTATTACATAATTTTAAGTTACACAGTTTATGAACAAAAATCAGTTTCCAAACAAATTAATAAGGAGCACAATAAACTAGAGATAATAATTTGCATGTCAGTCTCACAAATGTAGCTTATAAAATTGTCTTTATTATATAGGTTTTTGCTTTTTATTTTGTTTGTAGTTACAGCAATTAAACTGTAAAAAAGGTATTGTTTTGCAAGATAAAAGATCTCCCTAAAGAATTTTTTTTAGTAAAAGATTTTAGGAATGACCACAAAAGGTTCTTCTTCCTTTTATCTCTAGTTTCATCAGTTATAAATGTCCCAAAAGGCTCTGTTGACTTAGACAATCTCAATTTGTCAACACTAGATGAATATTTTATAAAATGTATGTGGGTAGAAGTCAGAGGATGTGCTATCATTTCATTTAATTTTGAAATAATTCTAACCCCCTGTCAATATCAGAAGATTGCACGTGGTTAGAAACTAAGGAAAATATTTTAAAAGAGATTACTAGTGAGGTTTGTATAAATTATTGAGATATTTTCTCTGATCTTATCCTAAAACAGAATTTTGTCTTGGGAAAAAAGTCAGTAACTCCATCTTTATTCTGTGCAGTATTTCTCCTTGCTAAGCACTTCTGAAGTTCTCACATTTCCTCTGATTTTGCTGCTTTGAATAACTGTTTTCTAATCCAAAGCTAAAGATGTCATAAATGTAGAAGCAATCACAGTGTGACATCAACAATACTAAGAACTGTATAATATTTAAACAGAAATTAAAAATTTTTATTTAATATTAATTTTAGAGGAAAATTCTTAATTTGTATAATTAATAATAGCTCATATTTTGTATCATTTATTTCACAATTTTTCCCTCCAACTCGACTTGTCACTCATTAAATGTTCAAGGTCTCTGTAGAAAAATTTAAATCTTACTAGCAATGAATAAGCCACACTCTTAAAAATCTCATTACAACCTTAACTCTAGAAGGGAGGATATAGTTAACTATGGCTGGTTTGGGCTCCCATTTGGGAATCTGGGGGCCTAGCTCCTGAAGTACTAAAAGAATAACTCTACAAGCCCATTTCACACATCAGTCAATTTCATGACATGAATGATGTGCAAAGCTTTCTAGCAGATGTCCAATAAAAATTTTTTCCCTCAAAACAAAAGTACATATAAAATACACATTAACATTTACATTTCTATTTATTCTGTCTTCTTCTCAATAGGATTTAAAGAAGCTAGGTAGTATATAATAGAATCTGCAATATTTGCATTTCAGATACTTTGGGAAAACGTGTCAAGTTATAAATAATAGATACATAATGATACAATATGCAAATAGTTTTCTAGTTTTGTTTGTAGGTATAAGTAACCTGTATTAGATTAATACATTGGTTAATACACCGGCTAAGACTAGTATGCTTTAAGATTCATAATTGGGTGACAGACAAATATGTTAAGAAACTAAATAAATTATTGTATTTTTAAGAGATGAATACGCTTAATGCCTAAAGACAGGCACTTCATAATATCTGAGTTTATAATTATAAAACCTTTGGTATATTGCTCTATGGGAATTTCAAATATCTGTGAATTTTAAAAAATTGTATAACTTCCCCAAAGATGTGGAAAAGAGAAAAACCACCTTTTAGCTCCAAATTCAGTGAGAAATAAAAAGTTAATCATTAAGCTTCTGATATTCAAAATTGTATTATGGATTCTGCAACAACACAAAAGGCTGAAAAGCAAGGTCAAATAGAGAGTGATGGACTTGCTAAGTCTCTTTACTTTGTCATCCTTTATATATTAAAGGATGAATGCTCTTGAAAAGAATACAAATAGACTGAAAGTAAAAGGATGGACAATAACATTATGCAAACAGTAACCACAAGAAAACTGGACTGGCTGTACTAATATCAGACAAAAATATCTTAAAACAAAAAAAATGTTACTAGAGACAAAGAGAGACATTTTATAACAATAAAAGTTTCAATCCATGAGGAAGATATACACCTAATAACACAGCACAAAAATACATGAAGCAAAATCTGAGAGAAACAAAGGGAAAAAAAATACATACTTCAAGAGTAATAGTTGGGGACTTCAATACTCCACTTTCAACATGAATAGAAAAATGGGCAGAAAATCATCAAGGAAACAGAGCCAGAACAACACACTGTAAACCAACTTGACTTAACGGACATCTATAGAACACTCTACCCAACAACAGCAGAATATAAATTCTTCTGGAGTGCACATGGAACATTTTCCAGGATGGACAATACATTAGACCATAAGACAAACCTCAATAAATTTGAAAAGATAAAAATTATACAAAGTATGTTCTCTGACTGCAATAGAATGAATATATAAATCAGTAGCAGAAAGAAATTTAAGAAACTTACAAATACATGGAAATTAAACAACCTAGAAAAGCAAGAGGTCAAAGAAATGAAAATAGAAATGAGAAAATACATTGAAAAGGATTAAAAGAAAGATACAACACACCAAAATTTATGGGATGCTGCTAAAGTAGTGTTTAGAGGAAAATTATAGATATATATGCCTATATTAAAAAAGAAAAAGATCCCAATCTAATGAACTAATCTTTCGCCTGAAGGCTGGAAAAAGAAGAACATACTAAATCTAAAGGAAGAAGGTAAGAAATTTTAAAAACTAAAGAAGACATTAATGAAATTGAGAACAGAAAAACAGTAGAGAAAAATCAATGAAACCAAAAGCTGGTTCTTTGAAAAAAATCAACAAAGGTGACATACTTCTAGGTTTGCTGAGAAAAAAAGAGGGAAGACTCATTTACTAGAATCAAAATGAAACAGGGCACACTACTACAGATCTTATTAAGGAATACTATTACAGTTGCATGCCAGTACATTAGATAACTTATATAAAATTGAGAAATTCCTAAAAAGACAAAGTACAAAACTGATTCAAGAAAAAGTAAGCAATCCAAATAGATTTATATCATGTGAAAAGACTGAATCAGTAAAAAAAAAAAAAAGAAACATCCAAAACGAAAAGGCCAGGTCTAGATGGCATCAATGTTCAATTCTACCTAACATTTAAAGAATAATACCAATTCTTCACAAACATTTCCAAAAAATAGAAAAAGATGGAATACTTCCAGACTCATTCTATGAGCCCAGTATTACCCTGATACCAAAGCCAGAAAATGATATCGCAGGAAAAAAAAGCCTATGAACCAATGTATCTTTTGAATATAGACACAAAAGTCCTCAGCAAAATACTAGCAAATCAAATCCAGAAATACAAAGAATTATAAACCATGACCAAGTAGGATTTATCCTAGGCATGCAAGGTTGATTCAACATCCAAAAATGAATTAAGGTAATATACCATATTAACAGAATAAAAAACAAAATCCATATGTGCTTCTCAATAGACACAGAAAAATCACTTGAAAAAAATCTAACACATTATGATAAAAAACTAGGAACAGAAGAAGGGCATTTGCTCACCCCAATAAAGGAAATCTACAAAAAACCCCGTAGCCACAACATACCTGATGGAGAAAGACTAGATGCTTTCTCATAAGATCAGGAACAAGACAAGGATATCCACTCTCACCACTTCTATTCAACACTGTACTTGAGGTTGTAACCAGGACAACTAGGCAAGATAAATAAATAAAGATATCCAGATTGGAAAGAAAGAAGTAAAGCTATCTTTATTGACAGATGACCTAATTTTTTATGTAAAAATCCTAAGGAATCCACTAAAAACACAAAATATTAACACTAGTGAACAAGTTCAGCAAGGCTTTAGGATATAAAATCAAGATGCAAAATGTGATTTTATTCTTTTTTTAAAATTCACATACCATAAAATTTACCATTTCTAAATGTAGAATTCAGTATGGGGTGTTTTTTTTTTTTTTGCATATTCACAAAGTTGTATACCACAATCAATTTTAGAACATTTTCATCACCCCAAAAAGACACCTGTATCATTAGCAGTCACTCCTGCCCATTCCCGTCTACCTCCAGCCACTGGCAACCACTAATTTTTTTGTCTCTATGGATTTACCCACTCTAGACATTTTATATAAAAGCAATTATATAATATGTGGCATTTTGTCTCTGGCTTTACCATGTTTTCAAGTTTCATCCATGTTACAGTACTTCATTCCTACTTATGGCCAAATAGTATTCCACTGGATATAACACATTTTGTTTACCCATTCATCATTTGATGGGCATTTGGTTATTATGCTTATTATGAATAATGCTGAAGTGGACCTTAATGAACAAATTTTTGTGTGAACATATGCTATTTCATTCACTAGGGGCAGTAGAGATAGCCCAATAGTTAAGGATGTTAGAATCTGAAGCCACCTTGCATGTGTTCAAAGTCTGGCTCTGCTACTTAATAGTATGTGACTTTGGGTAAATGGCCTAGCATATATGTGACTCAGTTTTCTTACTTGTAAAATAGGGTAATAATAATACTTATCCTGTGGGTATTGTGAGAATTAAATGATTTAATGTGGGTAATGTATTTTAAAGTGCTTAGAATAATGCCTACACATAGTAGATGCTTTCTACATTTGCTGTGTTAAAATAAGCCGGCAAGGTTATTACCTTTTCTATTTCACAAATGAAGAAACTGGGAGTTGCCCAAAGTTTTATGGGCCTTAGGGTGGTTAATTATATTCTTAAACATGTGCAGTAAATAGACTAGGAAGGAAATTAAGAAAACAGTTCCATTTATAATAGTTTCAAAAGAACAAATACTTAGGGATAAATTTAACAAAAGCACAAAACTTATATTCTGAATATAACAAACATTGTTGAAAGAAATTAAAGACCTAAGTATTTAAATGGAAATTCATCCATGTTTGTGGATCTGAAAATGTAATGTTGTTAAGTTGGCAATACTCCCCAGATTTACATGCAGATTCATCACAGCTCCTAACAGAATACTAGCTGACTCTTTTGTAAAGAATGACAAACTAATTGTAAAATTCATATGGAATTTCAGGGGACCAGAATAGCTAAACTAATCTTGAAAAAGAAGAACAAAACAGGAGGACTCACATTTTCTCATTTCAAAATTTACTATAGAGCTATAGTAATCAAGAAAGTTTAGTGGTGGCATGAGGAGAGACATAGATTGGTGAATAAAATTGACACTCCAGAAATAAACCCATGTACTTATGGTTTTTAACTGATTTTTGAGATGGGTGCCCAGATCAGTCAATGGGGAAATGACAGTCTTTTCAACAAAACTGGATATCCACGTGCAAAATAATGAAATTGGACCCTTTGGTTATACCATATACAAAGTTAATTCAAAATGGATCGGAGACCAAAATACAAGAACTAAAACTAAAAGACTTAGGAAAACTATTGGGGTAAATCTTCATGACTGTAGATTTGGCAGTGGATTTCAAGATATGACAACAAAGCACAAGCAACAAAAGATAGGCAAACTGGACTTCATCAAAATTAGCAACTTCCATGCTTCAAAGGACATTACCAAGGAAGTGAAAAGACAACCCACAGAATGGGAGAAAATAACTGCAAATCCACATGTCTGCTAAGATAATTGTATTTAGACTATACAAATAACACATACAACTCAATAACAAAAAGGCCAATGACCCAATTAAAAAATTGGCAAAGTATTTGCATAGGTATTTCTCCAAAGAAGATATGTAAATGTTCAATAAACACATGAAAAATTGCTGACATCATTGACCGCCAGAGAAATGCAAATCAAACCACAATGAGATGTCACTTCACACCCACTAGAATGGCTAGAATAAAAATTTCAGATAAAAAAACTTTTTTTCAGATAATAACAAGTGCTGACGAGGCTGTGGATAAATTAAAACCCTTGTACACTGCTGCAGGAGTGTAAAACAGTGCAGCCACTTTGGAAAACAGTCTGGCTATTCCTGAAATGGTTAAACACAGAGTTACCCTATGATCCAATAACTCCACTCCTAGGTATATTTCTAAAAGAAATGAAAATGTGTCCATACAAAAACTTATACCCAGATGTTTACAGCAGCATTATTTACAATAGCCATAAGGTAAAAACAATCCAAATGTTCACCAACTGATCGATTTATATACAAAACGTGGTATGTACTTATAATGGAATATTATTCCATCACAAAAAGAGAGGAAGTACTGATACGTGTTAGAACATGAGGAACCTTGAAAACATTATGCTAAATGAAAGAAGTCAGTCACAAAAGACAATTTGTCATGTGATTCCATTTAGATAAAATATCCTGAAGAGGTAAATCTATAGAGCAGAAAGTAGATTAGTGATTGCTTATAGTTGGGAGGGTGGAGAGGGTGAAGGAGGGTATAAGGGGAGGAGAGCTAGAGTATGGTGTTTCTTTTCAAGGTGATAAAAATGTTCTAAAATTGACTATAGTAATGGTTGCACATATTTTTGAATATACATAAACCCATAGATCACTGTGTCCTGTAAGAAACCACTGTACACTGTAAATGAATGATTTGTATGATATATGAACTATATCTTAATAAAGCTATTTGAAAAAATCTAGTATGCTCCATTTGTCTCCACTTTTATCTCTACTACATTAACATAAAGAAGTTTAGCATAAACTTTTTTATCAACTTTACCACAATAGCTTAGAACATGGCAATGGTTAATAGTCACCTTTAGTAGAGAGATTACAAGGCTATTATATAGGGCAAGAAGTCGTTATGTGATCTGTAGTAAACACTGAAGTAAATTCCTTTATAAATATTGCTCATTTTTCTGGAAACATATCGTCTGACTGTTGTTAAGTACATATTATATATTATTACATGTATGTTTTGAAAAGTTCTTCATGAAGATCTAGTTAATGTGTAAGCAACCAAAGATGGCACAGATCAATGCTAGCTTGTTGAGGTCTATCATTTTAGGAAATAATTGTGTTCTAATATTCTTTGTACAGTTTTAAGGGTGAGTGCTGCTCTCCCTTCCTCTTTTACAGAGCAAACTTACCTTAGCAAACTAGATTAAGATCAACAAGATGATAAAATAAAATTATATCCTGAACACTTATAAATGTTGCACACAATCTCTTTTTTAAAGCTGTGGGTAGTTTTACACAGATCAGATTTATTTCTGAAAAACATAAGGAAACTTATAAGAGCAAGTCACCTTTCATTTAATGTTCCTATGCGTGTGAACACAAAACAATCAGGAAGGGCTAAGGAATATTGTTTTAACTTCACAGCGTTTTCAACCATGTGTTCTTCGTCGTGGATTGAAGTGGGAGGGGAGCTACTCGCTCCTCAGAGATCTCTTTTACAGTAGCAAAACTGATTCTAAGAGATATACACAAAACTTAAGATATCATACACAAAACTTACTGAATTATTGTAGGGGTAAAATGCTAATCAATTTATTATTTCCGGGGGTCGGGAGGGAGTGGTGCAGAAATCGTGCAGTTTGGAACTGAACTCCTTTTGGATATTTCAGATCCATTTGTCGCTAGGATGCCTGGAAGATCCAGCAAAAGTTTCTTATGGTAATAAAGGGACCTTAAGGAGCGGATATCAGCAGGAAACAAAGGAACAAAAAAGTGACTGAGGGTCTTAAGGGCAGAAAAATAGGAGGCAACAGTCGCCTGTGCACAAAGGAAAACTGAAGAGTGCCAAGGCTGTAAAGTGACCATTTCAAAGAAGGCGGTAGGACAGGGAGGAGGTTGGTATGGGACAAGTATTAGATGCGGCCATAAAGATGCACAGGCACGCTCCACGTGTCATCCGGGAAGTTAGCCTCCCTCCTCCAAAGGCCCAGGTGGCGCCCCTGCGCTGCCTTAACGCCAGCGCCCTACCTGGCCGACCTTTCCCGGCGGCCAGGAGCATCAATGCCAGCGTCAGCACCCGGACTCCGTCAAGCATCGCTACTGCCGCAGGTGGGACGAAGGCGTCGCTGATCCCTGGCCAAGGGTGCGGGCAGGAGGGTGCCACAGCAGCCTCTCTGTCCTCCTATCACAGAACTCAGTCCGTTCCTGCTCGCCTTTCAGGGTTGTCGCGCGTCCTTGCTGTGGGGCGCGCTGGTCTTTTCCAGGGATAACCGAGCGAGCCTGGTGGCTCCTCCCTCCCAAACCCCGCCCACCCGCCGGAAAGCCACGCCCAACTGTCCCCGAGACCGCTGTGCACCCTGCGTGTCCTGGCTGTGGCTTCACCACCCTGGTTGTCAACAGCAGTCGCACATTCTCGGGGAAGCCTCCCAGGATGTAAGGGCATCCCGCGTCTCGCTGTTCTAACAAATGCTTTAGGAAAACTTGGTATTCCTAGAAACTGTTCTGATGGACCTCCAATAAAAGAAGGCTTGCAAGGTTCTATTGGCAGGGAGAGGGCCCCTGATCATACCTGCAGATGGACTCTTCACCTGGTAATCGGGGTTGCTGGTTTGCCTCCACAGGTGCCTCTCAGAAGTTGCACCTGCCACTTTCGGCCTCAGTGTGAACGATTGAAGGAGGAAGTAGAGATTACTGCTGCGACAGTAGTAGCTCTTTTCCTCTATCTATATGGCAGGTTTTTCAGAAGTGAACTGGAGGGCGTTTAGACATTTTCCAAATACGTGGGCACAGTCATCATGTATTTGCTGATGATTCCCAGAGCTCTCTCAGTTGTCCAGTGGTGACCCAGTGACTCAGGAGTTTTCAACACATGGTTACATGACTCCCAGGGTTGCCCTGGGGATGGTTTCCAATCCACAGTTGTCTTCAGATGTGTGGTTGCCTCTGCAGAGGGAAGGGGCCTTTTCTTCTTCTTCTTCTTAACCGATTCTTCATCTTTTTACATCTTTAAACGAAACCTCACTCTTCTAGTTTTTCTCTGGTATTCTCAGTTCTTGAGTCCTTTTATCCATCACCTGAGACTTCACCCTTAGAGCCTGTACCTGAGGGGAAAGAAGACACTGGTCAACAGATGGTAGTCCTGGAGTCCTGGTGAGCATCAGGGTTCAGGCCACAGTTCCATTTATAGATTTGGATGATTAAAGCATGGACTATGTATGGTGATAAAGGCAGCAGGTGCCCAAATGTATAAAAAAAGTTCTTTTAAAAATTGTTTATAGTTTGTTTGAAATAAGTTACCATTTAAAAGTTTAAAAACTGTTTCCAAACGTATGAGTATTAGTCCATCTTGGAAAAAATTTCTTTGTGCTGTGCAAAACTTGTGTTTAGCCCCCTTTTAGATGCAGAAAAGGTGTCCAATCTTCCAGGAAAAAACTGAAACATAAGTTTTTGGTGGGTGTGGAAGATGAGTTTCATCTTAAAGCCTAATCGTGGAAGAACAATTTAATGTGAGCAGGTTGAAAACCCAGAGATTTTTTAGCCTCCATCTTTTGTTTCAGCTTATCAAAGCCCTAATAAAACTGGGACAGAAAAATAAACATCGATTTTTCTCAGTCTATTTGTGAAATCACCAGAAATAAAGTAATGGTTATAATCAGGATTAAATAACATCAGGCTTTTTTGTAAATTTATTGTCCAGCAATATCTGTAGAAATGCAATCAACTTTTATACTTTCCTGGAGGACAACATCACTTGCCTAACTTCCAGCAAACACTGAGCATACAATGTAAAGTATAATATGTCTCATTTTCCCCTTCAGTTTTGGTTGATGAATACCAGTTTATGAGTTTACAATAGACTTGTAACAGAGAACAGATTTTCCTCCATGTAAGTGAGTTAAGATGGAAAAAAACCCTGAAAACAACTTAATTGTTTTTCAGATCTCAGTAGTAAATTCATCTAAACTGGCTTGAGTCTGCAAGAATATACTGAATAAAAATTAGTTACAGGACTGTGGGAAAAACAAAAAGTAATAAAAATAATGTTTTAACATACATTATGTAGTGAGATTCATCAAAATTTGGTATAATGTTCAAATTTTTAAAACTTTTTAATTTTTGAAAAGCAGGATAAAGAATGGAGGCATGGTACTCTAATTATAAATACCAGTGGTACGTGTAAAATGTAGTAAATACCACTGAGAGAGAAATAATACAGAATGTCTGTGTGGAAGATAAAATGGAGCCAAGTACAGTATAACTTGAGTGAAAGGAAACACTAATCAGGAGAAAATTTCAAAGGATAATTTCCTTGAAAAAGGAAATAACTCAGCTCTTCTCAGGTTCATTTGCAAAATTATGCTGAACTTATATGAGTAAATCCCCCAAATTCAGGGGATAGAAAGACACAGTGATTAAGTGCACAAATCCTGAGGTTAGGGCACCTGGGTTCTAATCCTAGATTTGCTACCTATTTACTGACTGTGTCACCTTGGATGGCATTCTGAACTTCTTTTTTTTGTGCCATGGGAATGATGGTAATAATACCTACCCCGTAGAGTTTAAGAAACAATAGTGTATGGGATTTCCCTGGTGGTCCAGTGGTAAAGAATCCACCTTACAATGCAGGGGACACGGTTCGATCCCTGGTCAGGGAACTAATATCCCACATGCTGCGGGGCAACTAAGCCTGCTCGCCACAACTACTGAGCTTGAGTGCCTCAACTACAGAGCCTGCGTGCCGCAAATTACAGAGCCCATGTGCCCTGGAGCCCAGGTGCCACAACTAGAGAGAAGCCCACCTGCCGCAACGAAAGATCCCGCACGCCTCAACAAAGATCCCGCGTGCCACAGCAGGACCCGATGCAGCAAAAAATAGATAAAATAAATAAATAAATAATAAGTAAAATAAAAAAAAAAAAGAAATGGATTCATAAGACTGGCTGTTTTAAAAAAAGGAAACAATAGTGTATGTATGTGTGGGGTGGGGGTGGTGTGGAGGAGGAGGGGTCTGGAGAGAGAGCATTTAGGTAGTGTCTGGCATAGGGTAGCTACCATGAGTATACATAATAGTTTACAGATAATAAAACCAAGGTGCAATACCACATAACTATACTTGTCCTTTTGTTATAGAACGGTTCATCATTTCTCAGTGTTATCCTCTTACAGTGCTCAGGATAATTTGGAGTAACCTTACTGAGAAACTCACGTTTATATAATATATGAATTCCTTGGCCCATGTATATTTTACTAAATGAGAGAGTCTGGGTCTCACCTGGATATATCTTTTTTTTTTTTTTTTTAGGCAGGGGGAGAGGAGGTTTGATAGAAATGGCATTGGGGAAGAGAACAGTGTCATCAAATCAATTCTTGAGCTTCACAAATTAATGTTTTGGCTTTGGCACTGAGTTTACATTCAGGAGGCCATTGCTCCCAGACAGAGACACTAAATGGGACAGACATTTTGCCCCCAACAGTAGTAAATTCCTTTTTCTTAATGAGGAGTCAGCTAGACACTTGATATATTAAAGAAAATTCACTGAAAGCATCCATTAACTGTGAATTTTATAATGTTTATTGTGGCATGTCTCTATGAAATAATGTAAGCTGAGAGAGGGGAGCTGCATGCTTGGCATGAATGCTTGTTTTAAGAATCAATCTTTTGGGACTTACCTGGTGGTGCAGTGGATGGGAATCTGCCTGCCAATGAAGGGGACACGGGTTTGATCCCTAGTCCGGAAGGATCCCACATGCCACAGAGCAACTAAGCCTGTGCACCACAACTACTGAGCCTGCGCTCTAGAGCCCATGAGCCACAACTACTGAGCCCATGTGCTGCAACTACTGAAGCCCACATGCCTAGACCCTGTGCTCCGCAACAAGAGAAGCCACTGCAAGGAGACGCCCACACAATGCAACAAAGAGTAGCCCCTGCTTGCCACAACTAGAGAAAGCCCGTGCAGAGCAAAGAAGACCCAACACAGCCAAAAATAAATAAAATTAAATCTTAAAAAAAAAAAAGAATCTTTCTACATCCATGTTTATAGAAGCATTATTCACAGCAGCTAAAACATGGATGAAACACAACTGTCCACTATGGATGAATGGTAAGCAAAGTGTGGTATGTAGATACAATGCAATATTATTCAGCTTTAAAAAGGAAATTCTGATACAAGCTACAAACATGGATGAAGCTTGAAGATATGTGAAAGAAACCAATCAGAAAAGGACAGATACTGTATGATTCCACTTATATGAGGTACCTATAGTAGTCAAGTTCACAGAGACAGAAAGTAGAATGGTGGATGCCAGGGACTGGGGGAAGAGGACAATGGGGAGTTATTGTTGAATGAGAACAGAGTTTCAGTTTGGGAAGATGAAAAAGTTCTGGAGGTGGATGGTGGTGATGGTTGCAGACCAATGTGAATATACTTATTGTGACTGAACTGTACACTCAAAATGGTTAAAATGGTAAATTTATGTTATGTATACTTTGTCAAAATAGAAAAAAATAAAAAGAATGAGCCAAAGCAATCTTGAGAAAAAAGAACAAAGCTGGAGGTATCATGCCTCTTTGACCTTAGACTATACTACAAAGGTACAGTCATCAAAACACCATGGTACTGGCACAAAAACAGACACAAAGATCAATGAAACAGAATAGAGGGTACATGTAAAAGAATGAAATTAGTACATTTTCTCACACCATATACAAAAATAAATTCAAAGTGGATTAGAGACCTAAATGTAAGACCTGAAACCATAAAACTCCTAGAAGAGAACATAGGCAGAACACTCTTTAACATAAATCATAGTAATATTTTTTTGGATCTGTCTCCTAAGGCAAAATAAACAAATGGGACCTACTTAAACTTAAAAGCTTTTGCACAGCAAAGGAAACCATTGGCAAAACGAAAAGGCAACCTACTGAATGGGAGAAAATATTTGCAAATGATATGATGGATAAGGGGTTAATATCCAAAATATATAAACAGCTCGTATAACTCAATATCAAAAGACCAAATAATCCGATTAAAATTTTTCCAGAGACAATATACAGGTGGCCAAAAGACACATGAAAAGATGCTCAACATCACTAATCATCAGAGAAATGCAAATCAAACCCATAATGAGATATCACCTCACGCAAGTCAGAATGTCTATCATCAAAAAGTCTGCAAATAACAAGTGTTGCTAAGGATATGAAGAAAAGGGAATCCTGTTGGTGGGAATGTAAATTGGTGCAGTCACTATGGAAAACAGTATGGAGGTTCCTCAAAAAACTAAAAATAGAGCAACAATATGAGCCAGCAATTCCACTCCTGGGTATACATCTGAAGAAAACAAAAACACTACTTTGAAAAGGTACATTCACCACAATGTTCACAGCAGCATTATTTACAATTGCCAAGATACGGAAGCGACCTAAGTGTCCATCAACAGATAAATGGATAAAGAAGATGTGGTGCATGTATATATATATAATTATATATATAATTGAATATTACTCAGCCAAAAAATAGAATGAAATTCTGCCATTTGCAACAACATGGGTGACCTAGAGGGTAATATGCTTAGTGAAATGTCATAAGTGAAATAAGTCTCATGAAATAAGTCATGAGAAAGACAAATACTGTATGTTATCACTTTTAAATGTATGTGGAATTTAAAAAATAAAACATACTGTGTGTTATCACTGTTAAATATATGTGGAATCAAAACAAATAAATGAATATAGCAGAACAGAAACAGACTCAGATAAAGAGAACAAACTAGTGGTTACCAGTGGGGAGAAGGAAGGGGAGAGGGACAAAACAGGAACAGGGGATTAAGAGGTACAAACTACTATGTATAAAATAAATAAGCAACAAATATATATTGTTCAGCACAGGGAAATATAGCCATTATTTTATAATAACTTTAAATGGAGTATAATCTATACAAATACTGAATCACTTGGTGCATAGCTGAAACTAATATTGTAAATCAACTATTCTTACATTTGAAAAGTAAAATAAAATCAGATAAAATAAAAAGAATGTATCTTTCACTCATCGGCTAGAAAGAAAGCCCTTTATTTCAACATATCTCAATGTCATTGGCCCTAAGGAGGTTTCTTGAAAATGTTCAGCAGAGTAGAAATGGTTCAACCCCTGACTGAGCTTACTTTTGACATAAATTCATATAGTGGTGACAACCTGATTACATATCAATCAACCATGCAAAATCACATAGATTGCAACACGGTGACCATGTTTTACTGCCTAAGCAGTTTTTCTATCTTGTAGATCAGTATATTTTACAGAAGACTGAGAAATTACTACTTTTCAAAGATTTCGTTTTTGTTATTTTTGTACAATAAAAACAACTTTTTAAATTATTTTTCTTCCAGTTTTATTGAAATATAGTTGACATACAGCACTGAATAAGTTTAAGGTATATGGCATAGTGATGTGATTTACATACATCTTGATATGATTATCATAATAAGTTTAGTGAACGTGCCTCATCTCACATAGATACAAAATAAAAGAAAAAAAATTTTTTTTCCTTGTTTTGAGAACTCTTAGGATTTACTCTCTTAGTAACTTCCATACATAACATATAGCAGTGTTAATTATATTTATCATGTTGTACATTACATCCCTAGTACTTAGTACTTACGTATTCTATAACTGAAAATTTGGGGTTTTTTTGTTTTATTTTATTTTATTAGTTTTGGCCATGCGGCATGTGGGATCTTCATTCCCCGACCAGGGATCGAACCCGTGCCCCCTGTATTGGGAGCATGGAGTCTTAACCACTGGACTGCCAGGAAAGTTCCTGGAAGTTTGTATTTTTGACTACCTTCATCCAATTCCTAATCCCCCCACCCCCACCTCCAGTAACCACAAATCTAATCTCTTTTTCTAAGAGTCTGTGTGTTTGTTTGAAGTATAATTGACCTACAATACTATGCTAGTTTCTGGTGCACGAAGATAAAAGCAACTTTTAAAAATTATAATTTTCATACAAAAATGAACTTGTTTCAACTTACTATCTTTCACAATGTGGTTTAAAAATAAGATTGGAATACTAAAATTCCTTTGAATGGAGTTGGAAAACGTGTATATTTTCCCTTTCAACAGCCATCCATATACGTAAGCAATAATGTTTGCATCTGAAGTATATATTATACAATACCTTTATAATTGAAATGTCTGGCTAGTGTCATGATTATACTTAAATGTTATTTAGGTTCTTCTGGAAGCCTTAAATAAAACGTTGTAGCTGGTGGTAAAGCTATGTGACATTTCTGTTTTTGTTTATATGATTTATGTTGTCATCCTTTTCTAAATCTCAAAGCATTTTGATCCTCAAAATTCTAACTTGTAATATATAATTAGTTAAATTCTTTAACTCTAGAAGTAATGCTTGGTAATATTGGAGCAGTAATTCCATTATTTATGAAATGGTTAGATTTACAAAACAATCTAATAGATGTCAGATATTTCATTTTTGTCCAACTGTCCCAAATACCCACTCTAGTCCAATTTGAAATAAGCCATATTTTTACAAGATGTAAAGTCATTTTAAAAAATAGCTTTATTGAGATGTAATTTACATAACAAAGAAATGACCTGTATATAATTCAGTGAATACTAACATATTTACAGGTCTGTACAAACATTACAACAATCTAATTTTAGAACATTTCTGTCACTCTAAAGATAAACCTCATGCCAATTTATAGTCTTTCTCCATCTTCAATCTCAAGCAACAACTAATCTCCTTTCTGTCTCTACATATTTGTTTTTTTTGGATATTCCACATAAATGGATCATATATGTTCTTTTGTGACTGGTTTCTTTCACTTTTTGAGATTATCTGTATTGTAGCTTTATTAGTACCTTATTCCTTTTTTTACCCTTATTTATTTATTTTTTAAAGTATTATAAAATGCATTTGTTATTTAAATCACATGTAATTATAATGAAGATTATTTTAAAAGATTTATAAAAGCACTCATAATCTTACCAACTGGACACAATGGTGTTTGTTTTTCTTTCCAATCTTAATTCCTCCTTATGTATATTTTACTTTGCTGTTGGGTTCTATACTTTTCATCCAAACTCATTGTATAAATGCTTCTCCATATTAGCTGCTGTCTTTGCCTGCATTGTTGTTGTTGTTGTTTTTAATTTTTATTGGAGTATAGTTAATTTACAATGTTGTGTTAGTTTTAGGTGTACAGCAAAGTGAATCAGTTATACATACACATATATCCAATCTTTTTTAGGTTCTTTTCCCATACAGGCCATTACAGAGTACTGAGTGGAGTTCCCTGTGCAATTGTTTTAGAGGCTGCATCCCATTCCGGCTGAGGGAGATTTGTTATGGGCCAATGAACTGAACATGATTAGCAAGGGTGACTCAGGTCTGTTGTGGTCCTGTCACCCATTGGTGAATAGGAAAGGCTCTGGGGGAAGCTGAACCTGGCCCCTCCCGGCTTTGGGGGACTGTATCTGCCCTTGCTGCCCTACTGGGGATGAAGCCCTCAGGGTGCTTTATAAATGTTTGTAGCTGCCAGCAGGAAATACTCTTTCTTTAAGTGGGGAGGCAAGCCAAGTATTTTCCTCTTCTCTTCAACCTTGCAAGGAGCTGTTGGTTTCTTAAATCAGTTAAGCTAGGGCACAAAGGTTTAGATTTCTCATCTCTTACAAAGGTTTCCATTTCTTCCAGAAAGGGGATTTAATTTTACTGCTGTAGCAATTTTTCACCACAAGAATCTGCTTACTTCTTTTCCTGATACTGAAATGCCAGGTTTGGCACATTCTGGGCAGGTATAGGGCATCCCCCTCGAGCTACATTGCCTTCTGCTCTCCACCCATTTAAATCCCATTTCACATCATTCCATGCCCTCCTTGAAACTATCCTTGGCCTTTCACCCACATCCAGGTTTCTGACATCCTAAAACATTTCCTATTTGTTTATAAGTCACATTCTCCTAGAGGGCAGCATGATGTCATAAACAGACCCTTGACTGCAAAGCAAGATACTTCAAATCTTGTCCCATTGCTAACCCTCTTTGTGACCTCGGCTAAGTCTTTGCACCCCTTGGGCTTTAGCTGCTCCAATCCTTATTCCTTTTTATTGGCAATATTCTGTTGTATGGATATACTATATTTTGTTTATACATTCTTCAGTTGATGGACATTTTGGGTTGTTTCCACTTTTTGGTCATTGTGAATAATGCTGCCATTAACATTTGATTGTAAGTCTTTGGGTGTACACGTATGCTCGTTATTTTGGATAGAGTTCTAGGAATGGAGTTGCTGGGTCATATTATAAGCCTGTGTTTCATTTTTAAAGAAATTTCCATATTGTTTTCTAAACAAACTTGCTTTAGGAGGGAAAGTAAATTTGTATATCATGTGTGTTCTTGGCTTGTGTTTATTTTTCTCTGAAATAAAAATCTCTCAGAAATATTTTGATCAAAAATTAGGTCTCTTGTTTTTTCCATGACTCAATTTTGAAATTTTATTGGCAAAATTGTTATAATACTTTAAGCCATGATTTTTAAAAAATGAATTGCCTCAAAAATGTCAATGCATTTCATTTGATATTAGGTGAAGTAAAGTAAAACCTCTTGAAGATTTGTTTGTATAAAATTGGGATGACAAATTTTGAAGTCAATCTGTAGAAGATTCTCAAACTTTTATGAATACTGCACATGAAAATTACTGTCAACATTTTTGAAATTTTCAGCAGCTTTTCTTCATGAATGATTCATCTCTTAGCAGCCCTTTCAGACCTCAAATAATGCTTAGAACATTAAAAGAAAAACCAAAGGCTTTAGTGTACTTACTTAAACTCCTGGATTTCCTGATACTTTAGGTATCAGGAAATTAAATTTTGTGCACACATGTGAATTTCGTGATATGAAAAAAAGAATAAACATTACTGGATTAGACCAACTTTGATTTAAAATTGGAATCTGATTTTAAAAGCTGTATGTCTTTGGGCAAGTTATTTAATAGTTCAGATAATTAATTTCTTGATTTATAAAGTGAGGCTCAATAACTCAATGACTATCTAAATAGAGAGGGGTCCAAGAATCTCTAACTGATGGCCACATTCATCCCTGTGACTTCCTAATGTTTTGAATCTGTCGACTCTTTTACTTTGATATTCCTGTCTATACGAATAATGAGCAATAACTAGGAACGACTAATGAACACTGTCCTTGTTTTAATTGCACTGTGTATTAGCTATGTTTTCTTTGCCTAGATTAAAGGAGTTGGGGGCTGGAGGGTCTTCCGTCAAAAGAGATCTAATTTACAGTAGCAAAAGGAATTGGAACAGAATCAGTGTCTGATTATCCTTTTTGCTAATTAGAATTTCCTTGCCGCTAGAATGCCTGGCAGGCTCTAGAAGTTACATACAGATTAGTGAGGGAATTTTAAGGAGCAGGACATCAGCAGCAAAAATACAAGACCTCCCTCTCCTCGGGGAGAAGACAACTGCCAGTACGCAAAGGAAAACTAAAACCACTGGAAGAAAAGTGACCACTGCAAAGGCAGGGTGGCCTTCGGTCAGGGTCAGTCACAAGCTCCAGCTGTACATTAAGATGCTCAGCTGCACTCCGCTTACCTTCTGACAGATAGAGCCTCGCACCTCCACACCCAGCGGCATCCCCCTACCTCTCTGACCTTCCTCGTGGCTAGGAGCACCAGCCGGTGCCCTGGCTCCAAAGACCTCAGGGAGCCCAAGCCGCGGGGACGGGAAGGATGGGGCCGTCACGGGCTTCCCTGTCTGTTCCTGCTACAAGTTAAGTTTGGCCACGGGTCTTCGCTCATGCCTCAGCCAGCCCTCTTCTTGAACAGCGATGTCAGCCTGTGCGCTGCCCCTCCTGTCTGCGACCCCGACCGGCGGGTCCGAAAGCTGCGCCGCCGCGCCCGCTCCCTCTCGCGGCGTTTCCAGTTCCCGCATCCCGCCGGCCGCTTGCGCCTAGCGCCAGCGCTCACCGGTAGAGTGGCTCCGCGCCCTTCTCTTAGTGTAATTGTTTTGGGGGAAGACTTGGTAGTTTTAGAAACTTCAGAGATGTACTTTCAGTAGAGGAAGCCAGGTATGGTTCAGTTGGCAGGAGCACCGTCCCTGATTATCCCTGCAGACAGATTCGTCAACCTCTATTGGTTCCTGTTGGATTGTCCACGAAGAGGGTGCTTCTCAGAAGATGCTCCTGACGCCTTACGTCTCAGTGAGGAAAGGTAGGAGGGAGTAGACGGTTAGTGTAGCAGCAACATTCCTCTTTCCCTGCAGCTTTCACAACATTTCGGAAATGAAAAGAGCAGCCTGAGACACTTTTCAAACACGTGGCACCAGTAACCACTGTATGATGACGTTTCCAGAGTTCCCTCAACAGAATCTCTCTCCTGACTCCATGCCCGTAAAACCAAATGCCGATTGAATAGCTAGCCCGTGGTCTCCACATCCCAGGATGTCAACTCTGCGTATCTGCACCATCCACACCCTTACTTTTCAAAATTCTTCTCCATGATTTTCTGTCTCAGGAATAATTCCCTCATTTCCTCTCAGCTGAAAGCCTGCAGGTCATCCTCACTTCCCTCCACTGCACCTCCCACAGCTAGGCAGTCCCCCAGACCTGTCTGCTCCTTTAACTTCCCTCAATTCCATTCATTTTCTTCCTTCCCTCCTGACACTACATGGGCAGATAGCCATCACTTCTCACCTAGTTTATGGACAATAACTTTTTTTTGTTTTCATTTTTGCCCACATGTCTATGTAAATCTATCAATTCATCCCCATCCTTTGCATGAGGCCCCATGTTCAAAAGATAAGCTACAAGAGTCTTCGGAGTGGCCCCCCTCCATCCTCACTTAGCCTCTTCTTCCACAAGAATGCACACCTCCACTCTCACACAACAGCTCACAATTCTCTGATGTGACCAGGCTCTTATTCATTTCTTTCACATGATAGATCCCTGGCCTGAAGGCTTTCTGTTCCTTATCTTTTACCTGACTATCACCTACTCAGGCTTGGCTTTCAGCTGAGATATCACTTTTTCCAGTGTTTTCTTGACAAACCGAGGATTCCTATAGCTCCATGTACTTAACATTCTCACAGCTCTTTTTTTTTTTTGTAACTATTTTTTTAAATTGGTGTATAGTTAATTTATAATGTGTTAGTTTCAGGTGTACAACAAAGTGATTCATATATATATATATATATATATACACACATATATATGTATGTTTTCTTTTTCAGATTCTTTTACATTCTAGGTTATTAGAAGATATTGAATATAGTTCCCTGTGCCGTACAGTAGGTCCTTTATCTACTTTACATGTAGTAGTGTGTACATGTTAATCCCAAACTCCTAATTTATCTCCCCACTCCCCGCTATCCCCTTTGGTAACCGTAAGTTTGTTTTCTATGTTTGTGAGTCTATTTCTGTTTTGTAAATAAGTTCATTTGTATCACTTTTTTAGATTCCACATATAAGTGATATCATATGGTATTAGTCTTCCTCTGTCTGACTTAATATGGTAATCTCTAGGTCCATCCATGTTGCTGCAAATGACATTATTTCATTCTTTTTTATGTCTGAGTAATATTCCACTGTGTGTATATATATATACACCACATCTTCTTTATCCTTTCAACTGTTGATGGACATTTACCCATCATATGGAAGTTCCCCACTTCCCTAACTGCCTACCTCACCAAATTGTGAGGTCCTTGAAGGTAAAGTTTGTCTGGATCAACATGGTTGCAGAAGATGGCTCAGTAACAGACACTGTTGACACTCAAAAAGTACTTGCTTGATTAAACTGAATCCAGTAAAAGTATGAGTTATGCTGACGAGGAAAGCTAGGTCAAGGGTCTGAATGGATATAGTTATTCACTAGGTTCATGAGGGAGTTAGGCTCATTATTGGTCTCAGAAGACAGAGTAGCTTCTGCACCCCCAGCTGATAGACGTGGCTTTGATACATGAAGGTGCCAAAATAACCTACTTTTAAAAACTGCTTTGTCCTTTCATTTTCCCCCTCAAATATTTAAAAAACAAAAGATACAACCTAAGTTGATATACAGTTGTAGCCATTTGGCTCTAATTTTCTATCTGGTCAATGAAATGCTCACTAATTAATCATATTCTCAAAAATATGTCTAGCATTTTTTTTGAAGACAGTATAATCTATTCCAGTTACACTTGCTTAGCATGACATAACTCAGTGTTATTATATCTAGACTGCAGAATATCAGATGATGGGGGGTCTTGTATTTGAATTAGGAAATTGAGATTGATGCACATCGTTTTCTGTAATTACACTGTATTGCACTGTGACATCAAAATGTACCACATGTTTCCACATGGCCATACCCTTATTCTCACTGTTTCTTTTGCCTAAACTGTCTTTCCCCTTATTTCTTACTGCAAAGAGCATCTTAATGATTCAGCTGAAATATATCCAGTGATACAGAAGTTATAAATTCCATGCCAAGAAAAGTAAGTCATCTCCAGGGTGTCACATGCATAGCTCTCTATGCCCCCTCATTGTTGCAACCATTAATCTTCATTTATACTCACGTAGTGATTGGCAAGCTGTATTTTAATAAACTTTATATGTCTCTTCCCAACATTAAAAATGATTTATTTCTTGTAAATAAGCAGCACTGGCAGGCTGTGTTTGGAAAAAAATGTTGCTGAACAGGCAGCACTAGAGCTGTAAAGCAAATATGGCATTTTTCTAAGGGTTAGTCTCAGTTGCATTATAATACATGAAAGTAGACGGACTTAAATGACTACATACTCTTTGATTCCATTTATATGAATTATTGCAAGGCAATGCTATCTGCCCAGAGAACAAATAAGTAGCTTCCAGGGGTTGGCAATGTTATATTTGTTGATTTCAAATGGATAAATAAGTTCATTTTGGGGTGAGACATCTGCTCTATATTTTCCTTATAGAGGTAGGTGCACACTGATTATGTTTATGAAAACTCTCAGAACTGTGCACAAAGAGGGTACGTTTAGTGTGTGGAAATAATGTTATTTTGAAAGGAGTATGAAGAAAGAATTGGAAACAGCCATATTGTTGTTTTTATACCCATAAACCCAAACCTTATTTGTGGTTAAGCTTTCCAGCTGTTCGAGGAGTGAGGAGGTTGAGGAGAACTTGCTGTTAATACTCCTTCTCTTGACTAAGGCGCTGTAACAGGAAGATCACTTTGTACTCATATCACAGATCACTGTGTAACTCTGGTTTATTCATGTTTATGTATGTGTGTTATATGTGACATTAAAAAGTTCACAAAAATTTAAAAAATCTAAGCCACAAATAACCTTGTTCCTAAATATCAGCCTTTGAAAAATACATGCCAAATTTAGTAAAATATGGAACAAATAAATGGCAAATTCTGAGATAATATGCATAGCTCTATACATTTTGAGTAGCTCACAGAATTCAGTAGAAATAAAGAGCAGCAACTGAAGTGTCAATGTATTATTTCTCACCTGAAATGACAAAGTGAGGGATGTGGTATGCCCTAATTTTTAATAAGTCCACAAAATGATGTGGGGCATAATGAGGAAACATATCATCAATATAACAAAATGGTTATTAATGTGTATGTGTGTGTGTGTGTGTGTGTGTGTGTGTGTGTGTATTTGACACAAGGGTTTTTTGGAAGACAGAAGAGTGCTTGCTTCTTGTGTTATAACCCTGGTACTGTCAAGGTACTGGGGGTCCTGCAGAGTGGCAAGGCTTTGTCAGGATGGGGGCCCTGCCCTTCTGCTTATCCTCTGCAACGGACATTGCCTTGCTTGTCATGCATCCTCAAGTCCTCTCAGCTTGCTGCTGCTTCACAGCCATATTTAGAGCACTGAAAACTTTCTTCAAGGCTGATCCTGGTCTTTCTGCCTAGATCTGCCCTATAGCCACTCCTTTAAAGACTCTGTCCCTACCTCTCTCTTCTCCCTTTTCCAAATCTACAGTAGTCTGGTTGGGGCATGGCCATGTGTCTTTGTGTTTGACGTGGTGACAGGGGAAGGGGAACATACTGTTCTTGTCATCTTTCTCCCAAAGATATTTCATTCAGTCTGCAAATACTCTCTCTCCTCCAAGGTTTAAGCTTTTCAAAATAAAAAGCTAGAACATATGGAACAAATTTCTGTTATCTTCCTGTTTTACCATTCTCTCAGAGGTTATACAAAGAGGCTAATTGTAGGAAAGAAAGGAGGGAAAAAATGAAGGAAACAAAGATTAACACCTTAATATATTATATTTACATAATTATTGGCAGGTTAAATTGCCTAAAAACCAAATAAATGTGCAGCATGTGAAAGAAGAAAACTCTACTGAATATATAAAAGAGAGTTTAATTAAATATTCATGTATGTTTTTCTGTGGATGTGAGGCATCATTAAAAAAAGTCAACTTTCCCTATGATAATCTATAAAATTATTATTAAACCAATAAAAATCTTAATAGTAGGTTTAACTGGGGCTATGGAAGAAACTCAACTAAATTATATTGGACTCATCTACAAAAGATTAAGTATATCCAAAAAATGAGAAAAATTCCTAAAGAGAATGAAGAATAAAAACACTAATAAGTTTTGCCAGGGGTTTGTTGTTGTTTTTTCATGCATGTTTTCTGTTATTTTCAAAACCAATCATCAATTACTAAAGTAAATATTAGGTTATTTGTACAGATTTCTTAGTATACTTGATAGTGTATAGAAGTAGACTTTAATGTTTCAAATATCTCCAACTGATCATGTCAAGCTTCAATTATGGCTGAAGTAGTCATGGACTAATTTATTCATTTAAAATACAGTACTTACACAATTGAATTCTGGGAGGTCCAAAGAAATGAAAATAATGTATTAGTAAGAGTTATATTTCAGCCATCTGTATTCTGGAACTACTCTCTTAGGAGCTATAAAACTTTAATAAGGGAAAATGCATCATCAGTTAAAGGGCAGCAGTTACACTAGAAAAATATCAATCAAAATTTCTTTAAAGAGAGGAAAACACATCAGATCTTCTGCTGTGCGTATGGACATGCGGGAGTTGGCTGCTCTACAGCTGAATCAAACCTGCACATCACCCTGGATCCCTGTGCCCTCATATCCCTCTCCTCCCCTGGGGACCTGAGGATGCAGGGAATGCCCTGACCCTCTCTGGCAGCTGCCCTGAGCTGCAAGTGGAATAGCAGGTGCAAAAGGGTCTTTTGGCAAAGGCTGGATTCTAAACTCTGATTCTGCCCACTTTTCCCTGTTTTGATCATTTTCTTTCCTTAGCTCATTGAGCTTTCAGTTAACAGAGCTGCCAAGCAACTTCAGGTTTTTTGTCATAGGAGAAAATCCTATGTGATAGAAAGAAGTGGTGCTTTCCAATTCTTTCTCCACATTTTGGCTATCTTACTGTAGGTGTCAATGTGTAATGCTGATGTTTTCATAAACTTTGGGAAGTTTGTACTCTCTTCGTCTCCTTTTCTTTTAACCAACGAATTTATTCCATCACAGTTCTGGAAGTCAGAAGTCAGAAATCAATTCTCTGGGTTAAAATCAAAGAGTTGGCAGGGACTCACACCCTCTGGAGGCTCCAGGGGAGGATTCCTTCCTTGTGTCTTCCAGCTTCTGAAGGCTGCCAGCATTCTTTGGCTTGTGGCCACATCATTCCTATCTCTGCCTTCCTCTTCACATTGCCTTCCCCTCTGTGTATTCTATTCCATTTTAAGTTATAAATTCCCTCGTCAATTGATGCTGTGTTTCATATTCATGATGTAGTTTAGACAGTTTTTGAAGTCTCAGCTGAGGCTTTTGAATATCATGTTCAAAATATGCATTTTCACACTGTAAAGATGCTCTCTCAGTTTGAGACTTAATTTGAATTGTTTCACTCATTTGATTGGCTTCACATAACTTTTAAAATATCACTTTTTTTTCTCTTTTAAGTCTGTTTAAAGAAGTATTTAAGCTTCTTCAAATCCATTTCTGACTGATTATCTTGGTCTCATTCTTCTGAATCACTTTTTTTCCCTCTGTTTCCAAATTGCCATCATCATTGTAATCATCTTTAATGAGATGCGGAACACTTATATTCAGGAAAGTTTCAGTCAGAGATTTTAACTGCCTCTCTCTATCATTTACAATGAGTTCCCATTGTGTGTCGAAGTTGTCAAGCATTTTGTTGTTGTTCCTTTAGTTTCCACCTTTCTGCCGTTCAACATCATCTTTAAGCTTTCTCGCCTTGAGCATTTGCATCAAAACCATTATTCCCCTGTGACATAGTTCTTTATGCTTCTGAGACGACTTTAAGTTATTTTTGGACTCAGTCACTTTGAATTGTAGGGATTTTGATGACTCTTTAAGTGATTGTGACTGCCTTTAGAGATAGACGATCCTCATGCCATTAAATGAAATTTTTTGTAGCTCCCTTTTCTGTTCTCTGCCAAGACTTATTGTATCCCTCAGGGACCTGTTCACAGCTCTACTAAGTGCTACCAAACACAGAGTTTGTAACTTCAGAGGGCTGGGCTCCACTGCAGGTGATTCGAGGACTTTAGAGTCTTTTGCAATCAGTCTAATCTTCTCACTGATGCCCTGATATTCTTTAACTCAAACAGAAAATCTTTTCCTAGCCTTTTCCCTCCTTAAAGTAAATTGGCTTTTTATGTTAAACACAAAGCAGTTCATACTAGAATTTCATAGGGAAATCCAAACAGACTTGAGCCTTGTGCCCATAATTCAGACAACACCGTCAGAGCACTGCACAGCTGCTACGGGACTGGCTGGAAGTTCATTTATTTGGCCTCCAGGAGGCCCTCTCTGATTCCAAAGGGCATTACAGCTCTACTGTGGAAGTTAGCTTGCAGGTTACAAGTGCTTGCCTGGAACCCTGCAAGTGTTTTACTTCAATCCAAACAAGTGCCTGGCAACCAGGACAGACCATGAGTGGGGCTGGTGCAGGGATGGGGGACAGATTTTACAAATTAGTGCTCTCTAACCTTGTCCTGGTACTGTAACTATCTTGCAGGTCATAAGGGTGGGGCCCTAATCTGATTGGACTGTGGCCTTCTAACAAGAGGAGGAGAGATCGCTCTCGTTCCACCCTGTGAGGACAGTAGTCATCTGTAAGTCTCCTTCTGACCTCTTTTAACCTTAATTACTTCCTAAAGACCCTGTCTCCAGAGATAGTCACAATGGGGCTTAGGGCTTCAGCATATGAATTGGGGGCAGGGGCCCTGAGGGTGGGTGGGGGGCGGTCAAATCAATCCATAGCAGGAGGCTCCAAGATAGAGCTCATTCTCTAAACCCATCATGTCCTTACCTTTGGAGAGTTTGAATTCAAGACATGGAAAGTCAGCTGGGTAGGGGGTGAGTTGCTGCCAGGTTCCCATTGCTTTGAGAGCTACTGCATTATACTAAAGGAGGAACAATGTAAGGCAGTTCAGCACAGTGGTTAAGAGACCTGGAATCAGAATGACTTGTTCTGCAAACTAGTCCTGTCACTAACCAGCTAGGTAACTCTGGGCAATTTATTTAACTTGTCATACCTGTTTTGACATCTGTAAAATGGGGATAATAATATTTGCCTCATGAAGTTTTTGTGTGGATGAAACAAACAATGCATGTGAAGCTTTAGCATAACTGGTGTGTAGAATGTGCTCAACAGTGGGGAAACTTTTGTTATTTTTAGTATTATTATTTCTCGTACGGCCTATCGATGAAATCTCATTAACTGAGCAAATCTACCCAGTGCAGCCAGAAAAAGACTAAATTACATCTAACCTGCAAAATTGTCAGGGAGTTTAGAGATTACCTATGGCCTTCATATACCCATCCTCTCTTCTGTTTTTCTGGTTAACTCTTCGTCTTCCCTATGAGTTAGCTAATACATCACCTCTAGCAAACTTACCTCAGCCTCCAGTCTCACACTTCCTGCTCTGCATTTATACATTATTAAAGCTGAACTCTGCTCTTGCCCTGTAGTACATTTTCTTTTACCTCATAGTCTTGAAATTATATCTGTTTCTAGGTTTACATCACCTACTAGACTATAAGCTCCTTGAGGATCAAAGCCTTGTTTATATATCTCTGAATGTCCAGTGCTTAATTAAGTGTTTAATATTGATGATAAATGTTGTTTGAACTGAATTAAACTGAATTAAAATGTATGAAACTCAAGCTACATCTGACATTCACTACTGTGTTACCGGTGGATATTGGGCTGTCTTGATGCAAGCTGTAATACTCTATTCTTATCAATAGGTGGCAGCAATCCCCTAAAATAAGGAAGAAAATGGTCTGTGCACAGGTAGAATTGATCAGAGAAGTTAAAACGACTTATTCTAACGTGTATTTTGGCCTTTACATGAATAACTGTGTAAATTCTCATTTTACAGAAATACTAAGGTGAATAGAATACAATCTATTAAACTAGGAACTCCTTGAAGTGAGTATTTTTTCTGTCTTAATTACTCAGTATCTCCTGAGTCACCTACAAAGCCTTGTCTAACTCTTTCCAGCTTATTCTTTGTAGAGGCTGTCGTGCTGTTTGGTGGTCGCTGAGCAAAACTGTGAAGTTGTTTTCATTTGGTTTTGGCAACATCTTTTTTCCTTGACACAAGTTTTTATCACTTATTCCATATCAGTCTTCCTGAAATACTCACTAATTTCTAATAAAATATTAGTAACATCTTCTGTCTATATGGCCATGGACAGAAGTTAGGAGTATTCTTTTTTTAAAAAAAAAAAAACTTATTTATTTGACTTATTTTTGGCTGTGTTGGGTCTTCGTTGCTGTGCACGGGCTTTCCCTAGTTGTGGCGAGCGGGGGCTACTCTTCGTTGCAGTATGCAGGCTTCTCATTATAGTGGCCTCTCTTGTTGTGGAGCACAGGCTGTAGGCACGCGGGCTCAGTAGTTGTTGTGCATGGGTTCTAGATCGCAGGCTCAGTAGTTGTGGCCCACGGGCTTAGTGCTTCGCTGCATGTGGGATCTTCCCGGACCAGGAGTTGAAACCGTGTTCCCTGCATTGGCAGATGGATTCTTAACCACTGTGCCACGAGGGAAGTCCCAAGGAGTATTTTTAATATTAGGCTCACAAAAAGAAAAAAAAAGATAGGTAGACAGATGATAGACAGATATTTGATATAGATATAGCTGTTATGTATATGGGTATAGTTACAGGTATAGGTACAGGTGTAGGTATATTTTGGGTGCAGTTAAGAAAGAAGGAGCTTGCGGTATCAGCAGCCCATTTCCCTAATTTTACACTTCTTTCACTGAAGTCAATGCACTTGTGTGGTCCAGGCTTTCTTTTTGAACTTGACTGGTGAAAAAGCAGTTATTGATCCCTCCTTGACCATTGTTATAACTACTTCAGTGCAACCTGCTTTACTATATAGTTCAAGTGGAAGGTCCAAATTTTGAGTTGGGTCTTTATGCGTAACCCAAATAAATGTCATGTTCAGTGCAACTGTGCCACTCAGTCCCTGAGGATCAGTTTTCTTTTCATGTTCCCAAGGTCTGTTCCACCATAAAAGCAGGAAGCTACTCTTCATCAAGGCATACTCCACAGAATTGTTACACCAAAAGTCAGGAGCTGTTTCCGTTTAATTCAGTAACAATATTACTGGCGGGCTTCCCTGGTGGCGCAGTGATTAAGAATCAGCCTGCCGATGCAGGGGACACGGGTTTGAGCCCTGGTCTGGGAAGATCCCACGTGCTTCGGAGCAACTAAGCCTGTGAGCCACAACTACTGAGCCTGCGCTCTAGAGCCTGCGAGCCACAACTACTGAAGCCCGTGTGCCTAGAGCCCATGCTCTGCAACAAGAGAAGCCACCGCAATGAGAAGCCCGCGCACTGCAACGAAGAGTAGCCCCTCCTCACCACAGCTAGAGAAAACCCACGCACAGCAAAGAAGACCCAACACAGCCAAAAATAAATTTTAAAAAAAACTTAAAAAAAGCAACATTATTGGCAAAACTGCTTGTTAGTAATTTATGGAATTAAATTTTTGTATATCTAGGTCTCAAGTGGCCCTATTGTTACTACTGATTTATTTCAATTATAGATGCAGTCTATAATGAAACTTGATGCTTATCCTTTTTTCCTAATCCCCCAAAGAAGTTACAAACATAAAAATCTTCCCATAATAAATAATCCACACAAACTAGAGAGTGAAGCAGCCAGGTAGAAGAAAGAATAGTTTACTAAAGATGAAGATCAAGGATAATGACGACGTTTAAGGAAACCAGTAATACATGGTGATGAACATTGTTTTCTTCTAAAGGAAGATAGAGGGACAAAGCATTTTATGCTATTAAAATTTCATATCTGGTATTTGGTTCAAATAGAAACTGTTTATATATGCTATAGTGTCTATGCTAATAGTGGGCACATACTGGATGTTTATATTGGTCAAATTATCCATTTTAATCATTTATTCACTCAATATTCACTTACTGAGATTATGGGATCCTAGGATTCTACTCCCCCTTCATCATCAACATACTAAAGGACTTTGGGAAATTTGATTATCTATTAAAATTATTTCCTAAATTTCTTCCAATTCCTTTCACACTAGAAGCAGTAATGAGGCTCTGTAATAACAGAGTCCAACATTATAAGCAACAGCAGTAACAACAAAATAATTCCACCGAGGTCTTTCCCCTTTCTTAACACTGTTTGGAAGAACAAACTATTAACATTATTTTATTTGATTAAATCAACATTAGACTCTTGTTTCTGATACATGACTTGACACTGCCAATTATTTTACTAAGAAATACCTAATGCAATAATATCCTCTCTCACCGGTTTGCATATAAAATTTGAACAGCAGTAATTTAATTTCATCATTTAATGAAATTATGTATTAGTATTGCTTATATCATAAAATTAAAATGAATTATTCCTGGAGAAAAAGCATACAATGAAGTTTGAGAAAATTTCAATTAGGTGGAACACAGTAAGAAGAAAATAGGTTTATGTTTGTGTATTTGTATGTGTGCAGGTGTCAATTCACACCTGTAAATATATATTTTTTAAAAGATGGAACATGTTTACTTATAGACCTTGTATCTGCTTCTTATATAATCTACTATGACTTATTTTATGCCATATGGCTTATTTCGTCATACTTTTAATTCTGACATGCTCTAAAACACCTTTGATTATTATATTACTTATATATCATCAATCCCTCATTCATTTAAAAATATTTCATTTAGCCAGTAGCCCCCATAGAGAGGCTAATTTTTCAATAAATAATTTTAATCTCTGTCTATTCCTTAGATAGAAATAATAAATATAATTAGTTCATCTATCCCCAGTCTTTTAAATTTTGCTTTATTTTTAGTCAATATCTATTTATTTTGAGAACAATGAATGAAAGCATTTTTAAGTAACAAATGATATTAAGGTTTAAGTTTACCTAGAACAGTATGATTCATTTTCCCCTTCCTTTATTGGCTTATTTTGTTTTGATAATAATGGAAATACATACTTTTAATAAATATTTTGCAAAGTCCAATATAATATTAAAAGCTAGAAAATATGGCTTATAATCCCAACAGCCAGAGGCAACCACTATTAACATATTCTGTTTTTATTCACTTACTTTTTCATGTCCCCCTTTTTACATTATACTTGATTCCTCAGCATATAACGATTTCCTGTAATGTTCTTTTGTTTCAACATGGTAGAATAGAGTAGGCAACCTTCTTACATATTGGCTGGCTTTTCCCAGAGAAAGCATCCCAAGAGAACCAGGTAGAACTCGAATGGACTTTTCTGACCTAGTTCAGAAGTCATATAGCCTTACTTTTACTGTATTCTATTGGTGGAATCAACCAAAATCCTACCCAGATTCAAGAGAGGGGGCACTAACCCCCTGCACTGTCATGGGAAGAGAGTCGAAGAATTTTGGTTTATGTTTTAAAATCACCGCAATAAAAGACCATAAATATAAATCAAAGTCATAATTGGCATTACTTCAATAAAAGAAATAATCAAAATTTCTACAATGGACAAGTCCAAGTTGTTTCTCATCCCATTCCACTAAAAGAGCTCATATATTCTTTCTCACATTTAGTATGTGAAGATCTTTATAAATTTCCCCAATAAAATTTATGGTCACAGTAGGAATGCTTAAAAGGAAGCAGATTTTAGAAACACCTTATGGTGAAAATTTGGAATATCTACATTAACAGGACTTTGGAAGAAGTTGATTCCAATGCTCATGGATGACTTTGAGGGGTTCAAGATTTCAGTGGAGGAAATTGACTGCAAATGTGGTAGAAATAGCAACAGAGACTTAGAATTCCTATGTATCATGAATGTTCTTAATGGCATTTAGAATGGTGAATCCTTTCTGGAAGGTTTTCAACTTACTTTGCCCAGATCCATCAGAGGAATTACAATCTACAGCAGCTATAGCCTTACAAAATGTATTTCTTAGATAGTAGGGCTTAAAAGTCCAAATGACTCCTTGATCCATGGACTGCAGAGATGCATGAACTGCACGTCTTAGCAGGTGTGAAAACAACATTCATCTCATTGTACATCTCCGTCAGAGCTCTTGGGTGATCGGGTGCATTGTCAATGAGCAGTAATATTTTGAAAGGAATCTTTTTTTTCCTGAGCAATAGTTCTCAACAGTAGGCTTAAAATATTCAGTAAGCCATGTTGTAATTAGATGTCCTGTCACCTGTTGTTGTTCCATTTAGAGAGCACAGAGTATATTCAGCATAATTCTTAAGAGCCCAAAGATTTTCAGAATGGTAAATGAGCACTGGCTTCAACTCAAAGTCACCAGCTGTATTAGTCCCTAATAAGAGAGTTAGCCTGTCCTTTGAAGCTTTGAAGCCATGCATTGACTTCTCCTCTCTAACTATGAAAGTCCTAGATGGTATCTTCTTCCAACAGAAGGCTGTTTTGTCTACGTTGAAAATCTGTTGATGAGTATAGCCCCCTTCATTAATTATCTTAGCTAGATCTTCTGGATAACTTGCTTTAGAGATGGCTTTACTTAAACTTCATGAACCAACCTCTGTGAGCTTCTAACTTTTCTTCTGTGGCTTCCTCACCTCTCTCAGTCTTCATAAAATTGGGGAGTTAGGGCCTTACTCTGGATTAGGCTTTTGCTTAAGGGAGTGTTGTGGCTGGTTTAATCTTCTATTCAGACCACTGAAACTTTCTCCATATCAGCAACAAGGCTATCTCACTTTCTTATTTGTGTGCTCACTGAAGTAGTACTTTTAATTTCCTTTAAAAACTTTTCCTTGCACTCACAGCTTGGCTAACTGTTTGGCACAAGAGGCCTTGCTTTTGGCTTTTGACATGCCTTCCTCACTAAGCTCAATCATTTCTAGCTTTTGACTTAAAATGAGAGACATGTGACTATTCCTTTCACTTGAACACTTAGAGGCCACTGTTGGGTTAATAATTGGCCTAATTTCAATATTGTTGTGTCTCTGGGAATAGGGAGGCCAGAGGAGAGGGAGAGAGATGGTGGAACAGCTGATCATTGAGCCATCAGAACATATACAGCATTTATGTATGAAGTTTGCCATCTTATACAGGCACTATTCATGGGGCCCTAAAACAATTACAATAATAACATCAAAGATCACTGACCACAGCGACTTCCCTGGTGGCGCAGTGTTTAAGAATCCACCTGCTAACGCAGGGGACACGGGTTCGAGCCCTAGTCCGGGAAGATCCCACATGCCGTGGAGCAACTAAGCCTGTGCACCACAACTACTGAGCCTGCGTTCTACTGAGCCCATGAGCCACAACTGCTGAGCCCACGTGCCACAACTACTGAAGCCCGCGCACCTAGAGCCCATGCTCCGCAACAAGAGAAGGCACCACAGTGAGAAGCTTGCGCACCGCAACGAAGGGTAGCCCCCGTTCACCACAACTAGAGAAAGACTGTGTGCAGCAATGAAGACCCAACGCAGCCAAAAAATAAAAAATAATAAATAAATTTATTTAAAAAATAACATCACAGATCACCATAACAAATATAGCAATAATGAAAGAGTTTGAAATATTGTGAGAATTACCAAAATGTGACACAGAGACACGAATTCAGCAGATTCTGTTAGAAAAATAGTTGCTGGGTACAGAGTTGCCACAAGCCTTCAATTTGTAAAAAATGCAATAAAATGAGGTATGCCTGTATACATAGGTATATGTATACGTATATATATATATGTGTGTGTGTTATATACATTTGCAGTATATGTATGCAAATATTGTAAATAAAAATGTGTCTGTATTTTGAAATGTTGGTATTAGCTTGGTAAAATGTCTGTAAGGATACTTATCAAATTGTTATACTTGGAATCTTAAGGGGTTGGGATTGGAGTAGGGAAGGGCACTTCAATTTTTTTTATAGACCTCAAACTGTTAAAATACATGTATATTGCCCCTTTAGTGGTAAACAAATTCATGTCATAATTTTTTTTTTGAGAGAAAGAATTGGGACAAAGGAAAACTGAAAGTAAGAAATGTAAAATGAAGCCAGGAGTCTAAACTGGGAGACGTGCAAGACATTCAAACCAGAGAAAAAAGTGCTGTGGGAACCTAAGGGACGGATGTTGGAGCTGCTTGTGAGGCTGGGAAAGGTTACTCTGCACTCTAAGAAGGGGTTCTCTGGACAGAGCGTGGTGACGAAGCCCACACACAGGGGAGACTACTCGTGCAAAGATATGAAGGAGGAAAATAGGCTGGAATGGACCTATTGTGAGACGTCTCATAACAACCAAACGTTGTGAGACGCTTGGTGGAATAATATTTTGAAATATTATTCCATCTTCTTTCTCTTTCTTCCAATATTTTGTCTTTTATCTGCTTAGATTTTTAGTACATAGTCTGCTCTGTGTTCATTGCCTCCAGGAGAATTCTGAGACAGAAAGCTGGAATATATTGAGAAACTTCCAGCTTTTGCTTTAATTGCACAAGTTCACAGGAGAATTTAGTGGATAAATATCACTTGTGGGTACCGTGATACCCTTGAACTTCTGTATTCCATGCAGAAAATATTCCACGTGAGCAGGGAGTAGAAAAAGGAGGGTGATGCTTTGTGCACAGGGACCATGAGTTAGAGAATGGAGGGCCACGCTCTCTGTCATTGTCCCAAAGGTGAGGCTGGACCAGAGAAGCAAATATTTCTTGACTCATTATTATTTTTGTATTAACAATTTCCTTTGTCTTGCCAAATCACAAAATTATTGCAATTAGAGAGACTTCCTGTTTTGCAGGAGATGGCTGTCTTGTTTGATGTGATTATTATAGACTTTCTATTTCGCTCTCAAAAAATGCCATGGTTTGGGTGATAAATTATAGTCACTCTAATTATCATCAACGCATATCGAATGTATGCTCTTCTTTGTGTTCTTCCACTCTTCCTTCTCCACCTTTCTCATTTTCAAAAGAATTTGAAGCATTCTTGTAAATAAATATAAGACAACATGAAAAGATAAATATATTGAGTTCAAAATACCATAAAGATAGAAAATAAAACCAAGAATAATGTGAACACACACAGTGACTAATATGAGGTTGCATGTATCTAAGCTATGAACATGTATTTACCTTTAAAATTAGCAACAGGATTCATAGTAACAGTGAGATGAAAACATCAATAGCTCAGTGCAAAACACCAACAGGAAATATTTGAGGGCCCAAAGCAAGCTAATCTGAATGTAAAATTTTTGAGTCAGAGTTTATCAGTTTTCTCATTGATGCCTGCTGTAAACCGTGCATGAAACTGAAGTGTTGGGGTGAACAAGACCAGGTTCTAGACCTCATGAAACTTACATTCTATTAGAGGAAACAGATAATTAACGAATAAAATCAATAATTTTATTCTATTTAACTATAAAGGAAGTAAAACTGCTGCTAGTTTTAGATAGAGGTATCAGAAGGCAAATTTTTTGGATCCAAGAATAAAATATGAGGAAGATCATGTGGCCTCAATATCCTTTAAACAAAGTAACACTCTCTGAGAATTAAAGACTCAATCAATAATTAAGCAATCTGTAATTTAAAACCATATTCATTAGACTTACATGTTTATAATGAACACCTAAAAATGTTTTTCTGATTCTCCAGTTTGATTTTACATTTTATCCATTTTTGCTTTTTTATTTTTCCTTTAAGAAAATATAGCTTTTCTAGAAAGCTATATTTTAAGGTTGAAGTAACAGATACTTAAAGTAGAAAACTGAATGTATGAAGAAAAAATTTATTGTACATCCTTCCAAATTTTTTTCTGTGTGACTAATTACTTACATTTAGCTCAGCAAAGCTACTATTCCTGTGCTTTGTAGCAACTTTTTTATTTTTATGATATATTATTATTTTAGTTTTAATAGAAGAAACTGTATATCCTCATTTTAATGGTTACATACTCCTGTATCATCGTATGAGTCATATGGATGTAGTGTTTGATTTAAAAATGCTCTATCATTATTTCGGTTAAGAACTACTTCAAGTTTTTATAATTTAATGGTTATGCTTAGTCCTTAGCGTGAAGAAATTTAAAAGGATTATACTGTACTGTGTTTGAAATGACATAAGATGTTATTGCAAGCAGAAAACCCTACTAAGTCATTGGCCAGTATATTTGGAAATGAAATTTCTAACTATTTGCAAATAAGGATATTAAGCGTTAAAATTATTTTGGGCTAAAATTTTTTACTCAGATTTTAATCTAGACATGTTCAAGAATAATGCACACTAATTAATAGTAAAAAAAGTTATTATACATTGCTTACTAAATATGCACACAAAATTCCAACATGTTTGACATTTTGGTGTTGATAGTGTAAACAACAACTTATTTATTCTATTGTTTATTCTAGAAATTATAAAAAGGCATGATTAGTCAAATTCTAAGATACACTTTATGTTGAATCATATATTTGTTATATGTATTAAATGCATTTTCTGTCATTTTATCTCTTTATCTTTTTAAATTATAGTAGCCAATTGTTATACAATATGTCACAAGGTGAGCAGAGAATGGCACCTAAATATTTTTCTGTAGTTGGAAAAAGTTCCTTTGGGAAAATTTTACAGACAGATCCTGCCTCCTTGGATAGAGACAGTGCTTTGTCTTTCAGGCAAATGCTCTTTTATTCTGCAGTGGATTCCTTTGGTAGGGCCTTTAATTAGGAGTTATTACTTTCTCATTGTTCCTAGTGAATCATAATGCAGTGAAATAGCCCAAAGCAGATGTTTCAGACCAAGAAACACATGTTAAATCAGTGCAATGACAGGCCATATCCTGAAAACAATCATGTTTCTCCTGGGAGATAATCTTAGCTGTGTATTTTGCTCACAGCCTATCAGGGATCATTTTCCCTCCAGCTCAGCAGACTAGAGGAAAAATTGTAACCAGGAAAGGACTGAACTTCGAATAGAACAGCACACAATGTGGGCTGGACTGTTTGTACTGCATTAGTTTTATGTGTGTGTGTTTGTGTGTGTGTGTGTGTACACAATAAGCCAAACTTAGATAAATGTATTATCAAATACTTTGACAGTCTTCACCAGTGCACAGGACTGGACTCTTCCTTGTGGTGAAAGCACCCACCCAAAGGGAAAGGATATGTTTTCACTGTCAAGAAACCCAGGAAGGATTTAAGAGTAGGATAGGAAATGAGAAAGGCCTTAGCATTGGGAGGTGAGAAGCTGCTGTCTCCTTAGAGCATAGGTAGTTGGGCCCAGACTGTAAGGTGAGAAAATGCCTGAAGCATTCAGTAATGGATGAACTGGCTTCTCTCTTGTAGAGAATGGCCAAGAGCTAGGCCTGCTTCGTAACGACTTGTTAAAAGACTTACTGAGGTATATTAAAAATTTTACGAGTTTGAGCAAAACTTGATTGGATTTAGGCAGTGCCAAACCGGCAGTGGTTAGGAGTGCTCTATGGATAAGAGCTCTGGGAGAAATTCTTATGGAGAAAAGGGGGAAGCAAAGCATGGAAATTATTGATTGGCAATCACTTAAAGCCTAAGCTGTGTGTGATTGGTTGTCCTTGGGTTTTCATTTTGTAATCTTGAGGCATTTACAGGCTTCTATTTTTGGTTTGCTTACATCGGCTGCCATGGCATTTGAGCCGCCTCAGTCTAATCACCTCTTTGTTTAATGAGTTTAACAGACTCTAATGCAAATTGCAAGTTGCCCTGGAAGTTATGCTTTTATTTTAACTCGACACTTCAACAAATCCTAAGTGTTAAAAGTCACAGCCTATTCTCAGTTGTACTGTGTGAAATAAGAGCGCACAGTGTCTTCCCTGTACCAAGGCCTGAGAAAGCATCAGTGGTGTCCCCATAGAAGGATAGCTGTGAATCTTGGATACACATGAGGCAATAGCCTGGAAAACTTAAAAAGCTAGGAAGAAGCTTAGAGCTAACTTTACTAGTTGGACTAGTGGGGTTTAGTGCTACAGTATAATTAAATAAATATCACCGTATTTTGTAATCGTAGACTAGAGTGGCCATGTACATAAGGGTTCCAAGTATTCTAATAATGCACTTTCACACCATTTATTAAAAATTCTTACCAAGAAACTATTCAGAGAAGTTGTTCAAATTGGTACCCCCATTTTACAGATAAGAAAACAGAGACTTGGAAAATTGAAGTTACTTGTCAAGGATATACCACAAGCAAACAACATAAAGAGCTCTCAAATCCATGAATTTTGGGCCATAAATTCCATATCCATTCTACAATAAATCAGTCATCTTCATATTCTACCTACATCTCTGTATACTTCCTTGCAGTTTTATTGAAATACTCCATATATTTCTTGATTTTTATCATTCATTTTTTCACCGGAATTTATTGTGACCTAGATGTCAGCTCTCCTGCTGTCCTCTAGCTCCTTTATCCGTGGAACCCAGGTCTCAGCTCTTGTTCAAACCTCCTTTCCTAAAGAATGCAGAGGCTTCAAGCCTGTACATCAAGCCAAAGATTTTTTTCTTAATAGTCTCACGCAGGAGTCAAAAGAGGGGCCCTGTATTGCACGTTTCATAATAAATAACTCAGAAGTTCTTATTCGTCCTTTTGAATGCTCCAGCGCTTTTCAGTTTCCTATCAATGACTCAGCCTGGCACACTCTTCCTCTTTCTAGGTTCCTTTTGGAAGGCAAGTTCCTCTCTCGGTAGCAAAAATCCCCTTTCCTAAAAGCTTGAAAGCCAGGCAGGGCAGGCTTATAAAGGCTTAGTTTGAAACCTAGTAGCTTTACTAACTCATGTCCTTCACAAAGAACAAAGAGAAGCTCTCTCTTCAAGGGGTCTTCTCACCAACAGAGAGTGAAGTGCTTCCTACATGTGAATGGGAATTATCTCCCTGTGGGAAGATAACCATTGTTCAAGATGAAGGGAGAAAATAAGAGAAAGAGGTGGTGTGAGGAGATGGTTCTTTTGTGTCTGGAAACTTGTGGAAACTTGGAGGAGTATGAGCTCTGTAGCACTCCCCTGGAGATGGGGCTTTGTGTCTTCATTTGCTCAAGATGTTCTAACAAAATACCATAGACTTGGTGGCTTCAACAACAAACATGTGTTTCTGACAGTTCTGGAGCCTGAGAAGTCCATGATCAAGGTACCAGCAGATTCAGTGTCTGGTGAGGGCTTTCATCCTGGTTTGTAGAGGGACTTCTTGATGTGTCCTAACGTGGCAAAGAAAGAGAAAGCAAACTCTGCTGTCTCTTCCTTTAAGGGCATTAATCTCCTAATGAGGACCCCAGCTTCATGGCCTAATCTAGACCTAACTACCTCCCAAAGGCCCCACCTTCTAAACCACCACATTGGGGGTAGGATTTCAACATAAGAAATGGAGGCACAAACATTTAGCACGCAATAGCCTTTAACCCCAATTACCCCTTACATCTCTCCACAGGAGGTCTGTGTGGACAACAAGAGACCAAAGAAGGAAGAGGGGAAGGAGGAATCCTGAGGTAATCGCTCAAATGTCTCTCCACAGATTGCTCAAACAGGATAAGACATGCAAGACAATTTACAAGGAATAAGCTGTTTCCCTCAGAAAACAATGCTCTGTAAGATTAAATATTTAGCGCATATCACATGATTTTTGCTCAGCTTTTTATTTTTTAACATCTTTATTGGAGTATAATTGCTTTACAATGGTGTGTTAGTTTCTACTTTATAGCAAAGTGAATCAGTTATACATATACATATATCCCCATATCTCTTCCCTCTTGCGTCTCCCTCCCTCCCACCCTCCCTATCCCACCCCTCTAGGTGGTCACAAACCCTGATCTCCCTGTGCTATGCGGCTGCTTCCCACTAGCTATCTACCTTACATTTGGTAGTGTATATATGTCCATGCCTATCTCACTTTGTCACAGCTCACCCTTCCCCCTCCCCATATCCTCAAGTCCGTTCTCCAGTAGGTCTGTGTCTTTATTCCTGTCTTACCCCTAGGTTCTTCATGACATTTTTTTTCCTTAAATTCCATATATATATGTTAGCATACAGTATTTGTCTTTCTCTTTCTGACTTACTTCACTGTGTATGACAGACTCTAGGTCCATCCACCTCACTACAAATAACTCAATTTCGTTTCTTTTTATGGCTGAGTAATATTCCATTGTATATATGTGCCACATCTTTATCCATTCATCTGATGATGGACACTTAGGTTGCTTCCATCTCTGGGCTATTGTAAATAGAGCTGCAATGAACATTTTGGTACCTGACACTTTTTTTTTTTTTTTAACATCTTTATTGGGGTATAATTGCTTTACAATGGTGTGTCAGTTTCTGCTCTATAACAAAGTGAATCAGTCATACATACACACATGTTCCCATATCTCTTCCCGCTTGCATCTCCCTCCCTCCCACCCTCCCTATCCCACCCCTCCAGGCGGTCACAAAGCACCGAGCTGATCTCCCTGTGCCATGCGGCCGCTTCCCACCAGCTATCTACCCCACGTTTGTTAGTGTATATATGTCCATGCCTCTCTCTCGCCCTGTCACAGCTCACCCTTCCCCCTCCCCATATCCTCAAGTCCGTTCTCCAGTAGGTCTGTGTCTTTATTCCTGTCCTACCCCTAGGTTCTTCATGACATTTTTTTTTCTTAAATTCCATATATGTGTGTTAGCATACGGTATTTGTCTCTCTCTTTCTGACTTACTTCACTCTGTATGTCAGACTCTAGGTCCATCCACCTCATTACAAATAGCTCAATTTCGTTTCTTTTCATGGCTGAGTAATATTCCATTGTATATATGTGCCACATCTTCTTTATCCATTCATCCGACAATGGGCACTTAGGTTGTTTCCATCTCCGGGCTATTGTAAATTGAGCTACAATGAACATTTTGGTACATGACTCTTTTTGAATTTTGGTTTTCTCAGGGTATATGCCCAGTAGTGGGATTGCTGGGTCATATGGTAGTTCTATTTGTAGTTTTTTAAGGAACCTCCATATTGTTCTCCATAGTGGCTGAACCAATTCACATTCCCACCAGCAGTGCAAGAGTGTTCCCTTTTCTCCACACCCTCTCCAGCATTTATTGTTTCTAGATTTTTTGATGATGGCCATTCTGACTGGTGTGAGATGATATGTCATTGTAGTTTTGATTTCCATTTCTCTAATGATTAATGATGTTGAGCATTCTTTCATGTGTTTGTTGGCAGTCTGTATATCTTCTTTGGAGAAATGTCTATTTCGGTCTTCTGCCCATTTTTGGATTGGGTTGTTTGTTTTTTTGTTATTGAGCTGCACGAGCTGTTTGTAAATTTTGGAAATTAATCCTTTGTCAGTTGCTTCATTTGCAAATATTTTCTCCCATTCTGAGGGTTGTCTTTTGGTCTTGTTTATGGTTTCCTTTGCTGTGCAAAGCTTTGAAGTTTCATTAGGTCCCATTTGTTTATTTTTGTTTTTACTTCCATTTCTCTAGGAGGTGGGTCAAAAAGGATCTTGCTGTGATATATGTCATAGAGTGTTCTGCCTCTGTTTTCCTCTAAGACTTTGAGAGTTTCTGGCCTTACATTTAGGTCTTTAATCTATTTTGACCTTATATCTGTGTATGCTGTTAGGGATTGTTCTAATCTCATACTTTTACATGTAGCTGTCCAGTTATCCCAGCACCACTTATTGAAGAGGCTGTCCTTTCTCCACTGTACATTCCTGCCTCCTTTATCAAAGATAAGGTGACCATATGTGTGTGTGTTTATCTCTGGGCTTTCTGTCCTTTTCCATTGATCTATATTTCTGTTTTTGTGCCAGTACCATACTGTCTGGATTACGGTGGCTTTGTAGTATAGTCTGAAGTCAGGGAGCCTGATTTCTCCAGCTCTGTTTTTCGTTCTCAAGATTGCTTTGGCTATTCGGGGTCTTTTATGTTTCCATACAAATTGTGAAATTTTTTGTTCTAGTTCTGTGAAAAATGCCAGTGGTAGTTTGATAGGGATTGCATTGAATCTGTAGATTGCTTTGGGTAGTAGAGTCATTTTCACAATGTTGATTCTTCCAATCCAAGAACATGGTATATCTCTCCATCTATTTGTAACATCTTTAATTTCTTTCATCAGTGTCTTATAATTTTCTGCATACAGGTCTTTTGTCTCCTTATGTAGGTTTTCTCCTAGATATTTTATTCTTTTTGTTGCAATGGTAAATGGGAGTGTTTTCTTGATTTCACTGTCAGATTTTTCATCATTAGTGTATAGGAATGCCAGAGATTTCTGTGCATTAATTTTGTATCCTGCTACTTTACCAAATTCATTGATTAGCTCTAGTAGTTTTCTGGTAGCATCTTTAAGATTCTCTATGTATAGTATCACGTCATCTGCAAACAGTGACAGCTTTACTTCTTTTCCGATTTGGATTCCTTTTATTTCCTTTTCTTCTCTGATTGCTGTGGCTAAAACTTCCAAAACTATGTTGAATAAGGGTGGTGAGAGTGGGCAACCTTGTCTTGTTCCTGATCTTAGTGGAAATGGTTTCAGTTTTTCACCATTGAGGACGATGTTCACTGTGGGTTTGTCATATATGGCCTTTATTATGTTGAGGAAAGTTCCTTCTATGCCTACTTTTGCAGGGTTTTTATCATAAATGGGTGTTGAATTTTGTCAAAAGCTTTCTCTGCATCTATTGAGATGATCATATGGTTTTTCTCCTTCAGTTTGTTACTATGGTGTATCATGTTGATTGATGTGCATATATTCAAGAATCCTTGCATTCCTGGAATAAACCCCACTTGATCATGGTGTATGATCCTTTTAATGTGCTGTTGGATTCTGTTTGCTAGTATTTTGTTGAGAATGTTTGCATCTATGTTCATCAGTGATACTGGCCTGTAGTTTTCTTTCTTTGTGACATCTTTGTCTGGTTTTGGTATCAGGGTGATTGTGGCCTCATAGAATGAGTTTGGGAGTGTTCCTCCCTCTGCTATATTTTGGAAGAGTTTGAGAAGGATAGGTGTTACCTCTTCTCTAAATGTTTGATAGAATTTGCCTGTGAAGCCATCTGGTCCTGTGCTTTTGTTTGTTGGAAGATTTTTAATCACAGTTTCCATTTCAGTGCTTTTGATTGGTCTGTTCATATTTTCTATTTCTTCCTGATTCAGTCTTGGAAGGTTGTGCATTTCTAAGAATTTGTCCATTTCTTCCAGGTTGTCCATTTTATTGGCATAGAGTTGCTTGTAGTAATCTCTCATGATCTTTTTTATTTCTGTAGTGTCAGTTGTTACTTCTTTTTCATTTCTAATTCTATTGATTTGAGTCTTCTCCCTTTTTTTCTTGAGGAGTCTGGCTAATGGTTTATCAATTTTGTTTATCTTCTCAAAGAACCAGCTTTTAGTTTTATTGATCTTTGCTATCATTTCCTTCATTTCTTTTTCATTTATTTCTGATCTGACCTATATGATTTCTTTCCTTCTGCTAACTTCGGGGTTTTTTCTTCTTCTTTCTCTAATTGCTTTAGGTGCAAGGTTGGGTGTTTATTTGAGATGTTTCCTGTTTCTTAAGGTAGGATTGTATTGCTATAAACTTCCCTCTTAGAACTGCTTTTGCTGCATTCCATAGGTTTGGGGTCATCGTGTCTCCATTGTCATTTGTTTCTAGGTATTTTTTTATCTCCTCTTTGATTTCTTCAGTGATCACTTCGTTATTAAGTATTCTATTGTTTACCCTCCATGTGTTTGTATTTTTTATAGATCTCTTCCTGTGATTGATATCTAGTCTCCTAGCGTTGTGGTCGGAAAAGATACTTGATACAATTTCAATTTTCTTAAATTTACCAAGGCTTGATTTGTGACCCAAGATATGATCTATCCTGGAGAATGTTCCATGAGCACTTGAGAAGAGTGTGTATTCTGTTGTTTTTCGATGGAATGTCCTATAAATATCAATTAAGTCCATCTTGTTTAATGTATCATTTAAAGCTTGAACTTCCTTATTTATTTTCATTTTGGATGATCTGTCCTTTGGTGAAAGTGGGGTGTTAAATTCCCCTACTATGAGTGTGTTACTGTCGATTTCCCCTTTTATGGCTGTTAGTATTTGCCTTATATATTGAGATGCTACTATGTTGGGTGCATAAATATTTATAATTGTTATATCTTCTTCTTGGATTGATCCCTTGATCATTATGTAGTGTCCTTCTTTGTCTCTTGTAATAGTCTATTTTAAAGTCTATTTTGTCTTATATGAGAATTGCTACTCCAGCTTTCTTTTGATTTCCATTTGCATGGAATATCTTTTTCCATCCCCTCCCTTTCAGTCTGTATGTGTCCCTAGGTCTGAAGTGGGTCTCTTGTAGACAGCATATATATGGGTCTTGTTTTTTTATCCATTCAGCCAGTTTGTGTCTTTTGGTTGGAGCATTTAATCCATTTACATTTAAGGTAATTATCAATATGTATGCTCCTGTTCCCATTTTCTTAATTGTTTTGGGTTTGTTATTGTATGTGTTTTCCTTCTCTTGTGTTTCTTGCCTAGAGAAGTTCCCTTAGCATTTGTTGTAAAGCTGGTTTGGTGGTGCTGAATTCTCTTAGCTTTTCCTTGTCTGTAAAAGTTTTAATTTCTCCCTCCAATCTGAATGAGATCCTTGCTGGGTAGAGTAATCTTGGTTGTAGGTTTTTCTCCTTCAGCACTTTTAAGTGTGTCCTGCCACTCCCTTCTGGCTTGCAGAGTTCCTGCTGAAAGATCAGGGGTTAAGCTTATGGGTTTTCCCTTGTGTGTTACTTGTTGTTTTTCCCTTGCTGCTTTTAATATGTTTTCTTTGTATTTAATTTTTGATAATTTGATTAATATGTGTCTTGGCGTGTTTCTCCTTGGATTTATCCTGTATGAGACTCTCTGTGCTTCCTGGACTTGATTAACTATTTTCTTTCCCATATTAGGGAAGTTTTCAGCTATAATCTCTTCAAATATTTTCTCAGTCCCTTCCTTTTTCTCTTCTTCTTCTGGAACTCCTATAATTTGAGTGTTGGTGTGTTTAATGTTGTCCCAGAGGTCTCTGAGACTGTCCTCAGTTCTTTTCATTCTTTTTTCTTTATTCTGCTCTGCAGTAGTTATTTCCTCTATTTTATCTTCCAGGTCACTTATCCATTCTTCTGCCTCAGTTATTCTGCTATTGATCCCTTCTAGAGTATTTTTAATTTCATTTATTGTGTTGTTCATCACTGTTTGTTTGGTCTTTAGTTCTTCTAGGTCCTTGTTAAATGTTTCTTGCATTTTCTCTATTCTATTTGCAAGATTTTGGATCATCTTTACTATCATTATTCTGAATTCTTATTCAGGTAGACTGCCTATTTCCTCTTCATTTATTAGGTCTGGTGGGTTTTTATCTTGCTCCTTCATCTGCTGTGTGTTTTTCTGTCTTCTCATTTTGCTTATCTTACTGTGTTTGGAGTCTCCTTTTCTCAGGCTGCAGGTTCGTAGTTCCCGCTGTTTTTGGTGTCTGTCCCCAGTGGCTAAGGTCGGTTCAGTGGGTTGTGTAGGCTTCCTGGTGGAGGGGACAAGTGCCTGTGTTGTGGTGGATGAGGCTGGATCTTGTCTTTCTGGTGGGCAGGTCCACGTCTGGTGGTGTGTTTTGGGGTGTCTGTTGGCCTTATTATGATTTTAGGCAGCCTCTCTGCTAATGGGTGGGGTTGTGTTCCTGTCTTGCTAGTTGTTTGGCATAGGGTGTCCAGCCCTGAAGCTTTCTGGTCGTTGAGTGAAGCTGGGTGTTGGTGTTGAGATGGAGATCCCTGGGAGATTTTTGCTGTTTGATATTACGTGGAGCTGGGAGGTCTCTTTTGGACCAGTGTCCTAAAGTTGGCTCTCCCACCTCAGAGGTACAGCACTGACTCCTGGCTGCAACACCAAGAGCTTTCATCCACACGGCTTTCACGCCGCCCTAGTCTCAGATCTCCTGCCCCTGCTCCTCAGGCTGGGTCCCCATGGGAGGTCGCTTCTTTTTATTTTTTCATGCATTTAAAATTAACATTGTAATGAATTAGTTAATTCTAGGGCCTGGCATGTAGTAAATATTCAATCGTGTAAATTAATATCAGTCGAACCGTGCTTATGAGAACAAAGATAGTTTTTATTTTATCTGTGCTTGAGCCAAGTTCTTGAAAATTGCAACTTCAGTTTCTTAAATAAAAGCAGTACTTTTCAATGTAGAAAATGAATATAAGCAATGCCAAAAGAATATATATTTTAAAAACCACCCATAATCCTGCCATACAAAGATGACTAACTGTAACATTTTTGATGCAAACTTTCTTTTTGAGGGTTGGGAAGGGAAATTTAAAGGGATTTAAACAAAGAGAAAGAACCTATCTCCCCAGAGGCTGATTGTGGTGATAGCATCAGGAATGAAGTTAGAAAGCCACAAAAAAAAAGGTTGTTGGACCACTATTTCCTAAAGATTCTCCTTTTGGAGTCTTTCCTTGTAAAATTCTCAAGGGGCAGAAACAGGTTTTATGAGGCCTACAGTTTATATAATCTGGGCCCTTTTTATTTAAAAAAATACAAAATTAGGCACACAAAATCAGATACAAAAGTGAGAATTATTTAGAAAGAGAAATTACAACATATTACACATTTTAAAAAGCTGGCAAATACCATAAGCATCACAAAATGCAAACAAAATGCATACTTTTATTAATAATTGCCTCACTTCTAAAATACATTTTCCTACATTTTTTGGCTGCATAGTCTTTGAGTGCCTCCTCACATAAAGCAATACTATACCACTTTAAAAAGAAACTAGGAAGATAATTCAGTCTTTTAGCACAGTTGCTTGAAATGTTTTATTATTAATAATAATTTAGAAAAATTTCTTTCAGATTCACTGTTTACAACTAGTGCTATCATGTAAAGTTTTAGGGTTGTTGTTTCTTTTGTTTATAGGCTGTAAGGCTAGGACAAATTTTTACAGACTAGCTTTTGAATATGTTTATTTTTAGACCAAGTCTTTCTCCATTTCTATACTTCTAGTGTTAGATGTTGTTGGACATGTTTATAAAATAATATGCTTCTGACTCAGGTGCTAACATCTTTGTGACATGATGTAACAGAGAAGAGCAAACCAGACTCCGTATTGGATCTTTTATTTTAGGTCTAACCCTTGTGCTCTGTTGCCTGTGCTTAGTCATGCTGGCTCTGCACCTCTGTAAAACAATGTTGCCTATAACCTGAAATATGCATGATAGCCTATTCTCAAGGCTCTGACCTTTAAAGGTATAATGCTTGTCCATTCATAGAGATAAAAAGTTGCAGAACAGAAAATACCAGTTGTCTTATTGGTGTTTTACAGGAACATTGTGACCAAACCTACATGGACAGCTGCAGGAGCAAAGGATTCTGGCAGCAAGAACTTTGCAACAACCAGCCACACCTCCTCCCCTTTTAGTATAAGAGAAGCCTGAATTCTAACTGGGTAAGATAGTTCTTTGGGACACCTGTCTACCATCTTCTTGGTCTGCAAGCTTTCCAAATAAAGTTACTATTCCTTGCCCCAGCAACTCTATTTACTGGCCTGTCATGTAGGAAGCAGTAGGAGCTTGGACCCGTAACAATGACACCCAGCCGAATTGGTAGGATGGCTGGTCGAAAGCCATTCCTGCACAGAGACAGCTATGTCTCTAGCTATTATGTAATAATATTATGTAACCATCCAAGTAAGAGACTGTGAACCACATAAGTGTATCATATTAAACTTAATCTCAATGTATCACCAACTCAACTTCCTTTTAGACAAATCTCACAAATTGCTGCAGTCATTCCAGTCCCACTTAACGTGAGGAAAGTACAAAGAAAACAAAGTGAAGAGAGAGCAGTCTTAGCAAATTTCAGATAAAATATTTTACTTTTGCAAATATTACAAAAAAATATTTGGCTATGCTCCCTTACAAGGCCTTGGCCAGTGGTAATAAGAGGCCCTGAAGCTTCTGCTTCATTAGCTTCTTGATAAATCCACCTCTGCTTGGAAAGTTGTGTTTTATTTTACCAAAAGCTGGTGTCCTGAAATTCCTCCCTCACCCAAAGTTGTTAACTCTTCATAGACATAGAGGTGTGTGGCACAAAGCATCCATATATCTTCATGAATATTTGCTCAGCTAAGGAGATCTCTTTCCATACCAAAGATTATTTCAGTATTTCAGCTTATTGGACTAGTAAATTTAATAATGGATTTAAATTATGATTACAGATTTATATTATGAGGGCAAACAATAATAATAATAGTTAACTCATCTATAATAATGCTTCCCTATGTTTATATGGTATTTTTAACTTTTCAAAGTACATTTCCGTAAAGCACCATGGCTATTAAGTTTTACTGTCACCAGTGAAAATCTGGATAATACATGTAATTATGTATTAGTAAAAAGACTCACCATCTCACTTATTTACATAAAACAAAATCTGCATTTACCTACACTGCGGTGATTTAATGTCTAAGCAGACAGCAGGAACTACAACCCCTCCCCCATGTAAATATGTGTCATTCTGTGTATACAAACTACCTTGATAACAAAATGAAGACTAGATAAATGGTATTAAAAACCATAGTACATGATTTTATCTTTAGAAATATGCCATTTAAGCAATTTCAAGTATTACTTAATTAGTAATCTCTTTTATTACTTCACAGATTTAGGTATTTTATGACCTAGTTACTAATGATAAAAGTTAAAATAATGTTATTGTATTAGTTATGAAAGAAGAACAATACAATAATTAATTATAAAAATATCTGTATTTTGACAATGGATTATGACCGCAAAAATCTAAATGGTAAGAAAATATGTTTTTTGTAAAAAAAACTAGAAAGTTTTCTTTTAAAAATGTACAAGAAATATGAAAATGAGATTTCTTATAAACAAAGACATACAATAAGTATTCTGATTTTTAAGTGAAGTTCACAATAGATCAATAATATGTTAGTTAACCAGAAAAAAACAATCAAGATACCACATTAACTGGGGGAGCAGTAAGTCCACTGTGTCACACTGTTGAATATGATAAATGTTCTGAATCTACATTATATGACACCAAAAAGCTGTTTTGTTTGTTTTTTTATAATCAAATAGTGGACATCATTGTGTCTAGATGATTTGCTATGGAAAAAACTGATTTGAAAAGGTATTCCCTAGAAGCCAGTCTTGTATTCATAATTAACGCCTTTTTGCGGTACGCGGGCCTCTCATTGTTGTGGCCTCTCCCGTCACAGAGCACAGGCTCCGGATGCGCAGGCCCAGCGGCCATGGCTCACGGGCCTAGCCGCTCTGCGGCATGTGGGATCTTCCTGGACCGGGGCATGAACCCGTGTCCCCTGCATCGGCAGGCGGACTCTCAACCGCTGTGCCACCAGGGAAGCCCGCGATTTACGTTTTAATCTGTCTTGATACCTTTTAATAGATCATCTACAGGTGGAGCCCAGAGTACACTGGAAATCTGGTGAGTTCACATGCTGATACCTGCTGAACTGCATAAAGGATATCATAGGTTTAGATTCTTATTTCTCAAGCTAAATGTGATGATTAGATGCAGACTTTTGCAAAGCTACAGATGTGACAACAGGGATAATATTTAAGATGCCAACGACCATATAATTAATACAAATGATAGAGAACGAGACACTCACCATAGACTCTGCTTTCACTTTTATAGAATCCATGATCATATTGAGTTACCTTTTTAACAGATATTCTTAAACTTCCTAGGAAAAATAGGCTCACTTTATAATTTGTCATATTTATTTTATTGGCTACTGCTAACTATTGACTGGTCATTGCATGTTAAATTGCCAGATTTACAGTGAATGGACATATACTCCTCTTCACTTAGAGACAGAACTGCTCTAGCATTAATACATAAACTCTGTCAAGAATTTTCCCCTCATTTTCCTCTACCTGTTACCAGTGATAGCCAAATGTTAGAGAATCAGAATATATGCACTTAAAAGAAGCAACACATATCTAGTCCAAATGAAAAATTCAATTCCAAAAATCCAGTATTCAAACTTTAGATTCAGCTGGTTAACCTGTTTCCTAGAATCTATGTTACATTTCCAAGGGGCAGAATCAGCAGAATGTAAGTACACATATTACTGTACACACACACACACAAATGTACTATGCATGTAATCTTAGAAGAGGAAACATTTCTATTATTTTCACTAGTTTTTGGATGTCACAGTCATACATATACTAGGTTGATATTTTGGGTTCAGAAGAAATAATGTCTCTTAGAAGTGTTGACATTTTTATATGTGGATACCTTTTAGGGTAAAGCTCAATTTACACATGCTGCTTTGAACATAATCTGTTTTTCTGTTTTTTCTCTGAGTTAGCACAGACGGCCCACATGACCACATCCATATGTAAATCAAGGAAAGTTTGTGCTACTTTTTTGTTCACTGTGGATGGATTGCTTCATATGATCTTCTGAAAGGTTCGTATATCGCCAGTTCAATTCATTAGGAGTTCTTCTGAAATGTCAGTATCACTAAAATTGAGCACAGAGCTTTTTATTTTCTACAAATGTTGTCTCAAGGTAGCATCAGCTAGATCTCAGACAAGGAAAAATATTGTTTGATTAAGCTTTTGATATCTCTCATAAACAAAGGACATGAAAAAAAAAAAAAACCCAAAGGACAGAAATTGATCTTGTATCATGGACAGCCTGAACTGTCATAGTAAAGCTAAAGAAGATAAATGATGGTGTTGGAGTTTTAACTCATTGCTGATTGGTTTCTAGCTGCTATAAATCTTTCCTTTTAAGAATTTATCCTTGGAAAGATCAGGAAAATAGTAACAAATATATCATTCTCCAACAAATTGCTACCTATTTTCATTTTGAGTCCACAGTGCCTCCAGAAATATAAAAGTATAGAGGGGTCTTGTGTTGGAATAGGATCACTTTGTATGTGAAATAGATATTGAAAAAAATGGATATTGGAAAAAAAAAAACACTGAAGAAGGCACAGATCACTGTCAAAATGTCTAAACACTGTAAATGTTTACTTAAATGTATTGAAACAATTTGGTCTTCAAAATTGGCTAAATAATATCAGGCTTTCATGATTTTTTTAATTGTTATTATGTGTGTTCTGAACTATGATTTGGAGTTGTATTCTTTTTATATTTCAGAATAAGAAATTGCTCAGCTATGTAGAAAGTGTGACTAAGTGTGTCTGAAGTGTATCAGTTTGTGTATATGGAGATCAAAACATATTTCTACCTTTGTCATGCATTGTCTGGTTAAATTTAGGTAAGTTATCTAACACCTCAAGACATATTTTCCTATCTCTACAATAGAGATAATTCTATCTTCTAAAAATATTAGAAAATTTTAAGAAATTAAATGAGCTTTTTGAACTCGGTATTTTGGTAAAAGTGTATTATTTAATTACACCCCACTTACTTATAAATTATTTTATAATATCTCAGTTTGGGGGAATACATTTGTTTTTATTTCCACATTTTCTGCTGTGAGCTACTTTTCCTGATTACATGCATGTTACAAGGAATGTTATACATCTGAAGGTGGGCTACAGTCCATTTCAGGATGGAGTTAGAAGGCATGTGTCTTACTTTTATTAGTACACCATTCTAATTACTTCTCTCTGACTCTTGGACTATAAGCCTTTCTTCTTTGGTCTGCTTCTGTTATGTAATTTAACATTTACTCAATTGCAATGAAAAAATTAAAATGTCCCTTTCCCAAATTTGCCTCTCTTCTATTTTCTTAGATACATATATGTCATATTCAACCAGTTCAGAGCAGTTATTTACATTTTGCAGCTTTATACAATTTTCAAAAGCGTTGCATCCTTAATTTCCTGTTGGTTTAAACTGCTCCATGGTACAATGAAAGCTGAATTTTAGTGATGTGGTAAGGAGATAGTGAAGTCCTCAATTACACAGTCTCTTTGAGAAACTGAGCTCTCCTCTACCTCCTCATTCACTGATTGTCTGAGACACAAATTATAATTTGCACATGGAAAGACCTTCAAAGTAGAATTATAATAAACATTATGACTCAGCTGGGGTGGGAGAAGTTGAGAACAATTGTCTCAAAAACAGGATATTAATCCAATATATTAATCAGTGGATCAAGAAATCTTATCCTGTGTCCTACATGGGACAAAGCTCATGCAAAGGCAGCTCAACTAATTCAAGGTTTTGGAAGAAACTTTCAAGATTTTGGCAGAAGATGAGTGAAAATGTTGACAAAATCAAAATTGTAGATAATTCATTTTTTCCTCTTCACTTGTTTTGCTTATGAGGAAATGTAAGATCAGAAAATTGAAATGATCTATACAAGTTCTGCCAGTTTTTACTCATTTAAACCTTGAATAAGTCACTTAGTCTTTAGGATTCCAAAATATCCTTCTCTATAAAATGGGGATTTTTGTGATGGAATCTGATTCACTTCTTCTACCAATAAGGTTTTTATGAATCCTAAGAAATTCTGTATCTTTCCAGAACTGAGTTGTGTCTCATTTTCCATAAAAATTCAGTAACAATATTTACTGAATGCTTACTACTAAGTCTTATTTGCTGCTTGCTGCCTTAGTCCCATGACATCCAGATGCAGTCAGATATAATAACAATCCAGTTATCATATCCTTTTAAATGCCATCACTCAATAAATATAACCCAGTCTCAGAGAGGTAATTTAGGACACTAAGCTGTATACTGTACAAATCCCATTTCTTCTCCTTCACCACAGGAACATGACACTTGTCTAGAGTCTGGAATTGAGATGAAGCTTCTTCACCTGTACCTAGAATTGGGAATAGACCCTAGAGGCGATGGGGCAAGGCAAATACCATTCACTGGACAAAGTCATGGTTTGTAGACAAGGAAGATGGCAAGTCCAGGCACCAAAGGCAAACTGATGTAGAGGTCACAAAACAAGCATTTTAGGAGAGATAGAGATGGGATAAATCTTGGATATCTGTGATGTATAGAAAATGGGTGGGAAGGTCACCTGATGGTAGCAGGGGAACGCTACACAGGTGGCACTGACATGTGCTTTCATGGGCTAGTAGGCTTTAAAAACCATGAATGGTGTGGACAGTGGGTGGCAAGTCCAGTTCTTTGCTTTTCTATTTTCTATACTTTTATAATCTTATTTCTTACTGAAAACATTTCAACTGTCTTTTCGAAAATATTAACAGAATCAATATTTTCTTGCTGAGGTAAATAAAATAAGACATTTAATAGTATTAATTAGTAGTTACCATGTGTTGAGTGCTTAGTATGACCTAGCCACTGAACTAAACAGTTTGAGCACCATATATTAGTTATGAAGTAGTAATGATTTATTTACACCTTACATGTGATGTAACTAATTTTCGGCAAGGTTATATGAACATCTCTTTGCAATAAAGGGAGGAAAATCATTTTAACGCCTATGTAATTACACCCTCTGTTTGTGGTTTGAAGTTTCTGTACCATCTACCTTTTGAAGGGATATTCTTCAGCATGAGCAGACTTGATGTAAGCATGTGGATTGAATATGCACTACTTTTATCACTGGGGTTTGCTGACCCTTAGGTCAGAATTTTACCAAGAAGACTGAAAATATGAGAGATCATTTAGGGTAATGAAGGATTATTATACCAAGTTAGGTTGCAGGGGCTTACCTCGTGGCGCAGTGGTTAAGAATCCGCCTGCCAATGCAGGGGACACGGGTTCGAGCCCTGGTCCAGGAAGATTCCACATGCCGCGGAGCAGCTAAGCCCGTGTGCCAGAACTACTGAGCCTGTGCTCTAGAGCCCGTGAGCCACAACTACTGAGCCTGCGTGCTACAACTCCTGAAGCCCGTGTGCCTAGAGCCTGTGCTCCGCAACAAGAGAAGCCTCCGCAGTGAGAAGTCTGCGCACCGCAACGAAGAGTAGCCCCCGCTGCCACAATTAGAGAAAAGCCCTCACACAGCAATGAAGACCCAATGCAGCCAAAAATAAATAAATTTTTAAAAAAGTTAGGTCCCAGGAAATGATTTTCAAGTCTGGAGAAAAAAATTGTCTTTTGTGGGGCTGGGGTGGGGGTGGAGGATTAGGAAGGATTCATTCAAAGTGTCTTGGAGTGATTATTATGAGGGAAAAAAAGAAACAGTCACATCTGAGACTGGATACTTGTGCCAATAATAAGAAATAGCTGTCTGTCCCAAGAATGTGGCATTTGTCCTTAGGAAAAAACAAAAGACAGAAAGGAAATAGTGTTAACCTAAATAAAAAATATTTATAATCAGATGTTTGGCATAATTGAGTAAGCGTGAGAACTGAATGATGCCAATATGGCAGTTTTTACTGGGATGTAATTGGGAGACTTAACCGTCATTCAGATCTTTGGATTTGCATTCCCTCAGTTTCAAATTCAGGGCACCAGATTAAAAAAGTACTCCCTCAGTTTTTCTTCCTTAAGGAAAAAGTCTAGTGGTAGACTCTACTTACGATCCAGAAGTTGGCAGAAGGTCAGATTTCTCAGTGCTGTATGTTTCTATCTGCAACATCATATGGAGGAGGTATTTGACACCATCCACAAGGAAAAGGTAAGATTTGTGGTAGGAAACATGGCCTCCTCTTTGTCAGCTCGTCTTCGTGTTATCCTCATGTCAGCAGAATTTATCACAGGGATTAGAGTAAATGGATTTCTTATAATCATCAACGGTAATGAATTGGTCAAAAGCAGAAAGCGAACAGCAATGCATCTCCTCTTCATATGCATAGGGATGTCTAGGTTTGGTTTGCAGATAGTGTTCATGGTAAAGTTTTTCTCATGTTCTTTCCACTCTTTTATAGAGTAAAAATTTATGGTACAGCGACGATTTTTTGGGGATGTTTTTCAGCTCTGTCAGTCTCTGGTTTGCCACCTGTCTCTCTGTATTTTACTGCCTCAAGATAACACACTTCACCCAGTACTGTTTTCTTTGGCTGAAATTCAGGATCTCAAAGTTAATGCCTTGACTGCTTCTGGGAAGCCTGCTGACCTCCGTGAGCATTGCAACTCTGTGTGTCAAGGTGGATTACCCTAAAAATGTGGATATTGATGTCCTCAGGGATGCCATGCTAAAGAGGACTAAACTCAAGACAAAGCAGATTAATGAAGTGCTTCTTGTCAACTTGGCATTAATATTTCCTCTGGCCATATCTGTGAGGTGAACTGTTATGTTATTCATTTCTCTCTATAAGCACGCTTAGCAGATGCAAAATGAACCTCTTGGTTTTAGAAACGCCAGCACTGAAGCCCATATTAATACATTAAGATCAGTGATAACATTCTTTTGCTTCTTTATTTCTTATTTTGCTGCCTTCATGGCAAATATGACATTCAGTATTCCTTATGGGAGTCAGTGCTTCTTTGTGGTGAAGGACATAATGGCAGCATATATCCCTCTGGCCATTCGGTTATAATTATCTTGAGTAATTCTAAGTTCCAACAACCAATCAGGAGACTTCTCTGCCTCAGAAAGAATCAATGAAGAGGAGGATCAATGTAAAACATTTTGTACTTCCTTGTCATGGTTTCAATGGACTTGTGTTTTGTTTTTGTTTATTTATGTGTTTTGTGTGCTCTCTCTCTCCCATGGAAGCACTAATTTTGATGTTGGATGGATAAGATATCTCTTTTTCCAGGACTTGTGTACTTAAAAATATTATGACAGTAACACATATAGATAACTAGTACTTGCATTGGAGTGCCAGTTGTGTTAGAAATCGGAAAAAAATACTAAGACTTCACTTGGCTGACCAAAGTAATTCTGTTATCTGTCTTCCCAGGTCATTGAGAATCTTCTGGTTTAGATGAGCAACATCACATTGATTTAGTCTAAGACTTGAAACAGTATAATAATTTGGCTATTTGATTGCACATAACTATTTTCCAAGGAGAGTCATTAGTGTAATTATTTGAAAATGCAAATTATATGTTGAAAGTGTGTGTATGTCAGGGCAATGTACTCAGATATACCGATTAAAGTTTTATTTTGCTAGATACACAGATTAAAGTCTTATTTTGCTTTTGATTTTAGTTACTAGTTCAGGTTGGTAAATGATAAGGTGCAAATAGAGCTGGCATATAAATACACAATGTAGGGTCTCCATTTTTTTACGAGTTGAAGAAACATTTTTCAACCCCCTGAAGTGTGAAAGTCATACCAAAATAGGATGTGAGGGAGGTTGCTGACAATGGAGTCCCAGCAGGAAATCATTCAACTGGTGTTTTAACTTCCCTCCTACTAGGAATATTGTCTGAGGTATGGCTGCAGCAAATGACTTGAAGATCTAAAGTAAAAGCTTTGAAATCTGTTGCTAGATTTGAATTGATTCTGCTCTTTTAAAATCTTCAATTCTGTTGCTTTGGGGAAGAAAATATTTTTTGTAGTATCTTACATCTCAGGATATCTGTTTGAATCTGTGAAATCCTCACTGGCTCTTAAACAAATAAAAGCTAGGTAGTCATTTTAATTGTAAATAAATTGTAGTTTAAATGGATTAAAAGTTGCCAGGGTGGGGAAAAAAAAAACTAGATATGTGTGTGAATATGTGCACATGTATGTGTGAATTTTTTTACTTTACAAAATACTTCCACGCACAATTCTTTATTTCATTCTCAGAACACTTTGTAAACTAGGCAGTAGAATTATCTCAGGTTTACAGTTGAGAAATTAAGGTTTGGAGAGGTCATTATACATGCCTAAGTCCACTCAACTACAGTCAAGTGGTATAATTGGAATTCAAACCTGGTTCTTCTCTCATTAAAGTCAGTACCCTCTCTGTTTGGTTTTCTTTCCATTATTCTTTTTTTTTTAATAAATTTATTTATTTTATTTATTTATTTATTTTTGGCTGCGTTGGGTCTTCGTTGCTGCGCGCGGGCTTTCTCTAGTTGCAGCGAGCAGGGCCTACTCTTTTTTTTTTTTTTTTTTGCGGTACGCGGGCCTCTCATTGCTGTGGCCTCTCCCGTTGCAGAGCACAGGCTCCGGACACGCAGGCCCAGCGGCCATGGCCCACGGGCCCAGCCGCTCCGCAGCACGTGGGATCCTCCCGGACCGGCGCACGAACCCCTGTCCCCCGCATCGGCAGGCGGACTCCCAACCACTGCGCCACCAGGGAAGCCCAGGGTCTACTCTTCATTTCGGTATGCGGCTTGTCACTGCGGTGGCTTCTCTTGCTGTGGAGCATGGGCTCTAGGCATGCGGGCTTCAGTAGTTGTGGCATGTAGGCTCATTAGTTGTGGCTCGCAGGCTCTAGAGCACAGGCTCAGTAGTTTTGGCGCACTGGCTTAGTTGCTCCGGGGCATGTGAGATTTTCCCGGACCAGGGCTCGAACCCGTGTCCCCTGCATTGGCAGGCAGATTCTTAACCACTGCGCCACCAGAGAAGTCCCTTTCCGGTATTCTTTACAGGCAACTTTAGATTCTGAAAGTCATGACAAGAAATGACATTCAACCTATTACCTATGACATCCTGTGACATTTCTCTGTTATGTCCCTACAAAGTCAATTAAAAAATATTTCACAAATGTCTGAATTATTCTATTATTGGGTGAAATTATTTATTATCTATTTCATCTCATACTTGGTTTACTAACAGTCTGAAATGAGGTACACATAGGTGCTCAATTTACATTTTAGTATCCCTTGACTCTTATATGGTAGGGAAATTGCTGTACCAGTCTCACTTGTTATAGGTCAGGGGGGACTAACCTCTCTGCTGGGAAAATGGGTATTTACTATGTTTACATCTTGAGTTTTGGCTAATTGTGTAACTGGAAACTACTCCTCAGATTATAGAACCAATTTACAAGCTTTTGCATCATCCTGGGGGAGCCCACACCCCCTGGTCTCCTAGGCCAGGCTGAAAGTCTTATTTATGCTAGTGCCTGAATTACGCAGGGAATCGTGGCAGATATTTACATGGCGAGATCTGATATCATTTGGCCATTTATATCCTCTACTATGTTCATCTATTTTTTTTTAATTCAAGAAATAATTTTAGTAATTTTTTGAAAATTGTAAAATAATACACAGTCAATGTAAAAAATTGGGAAAATACAGGGGAATTCCCTGATGGTTCAGTGGTTAGGACTCCTTTCACTGCCGAGGGCTCGGGTTCCACAAGCCATGCAGTGCAGCGAAAAAAAAAAAAATTGGGATAATACAGACATATTAGAAGTGAACCTGATACAATCACAGGTAAAATTTTCATATACATTCTTTCAGGATTTGAAATATACATCATATAGACATATATAACTATATATATGTATGGGATGGGTATAATTTATTACATTATGAGGATCCTGCTGTATATATACTTTATACTACATTTGCATTTAAATTACATGTGAGAAATTTGCATTTTTTAACAGCTTAATAATGTTTTATTTTATGGTTGTAACTTTGTTTTTAACCACTTTTCTATAATTAACCAGTATCTTCATTAACAAAAAGAACTATAGAGTTGAAAATAATGTTTACATTATTGAAGAAAAAAAGGAAGGAGCTCACCCAAACAAAACGAAACTCATAAAAGGTGAAATAAAAGTTTACAATTTAAAAAGGAGAATCTTTTATTATTAATAGTATTTATACATAAGTAAGCAAATTGGTACTAATGCCTTGAAAAATTCTGGCATGGGAATCTGAATGAGGCCTGTTGGCATGGGAACCTTTTGTAATGATGCTATGGGCTGGGAATTCCTTGGAATGGGTTTCAGGCTAGGAATTCCTTGGAATGGGGCTGTGGCATAGCAAGCATTCTAAGATTTCATAAAGTCTGTATAAAAAGGCATCAGTGCCTTTAAAATGTATTTCAGTAGTTAGGTAATTTTCTATTCCAGAATTGCCTTTTTTTGTGTATATTATTTCAGGGATCCTCACAACCCTGATAGAGGATATTATCATCTGTGTTAAAGATGAAGAAATCTACACTTGAAGAGACAATAGAATTGGTCTAGAATAGACAATAGAATTGGTCTAGAATTATCTAGACCTGAGTCTCACCTTCTAAATCTAAATTCCATATTTCTTTTCCTAAACTTAATTGTGCATCAAAGTCACCTGGGAAACATTTTATAATTGTAGATTCCCAGGCTTATCCTAGACATGCTGAATATAGTCTCTGGAGATGGAGCCCAAGATTCTGGATAATAAGCCACCCTGTAAAATTCTGATACAACTTTTTATGGACCAAGGTTTGTGACTCACTGCATCACAGTATATTAATTGGAGCCTAAGAAATATATTCATTTCGAAATAAAGTCTTTCTTAGGAGAAATTTTAATGGCATTTAAATAATATTATTTTCCATTACAAAACATACAAGTTATAACTCACCCTAACAGAACCAGGCTTGGATTAGCTCACCTAAGAATTTGCAAAGACTGATAGGTTACCTTTTCTAGTGTAATGTAACCATCAACCAGTTATTTATCTTTTATGGCGAAATAGCCCTGTGACCAATTAGTCGTGTGGCGAAACTGCTTGAGGTAAAGAGGTTTACGGCAGAAATACAGGACTTGACGTTTTCAGGACTCAGGTAAGACAAGGAATTCCCATAGATTCCACAAAGACACTTCATGTCACTGGGAGTTTGAAATCTGCAAATAGGAGTTTGGCTTATTTTCCCAATGTGTTCTTGATAATTTTGTATCCTGGAAGACTTTGTTATGGGTGGATGAGATCTTTTACTGTAGAGGACCACATATACACTTATTCAGTAAATAAGTAAATACTGAGAGGTAAGAATGTTCATGTTTCCAGTTCTTGGGCACGTCACAGCTGATTCAAACCTAAAAATGAATTTGAGGATGTCTGTATTTATTCTGTCTCTTCTGGCTTCTCCCTCAATAGACACAGCTTTCTCTTCCTCTTATCAACACTACAGAATTTATATTTAATTCATTAGTAAAAAGTTTTAGTTTTAGCCATTGGAGTTAAGTTACTACAGAGAAAACTTTTACTAGTTAAGCCCCAAAATCTTGTGCCTCTTCTGTGTGACACTGCTTAAATAGTAAATCTTCTGAAAATTAAAAGCTTCCTTCCCACGTACACACACATATCTATCCAAACTTCTAAACGAATAAGAATTACAAATTTTTATTAAGAACTCCTTCCCTTTTGTAAGGCAAGCTTCCTGGATTTTACTGAGGGGATAGATAGGGAAATTACCAATAAGTTTCACATAAGTAATCTCAGGATGAAGAGACATATGTAGTTTTTCTATGATTGGGGTTATGAATGTGCCACGCACACTACTAGTGACACCAAATGTTGATTTGTTATCAAAAGGAGGTATTCTGATTGTAGCAGGGATTAAATGTGGATTAGTTACTTGACCCCTGATCCATGGAGTAAAGAGAGGAGGTCATTTTCAATAAGGGGGTGCCTTCTGAAAAATAAACTCTGCATGTTTGACTTGGATGGGATGAATCTCAGTACGAGAGCCAGTAAGGGGTGGAATGAGAAAAAGGCCAATGGGAAATAAAGGTGTATCATATCAACGTTGCAGTTTTTTTCTAGGGCTCTTCTCTGTGTCACAGATTCCTCAGAACAGAGGATCCCTGACACATGAAAAATGATACCCAAATTATATACTTCTGGTTGAGGGGAATGAGTCATTAATGGAATCCTTCTTGTGACGCTGTCTGAGAGCCCATTCTATATATAAAAGACGAATGAAAGAAAATATTTAAATGTTATAACTCTGGGAAATTTTAACAAGAGTTGCCATACGACATCCACTGAGCACAAAGTATTTCATGCTTAAAGTACATAACTCGGGTTATATCAATAACTGCTCTTTCACTATTATGCCAAATATTGTTTTCCAGTTTCTCTAGGGGTATATATTTTCACAGAAACGATAAAGACAATGGAAATGGTACTCTGGAAAATTATGAGAATTGGAGAGGATGGAGCTTTATGGGACCCAGTTTTCTATGCTATGATTCTTTCAAATGCAAGTTTGCATTTTCAGAGACCCTTAGTTTTTGCAATATGTTTTAATACATAATTTTAAAAGTTGCTAAGTCTATGCTATGTCTCTCTTTAAAAAAATCTTACTTCCCCATTATGGTCCACTATAGTTTTTTCAATACCTAGTTTCACAGAAGTAAAAATTTTTTCCTTTAAATCATCTTAAAATCATTAATAGATTCTGGTTTTGCTTTTTATTTATTTTTACTCTTATTATTATTATTATTTTGGCCGCACTGTGTGGCTTGCGGGATCTTAGTTCCCCAACCAGGGATTGAACCCACACCCTCGGCAGTGAAAGCATGATGTCCAAACCACTGGACCGTCAGGGAATTCCTGGTTTTGCTTTTTAAATGTACGCTAAGTTTTCTAAAAATTTTCTATACCTCTATCAGTGTTGACAAGTGTTCTAACATATGCACTGCAGTGTGTTAAAGTTTCTCTGATTTCAGTCATAAAATCACATAAAGAAAAAGCAGATAAAAAAAGTTTTAGAATCTGTACTAGCAGTTCCCTCAGTAACCTCTAAAGCAGAGGTTCTCAAATTTGAATTTGAACATCAGAATCGCCTGGAGGTTGTGTTAAAACACAGATTGCTGCACCCCATCTCCAGAGTTTCCGACTCAATAGGTTTTTGGGTAGGGCCTGAGAATTAGTATTTCTAACACATTCTCAAATGATACTCATGCTAGTGGTCTCGGGACCCCACCTTGTGAACCACTGATTTAGAGTTATTGTACTGCAGAGGCTGAAAACCAGGCCTCTGAGGCCAGATGGGGTGGATTTTCATTCTGGCCCCATTGCTTATTAGCTCTATAACCTTGAACAAGTCACTAAACTCTTTCCTTCTGTTTCCTCATCTGTCAAATGAGATAATAAAAGGACTTACTTCCAAAGGTTGCTGTGAGATTGAGTGTATTAACAAGTGTAAAGCACCTAGAACAGTGGCACACAGCAAAGATCAGTTAGTCGGTATTTTATTAAGTCAAGAAAAATTTTCAGTTGCCACTCTGTGGAAGACGTGTAGATTATTTATTATTCTTAAATCCATTTCTCTACTGTTTTGAAGTTGGACAAATAGAACTAAAATTTTTTATCAGTACTTTGAGAAAAGAGGTAAAGTATACTAAGTTTAAAAATGAACAGGGTTAGTATTTTTATTAGTCATAAAAGAGAGTAAACATGTATTTTAGAATGCTATAAAAGGCAACAGACTAAATGAGGTGGTAAAACAAGAATTCACAACCACCAGAGGATGACAAAAGGACAGCAGTATGTGACATGGGAGTGAAGGAAGGCACCAAGAGGCTGAAGGGTGTGGTAGAAAGAGGTGAGAAGGCAATGTTTGCCATTTTGCCTAGGTCCTTAGGAGAGGTCACTGATAACGCTGGTTTTAGATGTGGGACAGTGTTGTGCACTGTAGTGCTTGACCTGGTGAGTAAATGGAATGGATAAGTCTTCTTTGAAACATCACTCACACTCTTGTCAAGGGGGCATGTTTTAATTGGTGTGACTTGAACATGGATAACTGAAGGAGCAGTTCTCTAACCATGGTAAATCTGAGCAGTCTCATGGGAGGAAGGAAAGAAAACAGCACAAATCAACAGACAAGCTATGAACATCAATAACAATGACCCAGGCAGTCTCTGGCTCAGTGCAGAGCAGCCAAATTTAGGTACAGTGTGAAAGCATCACATATGATTAGGCCTATTTTATTCATACACAGCCCTGCTTTGTAGATAAATCTACGGTGAATTGATCTCCATTTCTAATAGTGAAAAGAAAGCCCCTCTTCCCTAGAGTACTCACCAGTTGTCTGCTAGAAAACCTATTGTAGAATTTATTGACGTTCTATAGTGCAATAAGCATGACTGTCCTAAGATGCTCCAGGCAGCTCACCTTGATCTGCCTGGACAATGAGACAGCTAGAATAGGGAGGTCTTCCCTCTTCTGATGAGAGGGGTTGCTTCTAATCTCAGCTTCCCCCTGCATTGTTAGCTTTTTTCCTCAAAATATAGGAATGCAACTTTGCACAGGTCCCCAAAGTCACCAAACGCTGAGCAGCTGGCTTTCCCAGACACTCCTGTGAACAGCTGGCATCCAAACTCAGTAAGGCTGGTGTGCAGTTAACTCGTTAGTCAATGTACTCTGCTCCCCACATCCCCACTGATAAAGGTGCTCTCAGACTTGCACTGTAAACAGGAGAGCAACAGGAGGAGTTCCTGTCACCCAGAACGTTCATCTACCGTGTGTTCAACTGTGTGCCCCACTCCTCATTCCCCACCTAGAGGATATTAGGAGATCTGAGAACTCAAGTCCCCTTTTTTCTGATCTTTGGTTGTAAAACTGTTACCCCAGTAAAATCCATTCCTTAACCCACACTGTGTGGCATGTTAGGTGGCACTCACAAAGAGGCCCACCTTGTGTCAAGGGTAAACTCAAGTGTGTCTAATCTCCAATATCCACTCATATAACTCTGTCCTCTCAACAAGGTTTCACAGGGTACCACCTCATTTCCCACTGCCAGTTCTCTCATTGTTCTGAAGTGTAACTCCTATGGTTTTATGGACCTGAATTCATGTAAATAAGTATAGTATCTTGTCTCCTCATCTAACTCAAGCTTCAATTTGTTCCTCTTCATGTTTGCTATTTTCAGTGTAGAAATTGTTCCCTTTCATAAGGGAGGAGATAAAACAGAAGCAAAACTGTCTAGCTACATAATGGCATTCATTAATATTATTCCTTCTGCCCAAGAAACTCCCTCATTCTTATTTTCTTATTCTGAACATAATTGAAAACCTATTTTTCTTGTTAATTTATGGAGTATTTCAAACTACATTTACGTGATAAGATTATTACTACAGTACACTTTAAGTTAATTCATTTGTATAAACATACGTTATTCAAGTGGCTTTTTCAAAAATGTGCGCATTCAATGCCTTCCAACTAGAAGCTATTAAATTCTTAGTGGTGGGTAATAAAAAATAAAAACTCTTCTCTTCTAATTTCCAGAATCTTACTTTAAATTAAGTGTGGCTCATAATTCAGGTGAACAAAGATGTGAGAGGTGGTGTGGGATAGCTTATGTGACTGACCCTTAGGAGACAATAATAAAAAGTTTCCCCAAACTGGAGCCAAGGAATTCAGCTTAAGAGATTAGCTGGAAAGGAAGGGAAAACACTATAGGACATTTTCTTTTTCACTTTTAAATGGTGATCACTCTCATGCTTTAATTTTCTTCCCCTTATCTCTGCACAGAAAAATAAGGGATACTAATTTGCAGAGATAAGATGATGCTTTGTTACTTTTTATGATACCCAAAATTCCAAAGACCAGAGGGCAAATATCTAATGTGTTATTTTTAAAAGAAAAAACCTAGCTATTGGAGATGATAATAAAATTATATTAAAGTAAAGAAAAAATGTGCGTATTCCTTAATACCAGGAGACATAAAAGTCAGAGTGTGGAGGTTTTCATTTTCCACAACAGGGTACCTTCCTAAATTTGTGGAAGCTGAGCAACAGATCCTTGTACATCCCACACATATTCATGTGCAGTAAAAATTTATTATACACTCAAAGTATCTACTTAAGAGGAGATTTTTGGATGGTTCTATATATAACTTGAGTCACTTAACCATGAAATAGTATTTCCCTAACAGAAACTTCTTGAAAAGCATTCATGAAAGCATTAAAGAGAATTAAAGTAGCTTTTATGCTGTCCACCCATCTAAATCATCTTCCCTTCCTCTCCTTTTTATTAAGAACTTTGTTGTTGTCAAGAATTAGAATAGATCTTAGTTGCTCTAAGAAATTTTCAGAGACGTTCTTAAACTTCAAGGACCTACCCCTTATTAACTTCCCAGGAGAGTAACTGTCAGGATGGATCATTTGACATTTAGTACCTGTCTTGAGATGTATTCCTATAGGTTTGTATCTTTTCTAGCCAATTATTTATAATTTTCTTGAAATCTGTGGCCACATCATATGTATTTTGGCATCGCAAACAATAGTAGTGAACCAAATATAAAAGGCACTTTGAACATATGCTTTTGAGAATCATATGCATCTCTATGCAAAGAGAGAGAAAGAGAAATACAATCAGCATAAAGATAGATTAATTTTATATCAAAACTGTAAGAAATTGAGTAAACCCAACTGTACTGTCATTTCCCCAAGGAAAAAACACAGTGAAATTGAATATTGGGGAAAACAGTACAGGCAAATTTATCTTTGAGTCTCAGTTTACAAACTGGGATAAAATTATAAGTAATGCACTGCCACCCAGTGGCGAACTTTCACTTCAGACGAAACAATAGTTAAGCTAGTCAAAAGACTCCAGACTTAGAGATCTTTGTTCAGGAAATTTTACGCCTCATTAGAAAAATATGAGGAAGAGAGAAGTTAATGCTCAGGTCACGGGAATTTTTTGGACCAAATGAGAGTGAATAACTAGCCCAAATCACAAACAAACTGTAAAGAAAAAAGCAAAACCAAAAATATTTGACTTTTGTGAGATAATTAGAAACTTGAATTTTGCCTGGCTATTCAATATCAATGAATTGATGTTCCTTGTTTTACATGTCATAGTGGTGCTATGCATACGCTTTTAAAATAAAAGTGTTTTTATCTTTTAGTGGAAACATCCTAAAATAATTACTGATAAGTTGATATGATGCATCAAAATAATATGAGGAATGGAGGGAGATAAGTTGGAGGTATATTTAAAGCGATTTGAGCTATAAGTTGATCAGTTTTTTAGCCGGGTGATGGTTACATGAAGATTCATTATACAATTCTGTCTACTTTGGTACATATTTGAAATTTTCTATGACAAGTTTATTTTTTTTAAATCTCACCAAGATATATATATTATCAGTGAGTGTAGAATTTGATCAATAAAAATAGAAAGCTTTCTCCATAAATTATTTTGCAGAAATCAGTAGGTTAAGCCATAAGTTAGGAAGACGAACTTGTAATCTTCATTTGCCTTATAAAGTGAACATTAAGGAAATTAACTCAAACCTTCTTCAACCCAAGGTAATAAAAGAGTTGAAACTGCTTTTCAAATTGTGTTTATATTAAATGTCAACTCACGTTGACTTACAAAAGAGATTACTAAACAAATATGAAAAATAAATTGTCAAGACATTTAGGAAAACTGCACTGGAGTGGAATTATTTTCTCTCTTTTTTCCTGTTGACATTTACTGAGTATTGAGTTTTGTAGTATGTTGATTTTCTAACCTTTCAAAAAAGAGCTCGGGAGTTATTGCTTTGTTGCTAGGTTTTAGGCAACATTAGAGGTCCTGCTTTCACTCTTTTTTCCTACTCTGACTTCACTCCTTTAGAAAATTAATTCTGTTTCTTAGCAACCCGGGTGGGTAACACTTAAATATACTTCAAGTTCTTTTGTAAAGCAAAGGCTAAATGTTTCCCTTATAAACTATCTGTTTGCTTAGTCTCATTTGGTTTTGCAGAAAAGATCTTCTGAGACATACTGCCGTAAACATTTTTATTAAAACTCTCAGTTTTAAATGGTGAGTGAAGTTACTGATTTTCTAATGAATGCTTCTGATTTTTGTGTTTATTTGGAATTATTCCAGTTTGTCAATTTGTCTAAGTCTTCGGAATCTGTGTGTTTTATGTTAAGATATATGAGATGAATTCATTTAAGAGAGAAACAATCTCTTTATATATAATATTATAAATAGGAGATCATGAAATATGTTAAGAAGGAGAAAGCCCAGCTGGAAGAAAGTGTTGAGTTTCTTTATAAACCTACAAACGTGCATGAATTCGTGGTCTAAGGAGTTCACTGTGATCTTAATAGCAGAATATTTTACAATGCTCTTTTCTTATGTTGGCATCATTTAGGTATCAGGTATATATCTATATCAGTCTATCTCTCTGTCTGTCTGTCTCCCCAAATACTTAAGTTTACAAAATTAAACTCAGATACGTAAGCAAATTTAGAAAAAAATATAATTAGATATTTGAGCTTTTAGATACAGTTTCAAAAAAGGAGCATCTGTAATTTCCAGAATTTGGCAACCAATTGCTTGCCAAATGGTTCAAACCGTTGAACCATTTAAAGTTTGCATTTTTGTAAGGTAAGAACCCTACATAGTGTTTGTAAAGATAGAAATCTTTGTTTCAATTTTATATTCTAATTTGGGGGCAGATGTTGTAAACAACTAACTTTAATACAAGGTACAAGCCAAAATGTAGCTTCAAGTTCCATTGCTGTATTCAGAAGGAAGTATGAATCCTGATAGATCTGGGAATGCTTTTATTGGAGGTGGCATTTAAAGTGATCCTTGAGACCAGTGTAATTTCATAGATGGAGAATAACTGTGCTTACTGAATGCAGATTAAGCCATTCTTTTATTTCCAGTGAGACATCTTGGCCAAAATATAGCTTTTGTAATATCAACATTTACCACTAAATCTTTGACTGAATGAGAATATTGCTAGTTTACTTTTTCTGACTTTCTCAGCTACACATCTTATGACTTTGTATTTCTTTGTGCCTTAGCTTTTTCCATGTAAAGTGAGGATTATAATGTGATATTGCCATCACAGGCTTCAATCTTTCAACTAGATCTCCAGTTGATTTCTTTCTGCTGGGGTGTCTTGGGACTACAATGACATATGCTAATGCATGATTCATATATTATACTATAGAAGCTTAATTTTACACACATATTATTCAAGGAATAATATGTAACAATAAATTCATAATATAAGGACAAAATGAAGTATCATGCAAAATTAAAGATAATTTCTCACTAGTTTAAATATCACATAGTAGCAATTTTTGGTAGTCAGGAAGACCCAGGCATATACAGAGAGAGACAGATGGGAGCTTTAGTGGCAGCAAGGTGACAGATGAGCGTGTTCATTCCCAGCTACCTAGTCAAAAAGAGGGCCAGACCAGCACTGCATTCTGCAATCACAGCTTCTTAGTCTGATGGCTGTCTAGCTCTCTAACTGCCACGATACTTGTTTTTTATATCAATGAGACTTCTGAGGTCTTGATCTATTCTTATTCTTCCAGTTTATAACCCTCCTCGTCAGTTTCTTCATAGCTGTGTGTCCTGGTGGGACACTTCATTGTCTCACCAACACCATCAATCTTCATGTCTTTTCATGGCAGGAGATTACAAAACCCTGACCATGAATCAGTCTACTCATGTGCTTTCTTTGCTCATGTAACCAGATTTCAGAGCCCTGCAGGAGACAGGTATATTTACAATTTTAGTCAAGGCTGAGCCTTCAGTGCTTCTCAGAAGCTTAAAAATATATTTCTACAGAAATGTGAAGGGTCAGAAATGAGGCAAGAGAGTTATAAAATAAGGCATATACTGGGAGCAAATTAACAACTGACTGTCAAGGGCTTGATTTTCATCAGCTCCAGGTCAGTACGTAGGTCAGGGCTGATGTCACATTAGCCAGGTTCAGAAGACATATCAACATTTTCTTTATCCATTCTGAAAAACAGAACATGCAGATTTATTAGTTTATGAGAAAAATAAACCAAACTAACTCATTTCTTTTTTCTAGCTCATTGTCTTCCAGTAGACTACTGTACATGCAAAGCCAAATGATCATCTTAGGGTGATTTGGTGAAAGTTAGACGAGAGTAAGAATTAATGGTTTATATGTTAAATGGCCCAGGTTATGAAAAGTCATGCATCAGTCTTCTAAGTTTAGATAGATATGATAATGAAGATAAAAATATCAAATATGGACCAGCATGCTCTCCCCTCTGGATGAATCTTGGAAGGGGACAGCCAACCTTCAAACTCTCACCCTTTCTTTGTAAAAATCTTTTATTTATAAACCCTTTTAATTTCTATGCAGACATTCCTATTGTTTACCGTATAATGTAGAAATATGAAATTAACATATTTTATTATTTAATTTATATTTTTTGCATTGCTTAGGAAATAGTAATCCTATTTCCACATATTTTGTTAACTGGTGTGTTATTTTAGTGATTAACTTTATTTTATAGTAACTTTGTAGAGATTGTAAGTGGCTCCCCATTCATCAACTCTCCTTTATTTTTAACGTATTAATGAGCAACAGAGGATAACATATTTTTGAACACTTGAGGAATTTCTAATCTTCTCACTCAGATATTAAGCACACTGTTTTTTTGTCTCTATTTGGCTTTTTAAAAAAGTGTATAAGAATACTTATCATGAGATCTAGCCTCCTAACAGATTTTCAAGTGCACAACACAGTGTTAATATAGGTACACCATTGTACAGCAGACCTCTAGAATTTATTCATCTTGTATAACTGAAACTTTATACCTGTTGAATAGCAGTTCCTCATCCCTCCTCCCCCTCAGACTCTGGCAACCACCATTCTACTCTCTGTTCCTGTGAGTTTGACTATTTTAGATTTCCTCACATAGGTGGAATCATGACGGGCTTTATTTCACTTAGCATAATATCCTCCAACTTCATTCATATTTGTGCATATGGCAGAATTGCCTTCATTTTTAAGGCTGAATACTATTCCATTTTGTGTATATACAACATTTTCTTTATCCATTTCTTAGTTTGCAACCTCCTCAGGAGCTGCACAGGTGTAATCTGAAACTGGCCCCTGTACGTGGAGGGCAAGGAGAGATGGAAGACAGAGGCAGACCACTCCAGATTGGGAGGTGGGCAGGTTTAAGAAGCAAAGGAACTTACACACGTGACTTGTCTTGGGCGGCTGCCAAGATGAGTAGATCTCTGTGCTCCCCACCCACCCACCCCCAATTTAAAAAGTTTATAGAGAGGACCTCACTGGATAAAGTCACGTATACAGTCCAGATAGTCTCGGCACCATATTACTATTTCAAGGCTGTGTCCTTGGGCAGCTTCTAGAGCAGGAAAGGCAAGTGATGCATACATTCTAAGGACAGGGTAGGGGGTAAGGGACGTCTGATTGCCTAGGTCCAGCTCACGGGTCAACTGGTGGTCACTTCCTCACGATGACCTCCTCCAACACCATTCATTCATCCAGCAATGAATATTTAGATTTCTTCTGTATCTTAACTGTTGTGAATAATGCTGCAATTAACATGAGAGTGCAGATATCTCTTTGAGATTCTGATTTCAATTTTTTGGATAAATACCCAGAAGTGTGATTATTGGATCATATGGCAGTTCTATTTTTAAACTTTTGAGGAGCCACCACACTGTCTTCCTTAGTGGCTACATCATTTTACATTGTCACCAATAGTGTACAAGTGTTCCAGTTTTTCTACATCCTCACCGACACTTAATGTCTTTAATTTTTTTGATTATAGCTGTTCTGACAGGTGTGAGATGATGTCTCATTGTGGTTTTGATTTGCATTTTCCTGATGGTTAGTGATGTTGAGCATCTTTCCATACACCTGTTGGCCATTTGTATATCTTCTTTGGAGAAATGTCTATTCAAGTCTTTAGCTCATTTTTCAGTTAGGTTATTTGTTTTTGTTGCTCTTGAGTTGAAGGAGTTCTTAAATATTTTGGATATTAACCCCTTATCAGATAAACAGTTTGCAAATATTTTCTTCCATTCCATAGGTTGCCTTTTCACTCTGTTGATTGCTTTTGCTGTGCAGAAGCTTTCATGTTCCCTTTGACTATTTTTTGCAAAATTTAAGTGGACTCAATTAGATAACACCTATAGTCTTGTTCTTTCTATTTCCCAGAAAACAAGTTTGTCTTTTATGTTTACTGAAATTTATCCAACATGATTTAATGATTAATTTGTTTTTTCTAATTGAGATAAAATTTATATAACTTAATTTCACTACTTGCCATTTTAGAATGTACAGTTTAGTGTTTTTTAGTATATTCACAATGTTGTGAAACTATCATCACTATCTAATTCCAGAACATGTCTTTCAACCCCAAAAGAAATCTTGTACTTGTTAGCAGTCAATCCTAACTGCCTCTTCCCCACAACCTGTAACAAAAATTTTTTTTTTAATTTATTTTGTTACTGAGTTTGTGGGCAGTTTGTTACACAGCATTATTGCAGCAAAAGCTGACTTAGCCACAGGCCTATACTTCCAGTTATATAGTGGGCATATATTTTGTTTAAATCTACTTATTATTATGGTCTTTTTCCATAAACTGATCCTCCTCTTGTGTTTCTTATCTTGGTTAAGAAATTCTGTATTATCTTTGATTCATTAAAATTCCTTGGTGTGTCATTAAAGACCTTTGCTAATATAACCCCAACTGATTTTTCTATCTTTATATTCCACTGCCTCCTCATATACATATGCTAAGCTCCTGCCACACATGCTTCTTGCTTTTCTCTCAATGGGCCATAGTCATTAAAAATATATATTCATATTAGAAGTTGAAAAACAATTTATCATTTTATATTACAAAATATTTATTGTTAATTTTTTCCAGTTGACATTTTCAGTGTGTCTCCAAAGTAGTTTCTCTTTATACACAACTTTGAATTACTGCATAATAACATTTAGAATCTTGAAAAGCCTCTATTTTGATGTTATTGTCAAACAACACAAGATTCTAGCACAAGACAAGGAAATTCATCCCCACCTCAGATCCTTATTTCCCAGGAACCAGCATTGTTTTATTTCCACTTAGCCAAATATATTTTAATTGATTATTATTCCTCTTTCCATGGAGATTTTAAATTCATTGGCATTGTCTAGTAACATACTAACACCTTCATTAAATCCTAGAAGTGTGCCAACCATATCCTTGTCACAGATCAACAAAGAGCAAACCCATGATTCTTATCCATAGATCCCAATCGTAGAAGCTACAATGCACTTATTATGGTTTAGGTGGCCATAGAAATCCTAGAAATAGCTTATGACAAATTTTACATACTTTCTGTGCCTTGGTGAAATGTTGTTTCCTTCCTTTACCCCCTGGCATATTTCTACTTATTCTTCAAGATCAGTTCAAATGATAACTTTTCTTTTGATGTCACTTCTATTTTCCTGATAGAATTAGCTGAGCACTCTCCTTGCTTCTCATAACACTATTGTAGTATCTGTCACGTTACACAGGTTTGGTTTTTGTTTTCATGCCTTTCTCCCAATAGCCTCTCAGTTACTTAAGGACATGGATTTCAAGTTAATCATTTTGAATCCCTAGTCTCTAGTGTGGTGACTACTGTGACAACGATGCTGAATAAATACTCGCAGCAGCCATGATACTTTCATCCCCTCTACACACACTCCTTGTCATTTCTGAGCTTTTTTTCCTGCTTCATAAATGTTTTAGAGATCACCCTGGTCCAGAGAGAAAATATTCAATACACAGTTCTACAGTAGCATACTTCACCAATTTCCATATCTGTTGCAGATTCCAACATGTGAACACGCCTTTGAGTCCCGGAAAGGCAGGAGAGGCAGGAATATTGCAAAGGGGCTACAGCAGGGTCCCACACAAGATCTCAACTCCAAATAGAAAAAAAATGTCCTGAAAGCACCACAATCTGAAATAAAAGTCAACATATGGAAAATAAAGCCTCCTGATTTTAGTTATAAACTGTATACATCTTTTTTTTTTTTTTTTTTTTTTTTTTTTTTGCGGTAACCGGGCCTCTCGTTGTGGCCTCTCCCGTTGCGGAGCACAGGCTCCGGACGCGCAGGCTCAGCGGCCATGGCTCACGGGCCCAGCCACTCCGCGGCATGTGGGATCTTCCCGGACCGGGACACGAACCCATATCCCCTGCATCGGCAGGCGGACTCCCAACCACTGCGCCACCAGGGAAGCCCAACTGTATACATCTTTGAGACTTCCAGAAAAGCCATCAAGGACCATTAAGGAAGAAGAAAGGAGAAAAAAAAGTATTTTTCCAGGCACAATGCTTAACTTTCCCAGCATAAGGAATCATCCCAACAGGGCCATGTCTCCTAAATTTATAACTACATTTCCTCATCTGGATTCATATAAAGTGAAGTTAATATTTGTGGAAAATGGAAAATATCCAAATGATGTATACCTCAATCCAAAACCACATAACTTTTCACAGGTACAAAAAGAACATCTGATTCTAAATAACTTAAAAGAGATAAGGGGGAAATATATTATTTTTATTCATTTCTTAATTATAACAACTATTACATGAGCAAAAAAAGTATATGTGAATATAATGTGTATAAAGTTGCATCTTTATTTCTCATGGAACAATACAACTCAAATTCAGCAATAAATGAATGAGCAAGGAGAGGTAAGAGTCTGGTTAATGTTTCTGATAGGGTTTTATCTGCCAGTTGGAATGACCAACTAGGGATGGCTTTTCTAGGGCTCAAGAAGAGTTTGGACTGAGGTGTAATTGGAGAACAGACCTCAGTTTCCAGGAGTTTACAGTCTAGTAGTAATGAAATCAAATCATGGAACAAGTGGATGAGTGAATGAAAATTGACAAAGAGGGGATATTGTATTATTTAAATGAGTCTAATGATTAATAATTTAAATAATATATAGGCAAGAATTTCTAATTTAAAGTGGTGGTGGTGAATATATATTTAAGGAGATGCAAATGAAGTCAAAAAATAATTCCACTAGTATATGGATATATCCTATTCTTAGGTGTATAATTTAACTTATAAATACGATTCTTGTTAGGTAAAGAGTGAAGCAATAGGAATGATAATACCAAAAAAAATTCTAGAAAAAGGAAGAAATTTATTCCATTGGGAAAATATAGGGAAGCAGTTAAGAGCATGGCCTCTGGGATCAGTGTATCCCAGTTCTCTTACTTTCTAATAATTTTGTACAAGTTATTAAGCCTCTTTCCTTATTTATACTTTAAGATAACAATACTATATGTTTTATATGGTTATTTTAAGTAAATGAAGGAGACAATTATATACAAATTTCTTACAATAGGGTTTGGAATATTGAGATAGTCAATAAAAGTGAACTCTTGGGAGCTATTCGGATAAAAGTTGGGAAATTCAAGATGCCTTGATCCATAACCTTCTCTACTTGTCCAGGGCAGCTAAACATTTTTATATGTAGTAAATGAAATATGTTACCATTTCGAGATGAGGGGAGGTCAATTAAATATCAAATGCCATTGGTTTATTTAAATATTTCACTAGTTAAAGTTAGAATTATATGACTTGGGTAAGTAAAAGTTCAAGGAATGGGGGACTTTGGATAAATTTTTATTGGAGTATAGTTGATTTACAATGTTGTATTAGTTTCAGGTGTACAACAAAGTGAATCAGTTATACGTATACATATATCCACTCTTTTTTAGATTCTTTTCTCATATAGCTCATTAGAGAATATTCAGTAGAGTTCCCTATGCTACACAGTAAGTTCTTATTAGCTGTCTATTTTATATATAGTAGTGTGTATATGTCAATACCAAGCTGGGACTTTTCAGTTTATATTAGTTCATTTTAACCATGTTAAAAAAACTTTGTTTTATAGTTTACTAAAAAGTCAATATTTATTCTATTTCAGCCTCAGCAAATTATTTTAGCTTTGTTCAATATTTTTCCTATTGCCTGAAATAAATTCAGCTCTAGAAATAAAGCATGTAACTCTATTTGCATTTAAGATTACTTTACCAAATTCTGAATAGATTCCTTTAATTTCATCCTGTTTAAAATATCATTTCTGAATTATTCACAGAAGGATAATCCAAGTCCTCACTCCACCATAAATTAATTGGTTATACACTGTCTTGAATCTTAGATTATTCTATCAAATGTTTATAGGTAAGTTTTAAATGCTATAACAAAACCCTCAAAATTGCATTTTACTGGTGAAATATTTAATATTTGGAAAAACCAAATTCCAAATTGAATGTTAGCAATATGAAACAATATTTATTAGTAGTAACACAATCTTCTCTTTACATATCTAGTACCAATATAATTTACCAAGTTTTGTGACAACTTAGAAAAGGGACCAAAATGATTAAAGTTTAAGTCACAACACTTAAGTACAGGTAAGTTATTATAATAAGGTTATGAATATGGCAAAAAAATAAATTTTCTGCATTATATATTGATAGTAATACATAAAAGGCAAATAATTTAAAAAGTATTTTTTACTTATCACCTTTAATGATACAGTAAATTTTTTAAATGCCCAGTTAATTAATGGCAACAATTCATATGCTTTCTTATCCACAACTTTTAATATATTATTAAAGATTGAGTTTGTAACTCAATGTGTTCTGTGTAGAGAACCAATGAGTTAATGTATACATTTCAGAAGCAAGCTGCATAGCTTTGAATCTTGGCTTCATTGCCCTAAATTACCTAAACTGTCTATATCTTGGTTTCCTCATCTGTAAATGGGAATGATAATAGTTGAATCTTCATCATAGAATTACTGTGACCATTAAATCTGTTATACATATGTAAAGCACTTAGTTAATGTATGTAAAGCATGTGTCATCTAACACATGGTAAATATACATACCATTATTATTATTATGGTGCTATTTGTATAGTGTTTATGCAGACTTAATTTGTATAATGCAGCATTTTTTATTTGGATGGGGTGAATAATACATACTGTATTTACATATTATAATTGCATATCAGTTATAAACAAAACAATAAGGTGTTAACAGTGGCTGATTTTGGATAGTGGGATAATGGTTGAATTTTGTTTTCTTCTTTTCAAAATGAGTAGCAAATAATTTTATAATTGGAAAATTAAGATAATGTATTTGCAAACAATGTATACATTTTGGCATGGATTAAATTTAAAAGATCTTCTCTAGGTGTGTAATTAAATTGGTACACCTCAAGTTTCCTGATATATGAGTCACTATGGAGAAAATACCAAGAATAGTTTGTAGACCAATAAGACCAAGCCTTTGATGTTAAGAAATGTCTAAGTCAAATATAAGATAGAATACAAAATATGCCATTCCAGTCACAAAGCACTAATGTGAAAAAGTTTTAAAAAGAGGTTTCCAAGGGAATAAACTAGGGTAGGATTTGAATTGAAGCTGGAAGAAGGACAAAATTAATTCCAGCAGAAAGGGTGGACAGGATAAGCAAATTTTTATTAAGATTCGCATTTATAGATTGCCCAGCAATTTACTACTCCTGGGTCCTTATCTCCAAAAATGAGACCATATTCTGAGAGACATCATGAACAAAGACTAATGTAATTGCTAAGTTTCTCATTTGTCTTCCTGTCTCTAGTAACTGGATGCCCTTTGCTGAAGGAAGGTCAGCAGAACACTACAGAAAGATTTATCACCTACAAGCCTCATGAATGCACCTGGGATTCAACGCTAATTTTACCAAAAGCCCTGTGGCCTATTAAATCTGTGTCACACACGGTGAGTTTGCCTCTTTCTCTATGGCTGTTGTGGTTTGTCTCCTGCACTGTCGTTAATGATTGCTTTAATGAAGGAGTTTTTCATTTATTGGAGTGAAAGATACTTCTATCTTTAAAAGTAAAGCATGCAGATTTCTGATTTTTCTTAAAATGCAAATAGTGGATTATCTAGAATTTTGGATTTTTTTTTTTTTTATTATTACAAAGATAGTTGGCATGGTGGATTGAGGGCTGAAGATTGTGAGGAATCTTACCCAGGTTTACTCCCACTTTATTTGGAGCAGCCCATTTTGAGTGAATTGCACTCAAGTAAGAAGGACTGACAAGAAGACTCTGTCATACACTCAGAAAAAGATGCTGAAACACATACTTCATGGCTCAAATTCTCCCCTGGACAGATAAGGCTGCTTTGAACAGCCCTGTATGTCCAAGCAGAACAAGATGTGCATTTGGCATGCAAAGCAAGCTTTTAAAGCAAAGATTATTAAATAGCAATTTTAAAACGATAAATGAAAATTAAAGTCGATACACGTTTGCTTTTGCTAACTTCCTTTGTACCATCTTCCTTAAGAGACACAGAAGGTGGCCAGATGCATACAGTGCATTTATGGATCGTTGTGGAAGAAAAGTTTACTAAGACATGCAAGAACAGTGAGCAAAAATTTTAAGATTTGTTGTTGAATACTTAGATTAACTCTTGAGAATTACTACTCAAATGACTATTTTTACTACTGTGTACTTTATCCTATGGGAGCTCTACTATCCTAGGAATTATAAATGAAGTATTTGCGTGGTGCTTAAACCATTTTAAGTGGAGTCTGAAAGAATCCAGTCCCTTGATCAGATAATTATTATTTTTCTTAGATTTCAGCCGAATTCTAGAAAACTACCAGTGACCATGTCACCATTCCACGTTCTTTTGCCTCCTTTCAAGACAACAGGAAACATTCTATTTCCACACAGAAGTGTTAACAACACTTGTATTCCTTGCCTCAGTAACGCTATGTCCTGTCCTCTGAGAAGCCTGGGCATACCAACTCACTAACTCCTCACATGCCTTTGACCATTTCCTGGGAGTCATCCTCCCAGCAACCTTCTTCTGGCCTTCCCTACTCACCCATCTTGTTTGAATATCCTTGTCCATCCAGGCATGAACACCACCCAGAGCATACCTATAGCATAGCTTTTTTTTTTCTTTTTTCTAAATTAAGTTATAGTTGATGTACACTATTATATGTTTTGGGTGTACAACATAGTGACACAATTTTTAAAGGTTATAGTTCATTTATAGTTATTATAAAATAGTGGCTATATTCCCTGTGTTGTACAATATAACCTTGTACAATAGCTTATTTATTTTGTACATAGTAATTTGTACCTCTTAATCCCCTACCCCTATGATGTCCCTCCCCCGTCCCTCACCCACTGGTAACCACTAGTTGGTTCTCTTTATCTGTGAGTCTGTTTCTTTTTTGTTATATTCACTAGTTTGTTTTATTTTTTAGATTCCACATATAAGTCATATCATACAGTAATTGTCTTCCTCTGACATATTTCTTTTTTTTTTTAATTTATTTACTTTTGGCTGCATTGGGTCTTCATTGCTGCATGCAGGCTTTCTCTAGTCATGGTGAGTGCAGGCTACTCTTCGTTGTGGTGCGTGGGCTTCTCATTGCGGTGGCTTCTATGTTGCGGAGCACGGGCTCTAGGTGTGCAGGCTTCAGTAGTTGTCAGTCATGGGCTCTAGAGCGCAGGCTCAGTAGTTGTGGTGCAAAGGCTTAGTTGCCCTGCAGGATGTGGGATCGTTGTTCCCTGACCAGGGATGGAACCCATGTCCCCTGCACTGGCAGGCGATTCTTAACCACTGTGCCACCAAGGAAACCCCTATCCGACATATTTCACTTAGCATAATATCCACCAAGACCATCCATGTTGTTGTAAATGGGAAAATTTTCTTCTTTTTTATGGCTGAGTAGTATTTCATTACATTCACCATTCAGTATATTTGTATTTACCATTGCACTGGGGCCTACGGGGAATGTTGTAGGCATTTGGTTTATTTTTAAATTAATGTTCATTTCATATTGGAGCATAGTTGACTTACAATGGTGTGTTGGTTTTAGGTGTGCAGCAACTTGATTCTGGTATACATAGATGTATGTCTACTCTTTTTCGCATTCCTTGCCCCTGTAGGTTATTACAGGCTGTTGAGTAGACTTCTCTGTGCTATACAGTACGTCCTTTTGGATGGTGTGTGTTATTAGTGTGTATATGTGAATCCAGAACTGCTGATTAACCCTGCTCCCCGATGTTTCCCCTTTGGCAACCCTAAATTGTTTTTCTAATTCCGTGAGTCTCTTTCTGGTTGGTAAATGAGTTCATTTGTATCAGTTTTAAGATTCCACCTATAAGTAATACCCTATGATATTTGTCTTTCTCTCTCTGACTTACTTCTCTTAGTATGGTCATCCGTAGGTTCATCTATGTTGCTGCATATGGTATTATTTCCTTCTTTTTTGATGGCTAATATGCCCTTGTGTATAGGTACCACAGCGTCTTTATCCATTTTTCTTTTGATGGGCTTTTGTTTGAATCCCATTCTTGGCTATTGTCAGTAGTGCTGCAATGAACATTGGGGTGCATGTGAGTTTTCCAAGTATAGTTTCCTCCGGATATACTCCCAACAGTGGCAATGCATAACATAACAATGTTGTGTTAGTTTCAGGTGTACAACAAAGTGAATCAGTTATACATATACATATATCCACTCTTTTTTAGATTCATTTCCCATATAGGTCATTACAGAGTATTGAGTAGAGTTCCTTGTGTTATACAGTAGGTCCTTATTAGTTATCTATTTTATATATAGTAGTGTGTATATCTCAATCCTAATCTCCCAATCTATTCCTCTCTGCCCCCCCCAAAACCTCTTTTCTTAATGATTTTTAAAAGACGTCTTCTTGAGAAAATGTGGCCAAGGAAAATTAATGTGGACTCATAACAATAGCTTGGCATTTTTCCCCTTTTCCTATTTTTTGGTTCAATTTGTAGAAACTAGGGATTAGCACTGTTCCCTGAATATGTAGTAGGAATTACCTATAAACTTTTCCTTGTCTAGGGCTTTCTAAGAGAAAACTTACCATTAGTAATACGATATATTTAGTGGCTATTAGCCTATTTAAGTTGTTTTTTCACCTTTTACTAATTTTGTCACTACGTTTTTACATTGTCCATTTAATGTGGTTTTCTGATGTACTGTTAAAGTATTATTCACAACATAATTTGATACGTTTCAATACGTCTTTTATATCTTTAGTTATTTCCCTTCATTCTGTATGTTGTTTGCAGTCACAATCTTTTACTGATGATCAATTTTTTCAAATGTATGTCTGACTTACTGATCTTTAAAAAAACAGCTTTCAGTTTTGTAAATCATATTTCTGTCTTCCATTTCATTTAATGACATTATCTTTATTATTCCCTTGTTGAATTGTTTGCTGTTGTCTGTTTATTCTGTTAATCCTTTTCTGTCTTCTTTATTTGAAGGCTTAGATACTTAATATTCTTTTTTACTCTCTAAATAATGTTTTCAAAACCGTACGTTTACCTCTATTCACTGCTGTATTAGCTTTGAATTGTGTCCTAGAATGAGAAGTACACATTCTATAACAGTTCATTGTTTTCTTAGCTCCACTTGCTGCATTGGTCTGGTATCCTTTATATTTTTCAAATACTTGTCCCCTCACAGGGAAAATTTGCTCAGTAACCTTAATTTGATACAGAGCTTATTCATTTCATCCCAGATTTCTGTTGAAGCAAAATACTATGGTCCCTTTTTAAAATATTTATTTATTTATTTATTTGGCTGCGTCGGGTCTTGGTTGTGGCAGGTAGGATCTTCACTGCAGCGCGTGGGCTTCTCTAGTCGCCGCGCTCGGGCTTGTCTCTAGTTGTGGTGCGCAGGCTCCAGAGTGCCTGGGCTCAGTATTTGCGACCTTCTTAGACAATTTGGCTATTATATTTAGTTTTCTCAGAGAGTGAGGAACAAAATATTAAGGTTAAGAATTGAGAAAAGCTTTAAAAATGAACATCATGTAAAAGGGATACCTTCTCCCCAAGGACAACAGCAGATTATAAATTGAGCTGCCACAAATCTTCCCAGATTTTAACGTTAAATCTCATAATTTTCAACCGCTATTTTAAATAATGAATGTAAATTTCAAAAAGAAAAATCATGTGCAATATGATATTAATTTTGCTCAAAATATCACATTTATATACATAAAAGATTAGGAAGTATATATGAAAATATTTAAAGTGATTACACAGAGTACAATTTTTTAATATTTTATATATTTTCTAAATTTTCTTCAGTTTATACATTACTTTAGCAAATAGAAAAGAAACAATAAAAGCTAATAAGTAATGCTAATAAAAATTAAAACCAAGCTAAAATCATCCCTCTCAAAAACAAGCAAATTTGTACCACAAGTTGTCCCTTTAAAATTTTTGTCCCTTTAAAATTTTGTTTCCATAGTTTAACAATCAAGTTATATGTTTCCTACCTGGGTCTGGCCTAGAACAGTGAATATTTTTATGTCTGGTAGATATTTATAGGTGGAATATTAAACTTTATTATTTTCAGAAGGGTTGAGCCAAATCAAAAGTTGGCTCTCTCAGTAAGACCTTTGAAAAAAAATTATGTTGAAAGAAAAAGTGTTCAAAAATGATTTCTATCTACCTGAAATAATGCTATAAAGGACTATGATTTCAGAGAAGGGGAAGCTAAACCTGAGAATACTACCAGCTAAATTGCTTAATACAGACCCGTGTGGCAAGAAATGTCATGGGAAGAGATGCTCTGGTCATATGAAGCAATTTCAGATCAAGCCTTAACATTCAAATCACATTACCCTTAGTGCTGCAGTAAATGACTTCTTTTTCTCATACTGGGTTTTAATCATCTGACTAGCACGATGGGACTATGGGCTGAATAATCTTTAAAGTCCCATCCATCTCTCAGTTTCTATCTCTGATTTCACATATATTTAATTATGAGGAAATTCGCTACCAACATATTTAAGCTATTTATTTACCACCAAAATAATGCAAAACTATTTTATATGCAGATAAAATATCTAAAGAGCAAAAACAAAGCTATAAGATTATTAGAAGACAGTAGGAGTGAATATTTTAAGGTCAGTGTGGAAAGGCCCACTTAAAAAGGAGAAATGTCTAGATACAACCACCAACAGGCTTGGAGAAAATATTTGTAACACATATAACAGACAAGGAGTTAATATTCCTGATATACACAATAGTGAAAGAAATAGAAAAAGAAACCATACATATAAAAACATATAAATAATATGAACCTGAAAGTCATAGGGTACCTATAGACAGCCAATAAATATAAGGAAATACGCCATCTTCACTATTAGCAGGGAAATGCAAATGAAAACCAAATGCAATACAATATCATATGCACTGGATTTGCAATAATTAAATTAATAGCATTAAATGCTGGTTAGGGTCTGTAGAAATGTATAGTATTCTACAGTTTTTGTAAGTATAAAATAGGCATAATATACTTGGAGAATACTTTAGAGTATCAATCAATTTTTTAAAAATAGATATACAATTTGATCCATCACTTTTACTTCTTGGAATCTATTCTTCAGAAAGAGTGCCATTTATATGCAAAGTTATGTATAGAACACTGCAGTTTTAAGTATTATTTGTAAAGCAAAAAGCCTGGAAGGAAAAACTAAAGGTACACCAATGTAAGAATAGTACATCAATATAATGTGCTACAACACAGCAATTTTTCAGTGAAATAAATCTACATGTACTCACCTGAAAAAGTAGTCCATGGTAAGTGAATATTGTAAGACAAAACCAAAAGACGTACTATTTTGGCTCATACTGCATATTTATATGTATGTATGTGCATGTGTGCATATATGTAGTTATGTATTTCTGTCTATACGGGCTTTAGTCTGGGTATGTATAATGATGGTGATGATGATGATAGCTAATATTCACTAGGCCCTTACCTTGTGCTAGGCACTATCCTAAGCACTCTACATGGATTGATTTAACTAATCCTCAGAACTACCACATGAACTAGAGATTAGTATTCTCCTTTTTTAAAGAGACCGCAAACAGTTAGCCCAAATCACCCAGTAAGTGACAGAGCTAGAATTGATTTCAACAGTTGTTCTCCAGAACCTGCATCTCTTAAACCTTTAATTAAAATTCTCTGAATGGGTCTGGCCTGAAACAGGACAGTAGACCAAACGGCCTGGCCTGGATAATGTCATCAAGCTCCTAGGATCCCAAGGGTCCTAGCCTTTCTCCTCTGAGTCATCCATGAGCAGTTTGAGAGCTCTTGTGCATTTTTTAAAGGCTTGGGCACCTTTTCTTCTCCAACAATAGGTAGCTGAATTCTGTCTGATCTCTCAATTAATATCTCTCTGGAATAAAATGGAGGATTAGTGAATTTAAAATATTAAGGTCCTATTAGGTAAGAAATAGATTTGGGGGAAAATACTGTCACTTGTATGATGAGAAGCTTTTTATTGGTGCCACAATAATATTGATTTAATTCTGAGGTTGGTGAGAATATTGATAATTGAGTTGAAAGCAGTGAGAAGAAATGTTCAATATTTGCATACAGTTGTACAACAATGGTGAGCTAGTGATGGACCTAGTCACATGCTTACTGTCAATGGTCAAACAATTGCATTAACAATCGGTAAAGACCCAGGTATAAACTGCTGCTTATATTTCTTTGTGAAAGTTTTGAAAAATGAAGTGACTATCAAAAAAAAAAAAAAAACTGATGCCATCACCAGGATTATGTGGAGATTATCCAGCATTTACTTTAGAAAAACAGAGCAGTGATTTCCAAATCTAATTCAAACCAGATGCAGTTTAAAACAAGTAAAGTAGTTTTCCAATGAGAAAAATTTTGTCTCTTTCAGGGAATTTTAGGACAACTTTTAAGAGTCATTCAACCGTGCTGCATTTTTATCTCATTCGTACAACAAATATGTTTCTAAAACATCTTTTCAAAACAATTATTTTGCCAGTTATACATATTCATTGCTATATATAGTTTATTTTTTTCTTCCAGTTTTATTGAGATATAATTGACATACAGCACTGTATAAGTTTAAGGTGTACAGCATAATGATTTGACTTACATACATCATGAAATGATTACACAATAAGTTCAGTGAACATCTATCATCTCATATAGATACAAAATAAATAAATAGAAAAAAATTTTTTCCTTGTGATGAGAGCTCTTAGGATTTATTCTCTTAACTTTCATATGTAACATACAGCAGGGTTAATTATATTTATCATGCTGTATATTACATCCCAAGTACTTATTTATCTTATAACTGGAAGTTTGTACCTTTTGACTACCTGCACCCAGTTCCCCCTCCTCCCACCCCCGCTGGCAACCACCTGTTTATTCTCTGTGTCTATGAGTCTGTTTTTGTTTGGTTATGTTTGTTCATTTGTTTTGTTTTTTAGATTCCATGTATAAGTGAAATCATATAGTATTTGTCTTTTTCTGTCTGACTTATTTCACTTAGCTAGCATAATACCCTCTACATTGCTATATATTTTCAGTTAAATGTAAATGCCATCCTAGTGCAAATAATAACTGAATGTTTATTGAGCATATGCTATAAATGTTCTAGTTACTTGTTATGTATATTTTATGCACAATCTAATTTAACCTTTACAACAATGTGCCTGTTTTCATATATCTGTGTGTGTGTGTGTGTGTGTGTGTGTGTGTGTGTGTGCGTGTATGTTCGGTATATATTCATCACCACCACTTTATAGTTCGGGAGGTTGAGGAGGTTACTAATTTGCCAAAGGCCATATGGCTTATAAATGGAGCATCTGGAAATCAAACCCAGGTAGTTGGGTTTTTGTTTTTTGTTTTTAAATGCAAAGTACAGATTCCTAACTACTATACTCAGTGCCCATAAGAGCTACAGTCATGAAAAGGGCAGGAAACAGGTTTCAAGCATTTTTTCCTCTCTAATTTTATCACTGGAAAACCAACTCTAAAAACCACACTAAACTATATCTCCTAAACTACCAAGTATTTGATATATTCATTTGTCTACAAAATTTGATGCACAAACCGGTGTTTCATTCTTCTCTTTAACTTGAAAAAAGCCTTTTCTATGTTTTCTAGGACAGAAGAAAAAACAAATGTAACTGCCGTATTTCTTAATGAATGTAGGAGAACATTCAATTATTTCACTGGTTGAAACAGTTAAAATATTCAAATTTAAAACTATTTTTCTTTTATTGAGGTAGAACTTTAAACTTTTTTTTTCTATTTCTATTTCATCATGAAACTTTAAAACTTTCTTAGCAGATGGGCAGAGTACTTTCTGCAGAAATGATTCACTTTTAGTCTCATAATCCCACGTGGGAAAGTTGAAGGCTACGTAAATTGAAAATCTGTCCTGGTCATCCAAATGACAAAAGAAAGTTAACCTCCTGGTGACATTTTGAAAGATGTCAACCTTCTCTAAAAAATTAGCTTAATTTACTTGATATGACAAGGGAAAGAAGCCAACTAGTTATATTGTTATATCAGAAGAACTGCTTGGCAGAAACCTCCAGAGTTCTCATCAGCCTCTCAACATTCTCCTTCAGATTTTAGTACTCATAATTTAAAATGTTTAAAGTATGAACTTTAAAATAAATGTCACTAATTTTCAGCAGGTATTTTAATGTAGAAAATTCTCCCTGAAACAAAATACTCATCAGTCTAAACCGTGTCAATAACATTAACCAATTTCACTCACCAATCTTTTTGGGCAACTGTTCTCTGTACTGTCTTTTGGAAATTGCAAACAAACAAAAAATGAAACTTCCTTTGCAGAGTTATTTGATTATAATAACTACTCATTACTTGACAGTTTAATTTTGAAATTGCTCAATGAAAGGGAAAGCAACGTTTGTAGACAGGAGCTGCCCCACATAAACTCGAAGAAATCTTGCTAATGCTTACTGCACACGTGGAAAAGCAGCCCACACCTGCCAGTTGTTTTGGAAATGGGAGACGTGTGTCAGGCCGTGCTTCATCCTGAATGTGGCTGGCCTTTTGGACTGGCATCATAAGCTTTCCCAAATGTGTCCAGCCATGCAGCTTTAGGAGCTTTATTCACTTCGTAAATATTTCAGAATGCAATTATAGCAAAATGATTTTTAAAATCACACAGAGCCAGAACTTATAATTTTTTAAGGAAAATTTTTTAAGATGAAGAATTTAAATCTTATACAAAAGTTGGCTTAAGAGAGTAGTGGATCCCTAAACTCCCATCACTCAACAACAACAATTGTTACCACTTTGCCAATTTCATTTCATCTATCCCTCCCCAACTTTCTTCCTGGTGTACTTAAAGGTAAATCCCAGACTCTGTGTTGTTTTACTCATAAGTATTTTACTATATCTCTAAATGAGAATGAGATGCTTTTATCTTTTAACTTCTTATTGTTAAGGAATATATACATTGCATTTTTGCCATTATTTAAATAATTAGATATTGCAATACTTAATAAAGGCCATAAATGCAAGAGGATAGTAATTAAGACCATTGGAAAGAATGTAGTTGAAAGGGAGGGAATATTTTCCCCATTTTTCTGGCTTCTCTTTAAGTACTCACCATGCTGTTTCCTTCTTGCAGTTTCCTTGATTCATTAAGCAAATATATTTTCTGGGTCATTATAAGCTTTGAAACTAGAAAAAAAAGAAAGGCCAACATAAATGCAATATAAAGCATATTATCCTTAATTATTTGAACGTTTTTGTAATGATAGGTTATTATAAGGGTGCAGGATTTCATGTCATAGAAACCAGTATTTTTCTACACATTCTTAAATCAGACAGTCATAAAATAGTAAATTAGTAACCCAGGTTTTAAAATTCATGTGAAACACTTCCTGGGTTAAAGATGTTTCTTTCTGTCACACAAACTAAAAGAACATACAGGAAAAAATGGAATTAGAATCACTACATTCTACTTCAATAATCCTCTCTGTGCTATTCTTCAGGCCTCAGAAATTCTTTAAATCCCTACATAATTTTTATTATAATAGGTCTAAATTTTATATATTGATATATATATATATGCCGACGTTTTAAAAAACTGTCACATAGATGGATGAATGGAGGGATGGGTGGATGGATAGATAGATTTTTAAAATTTTGTTGCTCTTTTTAATTTTGTTTGCTTTGGGATTTTGGATCTCAGGTGCACAGAATTGAATTGATTATACTCCTTGGTTCCTGGCAAGTTTTTATTGTCAACCAGTGCACCTTCTCTCTTTTATGTTTTATTTCATGATTTTTCTCATTCTTTCCTGCATCATCAGTCCCCTTCCTACCCCCACCAGGCTCCCACTCACATGCAGTTAATGTATGCTTTTCCAGTCCACATTCCACAGGGTTCATGGTCATTTGCAATGTGTGCATTCATGAAATTCATTTTTATTAATGTAGATATGCTTTTAATGGCACAAATGGCATCACATTCTGTTTCTTACTATTCTATTCAACTTTATAGTTTTGAAATCTGCTTACACTGCTATCTTTTCCATGCTGATCATTGCCTCTGGCACTAGTATTCCTCTCTTGCATATTCATATACCACACGTTACTTAGGCCTAAAAAATATTTTCCTGTTTTTGGACTTCTAGGTTGCCTTCAACTTCTTTCTAGCACAATATGCTTTGGTGGGCATCACTGTACATGCCTCTTTGTGCATCTGTGAACAATATCACTGGAGTACACATCTAAGAGTGGAATTTGGGGGCACAAAAGATATGCCTACAGTTTTCACTAAATACTGTCAGATTGCTGTCGAGATTGCTACATCATGTTAGAGCTGCCCCTCTAAATATTATATGAGATTTCTTATTTCCCCACATCCTTGCCAGCCTTTCATGTTATCTTTCTAATTTTTAACAACCTGCTGGCTATGAAATGGTGTAACAGAGCAGTAAAGTTGTAGTGGTTGTAGAGGTGAGGAGTGTTGCCTCAAATGCTAGCTCTCCCACTTACTACTTGTGGGACTTTCTGTTCCTGGTTTCCTAATTTGTAAAATGAGACAATAATGATGCCTAGTTCATAGAGTTGCTGTAAGGATCAGAACAGAACCGTTACACTTTAAAAGCACATAGAATAATGGCTGACCTTTGTAAACACTCAAATATTGGCTGTTTATGTAGTTCCTTCAATTAATAGCGAGGCCCAAATCAATGAACACTCTTTGTATATCTAGTGGCCACATGACTCCATATCTTTACAGCATTTTTTCATAAAGTTCCTTGACTTTATTCTTTCTGCATTCTTTTTTTTTGTATATATTCTTGATATCCTTAGTTATTTATAGAAATTGAAAAGATTTTTCACTCAGTCTACCCCCATCATTTAATTTTGTCTTCGTTGTCCAATTTTAAAGCCATATCTTTAGTTCCATGTAGCTATCAGTTTTTCCCTTTATATTTCATGCTATTTTTGGTATTGTTTAAGAAATCTTTTTCTACTCTGAAATCATAGACACATCCAATTTTATATATTTTAAATTTTTTGAATTTGTATCTTATTTTATATCACATTATTCTAATCATTTGATAATCTTGTTGAACTTTCTTGTTCTATCAGATTGTCAGTAGGATTCTTAGACTTTTAATTTTCAGATTATCATCTGCAGATAATGAGTTTTGTTTCTTTCTAGCAATTCCTAATATCTTCTATTTCTTTTTCTGGTCTTTCATTGTCCACACCTTCCTGTACCCTCTTGAAAATTACTGACATACTGGGGTTCCTGTTGTCTTTTCTTATTAGTTTTTTCCAATCTTAAATGAAATCATTCTAAAATGTTCCCATTTGATATGTTATTGCCGTAATTTATTATTATGTCATTAGGTTAAGAAAGTTCCCTTCTTCCTAGCTATCTAGTTTTCTAAAAATGTTGACGTAAAGGGATTTTATTTGTTTTTAATATATTGAGATTATCTTATTTTTTCCTTTAAACAAAACTCACTTTTTACTTGGTTGGATAAAATTTTAGATCTGATATTGGTGTTAATGTTCATAAATGAAACTAAACTGTAATTTTATTTTCTTGAACTGCCCTCATTGGGGTTTATGTGCTGTAATTGCTTCATGAAAATAATTTTAGCAGCTTTTCTTTTTTCCTGTTTTCCAGATATATTAGTATACAATAGAGGATATACATGGTAAAACTCACATATAAAACTTCTTGGATCTGGTACTTTACAGAAGAAAAGATTTTGCATTTTAAGCGGCATTGTTTATTTAGCATATATTGGTCAATTAAGATTTTCTGTTTCTTCTTTTGTTAATTTTGGCATTTTACATTTTCTAGAAATATACCCATTTTGCTTTGAATTTCAAATTTCTTGACATTAGTTTAGAATATTTTTTGATTTTTAAAATATTCATGTTATTCTGTAGTTAGATTACTTTTACAAATTATGTCATTTCCTGGAACCAAGAACTGTATATTCCCCAAGGTCCTATCAACTCTCAATCTCTACCTCTGGTTCTAAGATTAAAAAAACCATAGTCTTACTGAGGTAAATCTAAATACATGTCAATTCAATTTACTATTCTTCATGAATTAGGCTATCTCACCTGGTTAGGACCTAGATATGTTAGTATTGACACTTGTAGATGTTGAGATGATTCCTGTGGTTTAAATGGTGAGTTCAACACTCTGATTGCCTGGGTTCAGGTGCCAACTCAGCACTGAGTACAAATATGACTTTGGACAAATTTCTTATCCCATCTCTATCTCCATTTTTCCTTTGTGAAAAGGGAGATGATAATAGTAGCACCCACCTGATATGATCGTTGTATGATTAGGTTGGCAATGCTTGTAAAAACACTTAAACAGTACATGGCACACACAAAATACTCAAAGTAATATATGTTTATTTACAATTTAAAGCCAAATATGAACATACCAATGTGTATCTTGTTTTACTTTTCTTTCATTCACTTTTTATAAAAAACTTTCCAATTGCTCCATATTATTCTAAATATAACTTTTTGTAACTTTTAAATATTGTCAAATCCTTTCATATCATCTATGGATGTACTTGTATAACTTTTACTCCTTTAACTTTGAAGATAAGCCTATTATTGGAATAGCAACAAACATAAATAAAAGCTAAATATATATATATTTAGTTTCATATGTATATATGTATATGTGCATATATATGACACAAATGTATCATATATTCAATTATAAAAAATCTAGGAATAAGAATTTTTTAAAATTCTGAAATAATATTGACTTTTATAAACCAAGACATGACCAAATGCCAAGATTATGCTGTGTCTCCAAAATAGTAGATTAAATTAATGTTAAAATTAATAGACATGTTTCCAAAGAAGACATATAGATGGCCAACAGACACATGAAAAGATGCTCAACATCACTAATCATCAAGAAAATGCAAATCAAAACCACAATGAGACATCATCTCATACCTGTCAGAATGGATATTATCAGGAAGACAACAAATAACAAGCATTGGTAAAGATGGAGAAAGGAGAACCTTCGTGTACTGTTAGTGGAAATGGAAATTTGTACAGCCACTGTGGGAAAACAGTATGGAGGTTCCTCAAAAAATTAAAAATAGAACTGCCACAAGATCCAGCAATTCCACTTCTGGGTATTTTTCCAAAGAAAATAAAAAATACTGATTCAAAACGATATATGTACGCTTATGTTCACTGAAGCATCATAGCCAAGCTATGGAAGCAACCTAAGTGTCTGTCGATAGATGAATGGATAAAGAAATGTGGTGTGTGTGTGTATATATATATATATATATATATATATATATATATATATATACACAATGGAATATTGCTCAGCCATAAAAAAGAATGAAATCTTGTCACTTGCAACAGTATGTATGGACCTAGAGGGTATTACGTTAAGTGAAATAAGTCAAACAGAGAAAGACAAATACTGTATGATTTCACTTATATGTAGAATATTAAAAAAAATGAACAGAACAAATTCATAAATACAGAGAACAAACAGGTGGTTGCCAGAGGGGATAAGGTTTGGCTGGACTAGTGAAAAGGTGGGGGAGATTAAGAGTACAAAAAAATGAGTTATGGGGATGAAATGTACAGCATGGGGAATATAGTCAATATAGTCAATTCTATTGTAATATCTTTGTATGGTGACAGATAGTAACTAGACATATCATGGTGATCATTTGTAGAAATATTGAATCACTGTGTTGTACATCTGGAACTAACATAATGATATAGTTCAATTATACTTCATTTTAAAAATATGTAGACACTGGGAGGAAATGCATCAAAATGCTAATGATGGTTATCTCTATGGGGTGGGGATTATGGGTGATTCTTTTTTTTTTTTTTTTTTTTTGCGGTACGTGGGCCTCTCACTGTTTTGGCCTCTGCCGTTGCGGAGCACAGGCTCCGGACGCACAGGCTCAGCGGCCATGGCTCACGGGCCCAGCCGCTCCGCGGCATGTGGGATCTTCCTGGACCAGGGCACGAACCCGTGTCCCCTGCATCGGCAGGTGGACTCTCAACCACTGCGCCACCAGGGAAGCCCTATCATAGTTTTAAAACCATGATTATCTTCAGATCTCTATTTGCATAAACATAATCTTAAAGCAAAACTATCATTTTAGATCATGAATCTCTATGAGACCTTGTATCCTCAACCCTTCTCTTGGTTATATGCATTCTCTAATATGTAAACGCCTAAAGTAATGATGATGTCTTCTCTCAGTAATCTCACAGGGGTTAGCTATTTCCTATGTAATAATAATAATAGGTGATTTATATATAATAAAAATATTATGAAGAAAGTGCTGAATCAATCTGCTGTGGTAAATAGGTTTACAAGAAATAAATTATCACAACAGCAGACGTTCAAGACCAATAAAACCTTCACTGTAGTATTGAGCCATGACCATGCCTTTATAGTTATAGTATTATATGCAATTTTAAACCAACTAATTGGTGAAAGAAAAAGTCCTAGATCCTGGCTGATCTAAAATTAAAAAGGTGACTTTTTTAAAAGTTCTTGTTTGTCTGGTATAGAGAGGAGGGGTGGAAATATACTTCCTTAGAGTGCATTTTCACTTTTAATAATCACCTGCCTTTGATAAGTACTGGGGTTAAGAGCCCTTGCTGATTAGTAACCGTATTTATTGACTGTGTTCACAGGGCTTCTACATACATTACCTTTTTAATCCTCACAACACTCAAGTCTTCTGACTTCAGGTTCCATGCTTAAACCCTTAAATCATTTGGTAAATCAAACATGTTAATACAATTTAGCAGGATGACCAGTAAAAGAAATGTATTTTTTTTCTTTTTGCGGTACGCCATGGCCTGTCACTGTTGTGGCCATGGACTGTCACTGTTGTGGCCTCTCCCATTGCAGAGCACAGGCTCCGGACGTGTAGGCTAAGCGGCCATGGCTCACGGGCCCAGCCACTCCACGGCATGTGGGATCTTCCCGGACCGGGGCACGAACCCGTGTCCCCTGCATCGGCAGGCGGACTGTCAACCACTACGCCACCAGGGAAGCCCAAGAAATGTATTTTTAATTACATTCTTTCATTATTTATAACCAAAGGAAAGCAAATAAATAAAATACTTGAAGCATTTCCCTCTCTTGGAAAAAAAGGTGTACTTCCTGTCTTTCACATACGTTTAATTTCAACAATTCTGTGGTCATGATGCAATAATGGAAATAAAATGAGATGCCTCTCAACTCTAGATTTTATGATTTAGATAATGAAGACCACTGAAGCCAACTTTTTGTTTTTTGGTTTTTTTTTACTAACTCATTCCAATGAATTGCACAATGAATTAATTACAGTATTAACACTGTTATTTATTTCAAGGATTAAACTATCTAACATTTCCCCTTGGGCATTAACATTCTAGAAAAACACCTACCTTGAATTCAACCATGAGGCTCCACACCTCAAACCTCCAGATTCCTGTTAAAAACAAAAGCAAAAAACCTTATTCACCTTGGCTGTTTCTACCTGGGCTGAGAGAGGAAGCAGAGAGGATGCTGAAATTTAATGGATCCAAGAGAATAATGATGATGAAGATGAGTATCTTAGGTAAACCTTAAAGAAACAGTAAAACTTCAATAGATGGATAATTGCATGAAGAGGAGAAAATAATCTAATTTTAAGAACCTAGGTTATGAGAGACAGAAAGAAAAATAAAGGCATGGAAAGGAAATGGCATCTGGTTTTAGAGACCTTTTTTGTATAGGAAATTGGCAGTCCCTATTTGACTTAGACTTAGAAACATTATTCTTACAAGATTGGATTGGGAGAAGTGATTTAACCATTCATCAATCTCAGTTGAGTTTATACCAGGACTATTCCAGGTTTATATTTATTTATCCATTTAATGTTCATGACAATTTTACAAGGATTTGTGTCAGTAGTCCCATTTCACAGATAAGAGAAATGAGACACAGTAATGCAAAAAAAATGATAAACCAAAATATCAAAATTTTAAGTAAAAGAAGTTCAGTATTTTTCCTTTGTCTCAGCTTCCAATATGGCCCCATCTGGCACTGTTAACAATTCTGTCTTTATTTTAAACTTTGCTATTTTTATCATGATTTTTTTGCATTAATTTTGATTTTTAAAATACTGCCTTAAAATAGTATTGATCTTGATTATTGAACTTTTTAGTGCACTTGTAAATTTTCCATCCCAGGCAGGTGCCTCACTTGCCTCACCCTATTGCCGGCCTAAGTAAGAGGGAATTTCACTTATACATCAAAGTTCCGTTTTATTTCTTTAATAAAAAGAAATTATTTCCTTTTATTTTTATTTAATCATTAAAAGGAATTCCTTCACCAGAAGAAATGGAATTATGACTAAAACTGAAACAGAACTTAAGTGATAACTCTGATTTTTAAATTATCTTAAGTCCAGATCACCAGTTTTCATATTTTTTCCCTAGAAGAAAGAACAAATAATTATCACTTTATAGATAAGAAAACCAAGACATGTAACGGCTCAGTCACAAAGTTAAAGCTAAGCTTCTTGGTGCTGAATGGGACACACCATATTAGAAGCTTCTCTAGGGACAAGTTTGAAGAAAATGAAAATGTAAAGAATACTTATATGAACAAATCTAGGCCAAATACTTTGGATCGAAAGAGTAAGGTTTTGTAAAGAATATGTGCTTCTGAATTAGACACAGTGAGCTTGAATTCTCCTTCGGCCACTCACTAGCTGGGTGATCTTTGACAAGTTCTGAAGCCTCAGTTTCCTCATTTATAAAATAAGCCTTCTCAAAGCTACCTATCACTGTTTGTGTTAAAGAAAAAAAGAGAACGTAGCTAATAGTATTTATCAATTAGGATCTCAACCTATGACAGATGGTACATACAAAACAGAAAAATTCAGGAGATTTTTTTTTTAGAGGTTTTATATATGTATAAGTAGAAGGACAGAGAAACCTAAAGGGATAATGCATCTGAGGGGACAGTTGCCTGAATCCAAACGAGAGAAGAGTCAGATAGAGTTATTTGTCTTTAAAAGTAGTGACCTTTGGTGGAGGAAGCCAAGGAAATAAATACTCTGACCTTACTGTCCTCTCTCCCTCTGATTTCCAACCAAACCCTAAGCTAGAGGGCATTGAAGCCCAGTTGCTTTAGCCCATGCAGGCTGGTCTTAAGGGAAGACTGCCAGGAACAGAAGGATGAAGAAGGGGTTTAGAGGAGCAAAAGGAAGCTCACCACCGCATAATAAGAGCTCCTAATTACTGAGCATTTTCTGTGTAACAGACAAAAACACTTGCGCATTTAATCCAAATAACAATCTTTTAAAGTGAAAGCTATTATTTTCCCATTTTACAGATGAGGAACCTGAGGCTTGCTGTAGTTAGGTGACTACAGAACCAAGAATGGACAGGGGGAAGTGAATGAAAGCTATCTTTGCCATGCCCCATCATTGCAGAAGAACAATAAATGGTAGTGACTGGTTTCATAATTATCATCACTGTCATCAAAACCATTGAATTCCAACCCCTCTAGCAATTGTATTTCCAGGAATTTATCTCATAGTTATAATTCATGAGTATAATAAAGTATGTTCAGAAGTGTTGTTTGCAACATTGTGTTAGCAAAATATAGGCAAAATTTAAATGCCTATGAACTTGAACAGATTAAATAAGTTATAGTGCATTTAAAAGATGGAATACCTTGATACCTTGTGGTCAGTAAAAAGAAGCAGCTCTATGAGTACTGGCTACTGATATTTTGATATATTGGTTCAGAACAGTGTGTATGTTACCATTTCTGTTATCTGTATTCTTGTAGATGAAAGAATATCAAATATGTCTGGAAAAATACTTAAGAAACTGGTAACTCAGTTGCCTTTGGGGAAAGCAACCGGATGGCAGGTGAAATAGAGATACATTTTTATTGCACACCTGTACTTTCGAATTTTTTTTACCATGCTCATGTAATACCTATTTTAAAACATAAATTAATTAAGGAAAAAATCAAATGGTATGTTATTAGTTACGTTCCGGGGACTTCTGTAATTTGGAAAACAGTGACAGAAAATGGACGTGCATAAAAACCAGCTTTCTTACTCTACACCATGAGCGATTTGCTTTCTCAATAACAATAAAATCCTTTGCCATATCAGCTTCAGTTAAATGAATGCAAAATAAGGAGTAAACTTCCATCTGTATTTTACAGTGCTTTGCCCATGCTGCAAAAGCAAAAGCTGTAGGGAAAGCAATGAGAAAATTAGCACCTTGAAGTCAGGTAACAGTTAACTCAAAAGGCAGGCTAAGCATAATATCACACTCAGAAACAGCCCAGCCTGAGAACACCTCAGGAGGACTGCTGTTGTTGTTGTTTTTTTTTAAAAAGCAAACTCTCTTGCCCAAAGGAGGCAGGTGGCAAATTAACCACAGCTCCCTAAACCCCTGGGGACTTACAGAGCTCTGTCCCCCGGGTAAGACCACTATCCTTCCAGGTTTTCACTCTTCCCAAGAAACCTGACATGCTGTTTCTCATGGCATTTTCAAATTGGGAAGATCAGGACGGAAAAACTTTGCCCATCGGGAATGGCGAGACTGGCTGATAAAATGACGGAGTTGATGATTAACTGTTACCTGGATAGCCAGTTGTTTTTTTTTTAAAACGATGCGCCAACCTGAGTTTTAATTGTTGATCTTCTCCAGCTGTTGCCTGGGAAAATGTCCTTCCTTGGAGGAGGCATTTCCAGGAGTTTCAGCAAGTTTCCTTAGGATCTTATGGTTTCTGAGATTCGATTTTCTTCGGGTTGCGGGGAAGGACATAGGAGGTTGATACCAGGCGCTACGCTTCGGAGGAGAACGGATCGCCTACTCCAAAGCAACTCCGGCCTGAGCACTTAGCCCCTCCCGTTTGGGGGTCCCGGGGCTCCGCCCCCGCAGAACAAACCGTATAAAACCGCTGCGACCAGGGTTCTTCCTGTAAGTCTGGGTTCAGTCCGACTCCAGGGTCAGCGAGGTACCCCGCCAACTTCCCGGAGCATCGCGTGCCCAAGCCATGGCCCAGGGGCTGTACCACGAGGAGTTCGCCCGGGCGGGCAAGCAGGCGGGGCTGCAGGTCTGGAGGATCGAGAAACTAGAGCTGGTGGCCGTGCCCGAGAGCGCTTACGGTGACTTCTACGTCGGGGATGCGTACCTGGTGCTACACACGACCCAGGCCAGCCGGGGCTTCACGTACCGCCTGCACTTCTGGCTCGGTGAGAGACGCGGGCGGCCGGGCCCGGGCGCGCCCAGGTCGGGGAAGGGCGTGGCCGCTGGGGGTTAAGGTTTGCGGGCTGGTGGGCAGGGCAGCGCTAGCCGGACGGGCCTGGAGACCCTTCGCGCCGGTTAAGCCCCCGTGGGCCTCCCCCCGCTTCCCCCCCCCCCACTTTGGGCCTGGGCACCTTTTCCCCGCTGGCGTCCGCTCCTGCAAACGCGGGGCGCAGCGAAGTCGGGAGCAGTCTTACCTCACTAGCTTTGACCTTTGTCGTGTCCATCTCCCGGGTTTTGGCGCCGCTTCCTCTCGCTTCACGCCCTTTCACTTTCCAGTCTCCAAACCCACCTCCCGCCCGGGGCGGCCGCCCGCTGCACCCTGGCGCTGGCCAAGTTCGGCTCGCCTTCCGACAGGTTCAGTCCTGGTTCCCCTGTCAGCGAGGAGAGGAAGTCAAACAAGTTTGTGGGCATTCGCCGCAGACGGCGAGAATTCCTTTAAGAAAATTATTTAGTTTTATTTTTTGCCCTTGGGCGTCAGCTTAGAGTTCTCTATTATTTGCGGCGGTTAATGTTCAGGGCCGCTTTAAATCAGATTCCAGCCTGCCCCGCGCTGCTCGCAGGTTTGGCTAAGAGAAATTCCTGTTGATCAGGATGCTGGCGGCTTTATCAATATCAGTAAATAGCTTTATATGGCAGAGTTTGTATTTAGATGAGTTGCTTTATAATAATAATAATTATTATTAGTTTTAAATTTATTATTTATGTATCTGAACAAGAAGACAGTTTGGAACAAAACAGCTCCTTCGTCAGTAGTAATTATTTTGGGCTTCACCGGCGCCAGGCTCTCAGGACACTGGGCCTTGAGTGTTCTACTTTTCCCACCTTCTACTTTTGCTCGTAAACATCCTGAATGTCTAACCTCTCCCTGTGAGATCCTGTGCCAGTGGGCACACCCCGTCTAACAGCGCACCGATTATCTGAGCCTTATTGCCTTCTTTTAAAATCAGCTTGCCTCCCCTAGACTGTGTTTATTTTTAGTTTTATTCATGAGTCTATGGGGAAAACACACAAAACCACACACACATACACATTTTGAAGTCCCTGAAAGTCATTTTTTCCACTAACATTTGAAGATTTTAAGAAACAAAATGGTAGAGAACATTAAGTGATGTTCTCAATATTAGCAAAAACCCGGAGCAAACACTCCAAATGAGAAATCCATAGAGGGAGACAGCACTGTTTCATTACAGCACTTGATATTAAAATGTTGTGCTTGCCTGAGGAGGCTGAGGCTGCGATCTAAACTCATTTTGGTTTCCTAGTGTAATGTCACTGTTCCTATTATCACAGACAGTGATTTGCTTATATTTTATACCCCCTAAAAGAAACTCTCCACTGAAACCTTAATGTATAACTTGTGTTCATGAATGAATGATGCCACATAGAATAATAATGTCCTTACCTTGGTTTTTCTGTTTAGAACTTGGATCTGGAATGAGTAAAAGTATCTGAAATACCACATCTGTCATTTTGGTGAATTAAAATGTGAAAGAACTTCATATCATGCTGTGTAGACAGCAGTTAAGTTTGACTTTGTCAGAGGATTCCAAGGGGGCTTTAAACACAATTGTTTTAATTCTATAGGTTCTTTCTTATCCAGGTAAGTTCTTCAAGCACTGTGTTTCGTAGGGTTTACAGATTCGAATTAACCCGTTCATTTCGTGCTCACCAGTTTCAAAAAATGTAATAGAAAATGTTTTGACAAAAACATTTTATGATCTTAAAGGTCTGCTAAAACTGAACTTAATAGTGTGTTAATTAATAAGTTAATTCAGCAACGTCCCCAGCATTGTGTGCCCAGCATTTTTGCATATGAATGATTTATGAACCTTTCCTGAAACTTTACAATCTCGAAGGTGCAATAAAACAAAAAGTGATATAACCCAGGTAAAATGTCATGAGCACTATGAAAGAGACACCACGTGTCTGTGGTTATGGGGAAGCAGAGAAGCCTTAATGGAAAGAAAGGAAAATGAGGGGAATTGGGAGGGATCTTGTGCCAAGAGAAAATCATGGGAACTGTGGAAAGTTTAGCGCACTATAGTCAGCAGGACCTGTAGGTGGAACTGTTCAGCAGCTCTCCCTACTTCAGTTCCCTGAAGCAAGCTGGATTTCATCCAATGTATTCTACTCTAAGACCTAAATTCGGGTGAATTCATGAGGATTATTCAGAGGGACAGATTGAGACAAAGTTCTAAGTGGGAGAGCTGAAGGTTCAAGGAAAGAGAAAGTCTGACTAAAGGAAGTCAGTTGGAAGGAAGATGAAAGAGAGTAGAGTTAAAATCAGCCTGAGATAAAAAAAAAGGTGGCTGGTGTAGAAATGAAGAAACCCGCCAAGTAAGAGGAAGAAAGGGGAAACAGGAAGAAGTGGGACACAGAACGGGGGAACAGAGGAAGAGTCATCTTTCCTGGTCTCTCCCTTAGTGTCTTTCCATAGTACCTTTGCATATCTCAGATTATTTCATTTTTTACATTTATTTTTTGTTTCCTTTATAAAGTAGGAATTTGCTGCATGTAACTTAGAAGTTGTTGCATCGGTCCTTCCTGAAAAAGCATTTCAGCTTTGTACCTAGCAGTTTAAATACATCTATCTGTGCTGGGCTTTTTGTAAGGCATGGGGATCCAAAAAGTTGGGTTACAATATACAATGTACAATACAAGGAGCTTATAATATACAAGGGCTGGAGAGGATGCTGAGAAACTGGAGTTTTATACAGTGCTTGAGGTAGAGGAGAATATAAAACGTACAACCGTTATGGAAAAGAGTTTGGCGGTTTCTTACAAAACTGTACATGCCACTACCATGTGATCCAGCAGTCGCATTCATGGGCATTTAATCCAGAGAAATGAAGTTTTATATTCATGCAGCAACATGTACATGCATGTCATAACAGCTTTATTTGAATAGACAAAAACTTGAATCAGCCCAGATATCTGTCAACAGGTGACTGGTTAAACAAGTGGCACATCTGTACCAAGGAAGACTACTCAGCAACAAAAGGGAACAAACTGTTGATAAACACAACTCAGGTGAATCCCTTAGGGAATTATGCCATGTGAAAAAAAAATGCCAAAAGGTCTCATGCTATATGATTCCATTTATATAACATTTTGGAAATGACTAAATTTTAGATTTATTGTCACCAGAGGTTAGAGATGACGTAGGGGAGGGGGATTCAGGTGGGAGGTGGGTGTAGTTATAAAAAGGCAACATAAGGGATTTTTTGGTGATGGAACTATGCAGTATCTTGACTATGATGGTGGATATATAAATTTACATATGTGATAAAATTGTATATAACTAAATGTACAAATACACACAGATGAGTTCAAGTAAAATTGGGAAAATATAAAAAAGATAAGTGGATTGTATCAATGTCAATATCCTGGTTGTGGCATTTTGTGCTGTACTGTACTTATATACTTATACTTTAATATACTGTAGTATACTAAACTGTACATACTAAAGTTTTACAAAATTTTACTTTGAAGGAAACTTGGTCTATTGATCTGTGTGTCTATACCAATTGGTGTCTTCCACCAATACCACACTGTCTTATTTAATTACTGTGGCTGTATAGTAAACCTTAATATCAGATAGAATTAGTATTCTTACCTTATTTTTCTTTGTCAAGGTTGTTTTAGCTATTCTAGGGCCTGTGCCTTTCCACATTAATTTATAACAAACTGACTCATATAATCTGTAATAAACCTCAATATGATTTTGATAGGAATAGAATTAAGCCTATAGATCAATTTGGGGAAAATTGACATATTTATTACATTACAAGTCTCACATTCCATGAATACTGTCTTTATATTTATTAAGGTCTGATTTTTTATTACCATTTTATAGTTTTTAGCATGTAGATCATGCACCTGTTTTGTTAAATATGTATCTGAGTATTTCAGTTTCGTTGAAGTGACTGTAAATGGTATTGTGCTTTTAATTTCAACTTTTGCATGTTCATTGCTTCTATATAAAAATGAGACTGCTTTTTATTATTGATTAATCTTCATCATGCTATCTTGCTGAATGCACTTTTTCTGAAGAGGTTTATTTTGGTAGATTCCATAGAATTTTCTATGTAGGCCATCCTGTCATCTCTAAATAGACACATTTTTTTCTTCCTTTCCAATCTGTATGTTTTTTATTTCTTTTTCCTACCTTTTTCAGTCGTTAAAACTTCCTGTGTTATGTTGAGTAGGAGTACTTGCCTTGTTCCGCATCTTTGGGAGAAAGGATTCAGTCTTTGATCATTAAGAATTTATGTTAGCTGTATGTGTTTTGAAGATGCTGTTTATCAAGTTGGGGATTTTCCCCTGTGTTCCTAACATGGCGAGAGTTTTTTTTTTAATCATGAATGGTTGTTCAGTTAACTTAGTCATTAAACCTCTCTTTTTATTTATGCTTTATATATAAAATCACATCCCCAAAACAATTTTAGGAAGTTTACAGCATATTTACAAATATAATATAACATAGTATAAAATAACATAACACAAAACAACATAACATGGAAGGCACTGGGAAAATTAGCATAGGGAAAATAAATGAAGTCATAAGCATACTCATTCAGAACATTTGTAAGTTTTTGAACACTTATTAGAATTTCATCATAATATAACTGAATTTGATTTTAGTTTTCATTTTCAAAGGCTAGTATTGGCTTCATTAACACCTTTCATCCTCTTTAGAAGACTCTGGTTTATTCATACTGACATTCCCTGGCCTTGCACAGTGCATAAGCATCAACAAATGACAGCATAATTTAACTAACTTACTTCTAGTTCATTCATTAGTCGCATGCCTGCCCATTTTCATCTACCTAAAGAGATTACGGTTTCAACTTGTACTCAAGTAAGAATATTTATATCAAATACATCATCCTCAACACCTTTCATATTAACCTTGATTTAAGTTTCCTTCTTAAAGTCTCTCTGTACAAATCTACATCTATGCCCTTATTAGTAATCTAATTTATGGATGGGAAAGTGGACAGAAGAATGACACTAGGCCCTTTCAGACTGCAAAACTGCATGTGTTTTTTATGCGTTAAGTAATTTTCTTTGACCACAACAAGTTCACAAAATTGATATCATGTCAAATACTCTTCTAGCTACTAAATTTTTTTTCTGAGAAGACACTTACTACACAGGTCCCCTTTGAGAGTGAGAGGAGTTGTAAATAAATCCAATTATTTCTTTTTTTTTTTTTTTGTGGTACGCGGCCCTCTTACCGCTGTGGCCTCTCCCGCCGTGGAGCACAGGCTCCGGACGCGCAGGCTCAGCGGCCATGGCTCACGGTCCCAGCCGCTCCGTGGCATGCGGGATCCTCCGGGACCGGGGCACGAACCCGCGCCCCTTGCATCGACAGGCGGACTCCCAACCGCTGAGCCACCAGGGAAGCCCCCAATTCTTTCTTTAATATACCTGACTGACTTCCTTTCTCCAACTTTCATGAGTACTCTTAGTTGGGGTTCCAGTTGAACTATAGTATTGGTACAGCTTATGAACATTTATGCGTCAATTATCCATGGAGGAAAATAACATTCCCCAATCACCTCAAAATTTTACTGGTAATGAGAGTCCGAGTATAAAAAATATCTACTAGTATTGTAATTTCTAAGAGCCTGTGCTTCAGAGTCACAGACACCTGCCTCTGGGTCATGTTCTATCAAAGGTCAACTTTATGACCTCAGGGAAATTACTTGGTCTCTCTAAGCCTCCATGTCCTCTGCTGTAACAGGGTAGAAAATGGTTTCTGCTACATTGGGTCACTTGAAGATTAAATCAGATTATCAGTGTAAAACACTAGCATAGTGCCTGGCCCATAGCAAGGGTGCTATAAAGGTATAAATGTTAGCTATTATTTTTATTTCTAGAATCATTAATGATTTTCACACAGCTTAAGTAGTGGAAGTTTTTAAATGTCTTTTATAAATTTTGAGGTCCCATCAGAGCAGTCCTGGCTCTGATCTTTGTGTACATCGAAGACACTGGGTTTAAGAATTGGTGTTTGGACCTCAGTGAGGTTGCCTGGATGGGATCTGCATTAGAATTATGAAAATTAACTGTGTGTTGTGTGTTAAATTCCCGGGGTAATACTGCATACGTTAACATTCAAAAGATATTAGCATTCTGGTTCCTGTACCCTCCCTTTTCCTTCCGAGAATATTATCTTAATGCCAATAAGATAGTGAATTGGGGACAAATGTACTCAAAAACAGTGGTAAAGTCAAGTTACATCCATTTTCCCATTCTCAAAGTGTTGTTTAGCTCTGGCCCATGATGTTTGTATTCCTTACAAATATTAACATATTGACATTTTTGAAGCCTGGAGATTAATTCTGAGAAAGGCTAAAACAATTGAAAAATGTTTTCATAGCCTTATCATTGACTATACCAAATGAATGTGAATCCTACTGGAATATATTATTATATCTTCCCGAACATAGTCTGACAGCGGCGTTTCTTTTAAAATAAAAAAAAAAAAGAATTGGAAAGTGAGAACAAAACAATTCTTTTAGTTATTAAAATAGTATTTTATATTATACCATTTCTGCTGATTGTTCTGTTGAAGATGAACAATTTATGCATGAATTTATTGTATTGGCATATAATTCAAAGAAAATTTCTGAGTGTTTTCTTATCAGAAGTTCTGCCTTAATCCTGTTTCTTGCTTGATAAATGAGGTGCTGTCATTGGCCGTTTCAGGAAAGGAGTGTACTCAGGATGAAAGTGCAGCAGCTGCCATCTTTACCGTTCAGATGGATGACTATTTGGGTGGCAAGCCTGTGCAGAATAGAGAACTTCAAGGCTATGAGTCTATGGATTTTGTTGGCTACTTCAAAGGAGGTCTGAAATACAAGGTGAGCACCTCTCTCAAACTGTTTTATGACCCCCTCTTCTTTTCCTATCCATCCACGCCTCATATCTTCATAGAATGTAAGTTCATTGAGGGCAGGGTTTTTTGTTTTGTTTTGTTTTTGTTTTAATCTGTTTTGTTCACTGATATATCCCCAGTACTCTTGAGACCCATAATAGGTGCTTGTTAAATGTTTGTGGAATATATGGTATAATGTGTGAAATATTCTGACTTAATTTCATTTGATAGGTTAATTTTTAATGATGCTAAGTAAATATGGGCAACTTGGGCATTAATAGTTTTCATTTTTGCTATTCGAAAGAATCACTTAATTTGCTGCAAATAATCCACAACTTGGGAATTTCATTTGTTCTGGAATATATTAGTACAGTACTTATAACAATTATAACTTCAGTTAATACAAAGAACTATACACACATTTCCCAAATAGTGTAGTATGATCTTGGAAATGATACAAATGAAACCACTGAGTTGAACATATGTGTGGTTGAGCCTCACAAACTCCTACGCATACACTGGCATATGCACCCCCCCCATACACACACATAGAATTTATGTGTTTTGGCCTGAAACAATAATCATCAAATGGCTTTACTTCTGAAACAAACAAACAGACAAACAAACAAAACCCCAAATAATTAAATAGTCTGTGCCTTTAAGGCGACCTTCAGCAAAGGATAGCTTTTCCTGGAATTCTCTCAGTGACGCTTGCAGACTGGCCATCCTTCACTATCCCCCCTGCTTCCAAGAATGTTCGGTTAAAGTGTGAGGAACACCTTCTCTAGACAAACACACCAGAAACAATCTTTCTCAAAATCAAACGTCTCCAACAGGTGTTCTGCAGACCGTACCACCCCGCCCGTCTGCCATATTAGCCCAGTGAAGACCTAAAACCTCAGAACTAAACTAGAATTCTGAATATATACTAAATTTGCCTACTATGTTGCCCCAGTTTATTTCTTCTTTTTCCTGATCAGAGCCTTAGTTGAATATTTTGTGATGCCATTGGGATCAGGACAAAACAAAAGTTCTCTTCTCTCTCTTGAAATCATTGTTTTACTCTAGGCTAGAAACTATTAAATATGAAACTATTACCTCTTATTTTATTTAATTCACGAGTTACTTTTATGTGAAATGATCCTGAAACATCTCGTAGGTCAGTGAACCCAAGATTTTGAATAAGCTGGGGCTTGTAGTTACTAGAAGCATGTACTGTGCCATCATCCTGGATATGAACCCATTTCTGCCACAAGTGGCTTGTTTGCCTCAGGGCAACTACATAAGCTTTCTGTGTTCAGTTTCCTTAAGTGTGCAATGGGTGTAACAACAGCTTTCTTGTGTAGGTGTTGTACGGATTAAGGATTAAATTAAATAATAAAAATATGTATGTTATAGTACATATGCCATCATTCGGGTTTTATGCTATTATTAATCCTTCTGCCTATTAGTGGGGCTTCTGAAATCAAACTTCTGGTTACATACTTAAAAGTGGACATGATAAAAGTAAGTTTACAATTATTGGATAATTATCTTCTAATTATCAACATTAAAACCACCGCAAATCAGCATTTTTTAGAAAGAGGATGTTTGCAAATGGAGGTCAAATTTATCAGCAAAAAAAGTCATTTTACTGTCTTATCACTAGTGACATTGAGCAGATGACAACGTGTGTAGTTGCAACAATACGTGATAGGAAACGTGGAAGCAGAGCTCATTTACTACCCAGAACAGCAAAGATTATTATGTTGTACTTAATTTCATGCTTCTAGGAATATAATAAGCACTTCACATGTATTATCGCGTTTAATCTGAAAAACAGCTCCGTGGTGCGGTTTCTATCATTATCATCCTACTAAGATAAGTAAATGGAAGTTTAGAGAGACTATGTAACTTGCCAAGCTCTCACAGCTGCTGTGTGACTGGGTGATTGTCTGACTTCAGTGCCTAAGCTGGTAACCATGATGCTATGATGCTCTCAACATAAGTTAATCGTTCAAATGCCCAGATGAACTTTTTAATTTAAGAATACTCTATGGAAAGGATATTGTGTCTGTTTGAAATGCGTAAAACTTGGCCAAGTCTGCCATTCCCAAGTCAGCAACAACCACATTTAGTTGCTATATATAAGATAAAGATGCAGCTAGGAAACTTTAATATCATCTTCCCATGTCATTTAATCGACTTGAGTTTTTTTTTCCTCTGTGAGGTTTTATAGGGAGTTGGGGAGGGGTTACAGAGGACTAATTACTTACTACTGGGCTTGCCTGGTGGTGCAGTGGTTAGGAATCCGCCTGCCAATGCAGGGGACAGGGGTTCGTGCCCCGGTCCGGGAAGATCCCACATGCCATGGAGCAACTAAGCCCGTGCGCCACAACTACTGAGCCTGAGCTCTAGATCCCGCGAGCCACAACTACCAACCCCGTGAGCCACAACTACTGAAGCCCGTGTGCCTAGAGCCCGTGCTCCACAACAAGAGAAGCCACTGCGATGAGAAGCCCGTGCACCGCAACGAAGAGTAGCCTCCGCTCACCGCAACTAGAGAAAGCCTGCGTGCAGCAACGAAGGCCCAACACAGCAAAAAATAAATAATAAAATAAAATAAAATAAAAAATAAATAATTACTTACTACTACTTCCTTATATTAAATCTCTGGCTAAGCACCTTTCCCAAGCTGAACAAGACCCAGCCCCAATCATGATTGTAAATAGCAACAATCAGACATCTGTCAGCCAGTAAAACTGTATTTATGGTGCCCTTGATTTAGAGGATCATCCACCTTGCTTTCATTCTGTAGAATAGGTAGAAAGAGGCTGGGAGTTTCCAGGGGTCATTCGAACAGTATTCACAGAAGAATTACTGTCTGATACAGACATGTATGAAACAAAAGTTTTTCTTTTGTGCATTTTTGGCATCAAATATTAGAGTCAAAATTAATTTTTAAAATACCATTAAATGTTCACAGACTATATATACTCTGATAGTTCACCATATGAAATTATCCTAAATGTTATATATGTATTCTCAGTCTAAGTCAACTCTATATTTTATAACTATTTTACAGAACACAGTGTTCTTATGCTATTTTTTTATCAGATTGCACTGTACCTCTTATTTAAAAAATTAAGGTGGCCAAGCATAGTAATATGTAGGTGAAAAACTTGAATTTATTTTTATTGTATAATACTTTGTGCAGTCAAGAAATATGGCAATCTTTTTAAAATTATGAAGTGGGAAATTACTATATATTTGTAAAAGCTTGTGGTTGTAATTGTCTGGAAGTCAACATTTAGCATATACTAACAAAACCTTTTTATTCATGAGGGCCTTTTGGAGAAGGGGAGAAGTCTAAAGTCAATGGAAATTTAAAGAATGCGCTGTTGATTACATATGAAGCTTCACTTCTTTTTTTTTTCTGTACGCGGGCCTCTCACTGTTGTGGCCTTTCCCGTTGCGGAGCACAGGCTCCGGGCGCGCAGGCTCAACGGCCATGGCTCACGGGCCCAGCCGCTCCGCGGCATGTAGGATCCTCCCGGACCGGGGCCCGAACCCGCGTCCCCTGCATTGGCAGGCAGACTCTCAACCACTGTGCCACTAGGAAAGCCCAGAAGCTTCACTTCTTTCTTTGGATTTACTGTATAATGTTGATGTAATAAATTTGAAAGTTGGATTATTTTATAGGCTTCTTATACTGCTAATTTTCTTACCGTATTATCGGGGAGGCTTTTGATCAATAAATAACAGTTTTATTTACACTGTACCTTTATTCTGCACGTTACCTCATAGTTAATTATGGAAGTAAATAAAGATTATTGTCCTTAACATTTAATTCGGGAAAAGAATGAAAAAGGGAAAAGCTGATTTCAAATGGTGCAAGATGTGCTTGATTCAGTCAATCTGTTTTTCTTCAGCATTTCTTAATTCAGTGTGGTTGTACTTTGATTTTCATTTTGTTTTGGTTGGGGATGTGCAACCAGATTTAGAGTATAAATACTTAGGCCTGGCATATTTTGTAAACTCTTTCTACCTAAATAAATAAAACAGGTGATTTTTTAATGTAAAAAAAACAAGGACCAAAATTAGGAGCAGCCCATACCTGGCCAGCACTCAGCTCCCTTCTCTGACCTGAGGCTGTGACCGTGGGAGTTTTGGGCTGCCTGATTCTCTAGGCGCTCCTCATCTGTACTTCTGACCTCTGACTCTCTGTTAACCTCCTGTCACCTTTTTTTCTGAAATCCTTGTCTACCTTCTCACTCAATGGTTTGAGAACCATTGGTTCCCAGAGGACAAGAGCTACAGCTCTTTTCTGTTTATGTAGCAGGTTTTATACATGAAAGGTTTTCAGTAAATATTTGCAGTATTAAACTGAATGGTTAAAATAGGAAGGACAAAGAGCCTAAAACAAAACAAAACAAAAACCTGTTGATTCGCCAGGAAATTCTCTTCTGCATATTTAATTTTTCACATGCATTTAAGTGAGTATTTTATCTTGGCTTAACAGGCAGCTTGGCACCAACACCTGAGGTTTTCTAAGCTGCTGTGTCTAGTTCGACGCCTCATCCTTTTTTGTTTGTTTGTTTTCTATCTTCCTTCCACTGATCAGGCTGGAGGTGTGGCGTCTGGACTCAATCATGTTCTCACAAATGACTTGACCACCCAGAGGCTCCTGCATGTGAAAGGTCGGAGAGTGGTCAGGGCCACAGAAGTTCCCCTAAGCTGGGACAGTTTCAACAAGGGTGACTGCTTCATCATTGACCTTGGCACTGTAAGTTTTATACACACATGGAGATGTCTAGAGGAAAGTAAATTGTCTTCAGATCAAATCAGATGTATGTGTCATGGAAGATAATCACTTTTTCTACACACTTAGGAAAAGGTCATGTTTATGTGAGATGCAATTATATCATATGACTAATTGGCAAGTATTGAAATGACACATAAAGCAGGACTTCAAAGTTTTTATTTTCTTTGACAGGTTTAGAATGGAGTAGTGATTTAGTTCTTCCTACCATAGAACAGAAATTGAAAATTTTAATATATTTCCCCTTCTTGAACAGAGCTTCCTCTAGTTATTTTTGTCCCTAAGTGTGTGTGGGAAAACATTGCTTGAGGGGGAAATTGATTCCCCCAGGAAGCAAAGATTCTAGAATTTAAAATTGACATAGGATTAGTCTAAACAGCCTGCCTGAAGAGTTTTGGGAAAATATTTTAACAAATATTAATATATCCCTTACATCCACACACATAATACTATTTCACACTTTTTTTTTTTTAAGATTTAATTTTATTTATTTTTGGCTGTGTTGGGTCTTCGTTGCTGCACGCAGGCTTTCTCTACTTGCAGCCAGCCAGGGCTACTCCTTGTTGCAGTGCGTCGGCGTCTCATTGTGGTGGCTTCTCTTGTTGCGGAGCACGGGCTCTAGGCGCATGGGCTTCAGTAGTTGTGGCACTCGGGCTCTAGAGCGCAGGCTCAGTAGTTGTGGCGCATGGGCTTAGTTGCCCTGCAGCATGTGGGATCTTTGTTCCCCGACCAGGGATGGAACCCATGTCCCCTGCATTGGCAGGTGGATTCTTATCCACTGCGCCACCAGGGAAGTCCCTATTTCACACTTTTTAATTTTCTCAGAATTATTAGAAGAAAAGGCACAAGTACAAATGTCAAGTATCATCTTAGTTGGATGGGCAATATCTAACTTTTCATCCAGGAAAAGAGGCCTCTTTAATGTCAGGAATACTTTTCATTATTATCATGACAAAGAAGTATTATTGCAAGGTCTTGTGCTAGACTCTAGTAGGCAGGATTTGAGTTGTGTCTTTAAAACTTTGTAAGGTTTTAAAAAACCTAAAAAAGTATTCCCTGCCACTGAAAACCCACGTGCAAAGGCAAAGAAGGCAAGAAGCACAGAGCATGTTTATGTTGTCGTTTTTCTTCTAGGGATCGTAATTCTCATCACACCACATACATCAGCATTCCCATCATCATCCATAACATTTCTAGGTCAAGCATTGTTCAGGGACTTATTGCTTCAGTTAGCATGAGGCTTGGACTGTCTATAGAACTTGCTCAAGGTGGCACAGCCAGTAAATAATGAGGCCAGGATTAGACCCTGCATATGTCTGATTCCCACCTAAGCCTTTTGCTTTACTGCCTCTCCTTGGGCAGTATTTTGGGGAAGAGCATCAGACAGAGGCCAAAAAAGTTTATTTCATATATATATAGAGGGGACACTGAGGATTTTAAAAATGCAGCTACACAAAGTTCAGTTTGAGCAATATTAATCTGGCAACAGCATAGAGATTAAATATGCTAAGGTTATAAATAGTTTGGAAAATGATGCAAATTATAAACTTCTTTGGGTTCTCTAAGGTAGGATACACCTCTAGTTTTATTACTGCTAATGTATAATTCGACTGTCTTGGATTATACCAGCTGTGTGCACAGTTGAAATTATGGTATTAATGCCTAAAGTACAATTCCCAGTGTCACACTTAGACGTCTGCACCCAAAATGGCAGTACTCTTGCCCTGTATCTCACAGTGAATTTCATGGAAATATCCTTTTCAACCTTAGATGCTAACCTGTTCCCCTATCCAGGCTTAAGTCCTAACCTTCAGGTCTAGGCAGAAAACAGATACTAGTCTCTCTCTCCATTCCTCTGCAACCAAAACCACAATTTATACAAATAGATGATCAGGTATATTAAACCATGCAGTTACAAAAGCAGCACTCAGAATCTCTCAAAGCCAATGCACAATAATTGTCTCCCTCAACTACTTACATTTTATAGCCCTTTATCCCTTTATAATTTATAAAGTATTTTACACGTAAGGTGGTATTGTTCATGGAGAAAGTGGACCTCAGTTTTCATCTGAGTTTAGTGTAATCTCAGGTTCTCATCTATAAAAGTCGGGTATTTGATTAGATGAGCTTTGAGGCCCCTATCTACTTCCCACTGATAATGTAATTCATCACTGCCATTACTTGAAAATGTTTCTTTTCTAAAAAAAGTATTTTATGTGTAATGTAATTGCTCTACAAATGCAATAATCTCTTTGTCATGAATAGTATCCAACTGAGCTTTCCAACTCTCTGCTCTTTGGTCCTGAGCAAGTCATTAACCTCTTGGAGCCTTAACTTCCTTATTTCTTTTTCCTTCTTTTTTTTTCATCTTAACTGTGGTTTCTAATGACACTGCTGACGTTAGCCGACTCTAATTCAGTCCCATCTGACACACAGTCATATCTGGAAATCGCAGTCACCATCCCAGTTTCACAAGAGGAAGAAATGCCTTAGAAGGTGTGAGGAAGTCACTTGCATTAATGCAGGTTGAGTGGTGATCTGGGATAGGACCTGGGTGTTTCTGTTTCTGTCACATCCTTTTCATTCCACTGAGTGAACTTGGTAGTATAGAAGATGATGTGCCTCTATAACAGAGTGTCTTGCAATAGTTTCAGAATCTGCTGAATTCAGAATTGATTATGTCTAATATGGCTTAGAATCTACTGAAAGTAGTGTTATTAATGAAATTATTTATTATTTTGTTGAACAAGTATTGAGTTTCCACAATGGGCTAGGTAGTTGAATGCTGTGATAGACCAGTTCTAGCTCTAGTAACATACGCTCTCTTCCCATAGGTAATATCTGCGCATAGAAGTAGTCCCCACAAATCCAGCCTCATGTAATAGGGACAGAGTCTCTATAATACGATTCGAGGACATTCACCTGTTTAATAGTAAATTTTCTTTATTTTATGTAGTTAGTTTTCTTTAATGAATTTCAAGTTATCTCCTGCTCTCATGGTTGGTTAGAGACATTTGGAATGATTTTGTTGCAGAGATACTTGAAGCTGATTTTCTCTTATGTTGTGGAACTTTCCCACACCTCACAGGGATATTCTAGTAAGAATCAAGCCCTGGATTCCTAAGTACTTTAGAACAAATACCCACATGATCTGTGTTTGTGTAATTAACCTTTAACCAGTTGTTATGTCGCCAAAAGTTTCTAAAAGGTGATAAGATCTTGCAGTTACCTTGGGAACTTTATTTTTAGGGTGTGTCACAGTAAACCAAGAAGGGAATCAAAATTTTCTTTATCATAGTATTTTTATAACAGTTACTGAGTTAATTATTTCATGACCGCTTTCTGCTTTAGTGGGCACAAAGGGAAGCCAATGCCATCTCTTCAATCTTGTTTTATTACCCAGGTATGAAAAAGATAGGTTGAACCTCTAGAGCTGTCACCAAACTAAAGCCAGCTGGCCAACACTAAGGTTATGGATATAACCTAAATCCCATATCTTGATTGTGTTTGAGGGAAGTGAGCCTTTTATGATAAACGATCACTGGTATTAAGGTGATGTGCCATATACCTTAGAAACATTTACTGTGGTAGGATTTTAGACCACAGTAAATATTCTCTAGACATGACAGCATAACCTTTTCAACCTAAAGCATGAGATTGTAAAATTATTCATTTAATTACAACATCAACATCTTAGAGGATGATTTGGATAAGTTGTCTTATATTTAGTGTATTTTCAGAAAATAATATGGGATGTGGCTAGACTTCAGCAATTTGGAATTTACTGAATTGTTGGAAAATGCTTTTGAAATATATATTTTAATGTTGGTGAATTTATAAATCATTACTTTCCACTATTTTTAAAGATATGAGGAATATATAGAAATTAATAAAATTATATCTCAATATTTCAACAAAGCATCAGTAACCCCAGAAGTGAATGATAATGAAAAGAGCCCATATTCTTAGAGTTTGGGATATGGCGTTAACTCTTTTAGAAATACATGTCAGAGCCAGCCACTAGTGGAGAATTATGTTTCACAGGAATAGGAACCTGTGGTGAGTTTTTAATCGTGGTGTTCTGCATGTTCTGTTTCCTTGTTAACTTGTTTGGTCAGTTATGCAGCATTGCCCTACTGCCTTTGCTATTTGTAATCTATCCCACCCTCTCTCATAGTCAGTCATGCTGCTTTGAAAAAGCAGCCTACACTTCCTCATTGACCAGTTGGCCTTCAACCCACGTCTTCTGACTTTCACTACCACCATTTCTTTGAAACTATTCTTCCGATGAGTATCTTCTGATTTAGCATCTGCTAAATCCAGTGGCCACTGATCATTTTCCACTTGCCCCTGTGCTCAGTTGACACTTGACTATTCCCTTTTCCTTCAGTCTCACTTCTTCCCTGGCTTCCTGTTTCTCCTCCCTTTCAAGCCACTCTTTCTCATTGTTCACATGGTCTGCCCACTGCCACAAGTTGTTGCTTTTTTAAGGATTCTACTTTTGATCATTGTCTTTTCTTTATACATTCTTCCTGAGCAAACTCATCCTTACCCAGAGCTTCAACTGCTCACCCCCTAGTAAATCTCAGCATTATAGTCCAGCTCAGACCTCTTGCGTGAGCTCTCTGTCAGTATTTCAGATTGCCTCCGAGATATTTCAGCTTGTGTATATCATGAGAACCTCAGACTTGATAAATCGAAAAACAGAGCTCATCAGTTTCACCCTCTCATTCCAAAATGATTTCTCCTCTTGTCCTTTTCTTGTGAATAGAACCACTGCTCACTCAGGCCCTCAAACCCCAGATCCAGGAGACATCCTGACAACTTCTCCCAAGTGCTGCACATGCAATCAATCACATTCAGTCTATTTTTCCTTCTAAGTGTCCCTTGAATGCTTCCCATCCTCTTCATCATCACAGTACTGTCTCAGGACCCTGTGCCTTACACTTTCCCTCAAGTCGCCATGCTTTTGCTTTTTTGCAGGTTTCCTTTGCTTAGAATACTCTCCTCTTCTACTCACCTTTCTCTGCCGAGCATCCAATATCATCTCACCCTCAAATTCAACTCAGATTGCCTTCTTTATAATGTGTTCACTAATTCCCCTCTCCTCCTTGTCCTGTCCCATGTCACACCTTGTAGAGTTGGGCATGCTCTTAACTTTCCTATCACCATGCTGAGACTTGCCTCTCAGCACTTTCCACACTGCCTGCACATTCACTTATTAGCCTCACTCACTCTCTTTGTTCCTAGTCTATGGCCCAGAACTTACAGTCACTCAGCAAACATTTCAACAAATGTCTATCTGTCCAGCTTAAAGCACACAGTCTCAAATACAGTCATGTGTATAGAGATGCAATTTTTTTTTCAATCTACAACTCAACCTTGTTTTATTGTCAACCTTCTATTTCCACAGGAAGGTTAAAAGTGTCTTGCCTTATTAAGGTGAATTTTGTTTGTCATTAAAGAAAATCAGATTATCCCACCCACACCCTTCCCCATCCCAGAGGATGCATATGTAATATTATTGCCTGGGATAGGGGACAGGGTTGAGAATGGAAGCATGAGTCTGGTTTTCAGTCTTCAGCCTCCCTCCTCTCTAAGCTTCATTGAGGCATCACTATTTCATTGAATCTTGAGCTCTGGGCTTTGGCCTCTGTCCTAAGACACTTGCTGGAAAATATTCATGGCCTCATTTTGGTCTTCTGAGATGCCCACATATCTGCTGCAAGACCCTTTCTGGTTCTATCAGCCACTACTGCATCTGCCCTCAGGAACTCTACTTAGTTTTTCCCATGCCACACTGGAGTTGTGGGGACAGTATATCCAAAACGTTACCAGTACCCTTTGGTCCAACTGCCTGGACACTGACCAGAGTTGTTTCTGCTCTAATGCTTGGGATCATGGATGAATGTATGACAGATAAGTAGGAGTAGACATTTACCGAGCTCTTCTCAAAAATTGATTGCATCTGATCAAGTTTCCTGGTTCCCTTGTAATCACCTACTTTTCTTGGATCAGACAAACTAGGCTTATACCATTTCACAGTGTTGCCTTCTCCGTGGTTTCTTCAATACACAATGGCCCCTGAGGCCAAGACTGTGGCTCTCGTTATGCAAAACCAACTTTCTAGACCACATCCTCAATCCTCCCCTGCAGAACACTTAACTCTAGGAAAATCAAGGTTCTTTTAAATTAAAACTATGTTGTCTTTCAGACTTTTGTCTCTACTGTGACTTAAGAAGGCTTATTTTAAAACTGAGAGCTGAGCAATATCTTCTTTGTTCTGGATAAATTTGTCCTTACTCCAAAGTAATGCATCCCACTAGATTTACTGGGAAGAGCCTTCAGGCCACAAAATAAAGATAATGGGAAAGATAAACCTAATTTTAAATCTCTGATATTTACCCTGTAATAAAAGTATGGATGAATGGCATTTAGTGTGTGCTTAGTGTAAAGTGCTGGGTGCTTGGAGTGTAAAGATGAAAACCAGGTAGCCTTTGGCCTCCAGGTGCCATGAAGTGGTGAGAGAGAGAAACACATACACAAGTCAGAGTATGACCAGGTAGAATGTGAGAAGTGCTGGAATGGAGCTACACACAGGCTGTAACTGGAGAATGGATGAGGGCCCTAGGAAAGACGGCTCTCAAGATATTAGGAGTTATATTTTAATTCTCAATCATGGTTTCACACTGGCGTCATTTAGAAGAGGTTTTAAAAATACTGATGCCTGTGATTTGACTCCTGAAGATTCTGATTTTAAGGTTTTGGGACGGGCCTTTGGTGTAGGGTGGTTTTTCTTTTGGCCAGGCTGTGAGGCATGTAGGATCTTCGTTCCCCAACTAGGGATTGAACCCATGCCCCCTGCATTGGAAGTGTGGAGTCTTAACCACTGGACCGCCAGGGAAGTCTTGGTGTAGGTTCTTTTTAAGCTCTACCCCCAGATTATTATATTGTACAGTGAACGTCCCTATTTCAATATGGGAAATGTCTAATGGTGCTGGGAAATTCACAATCATATGTTCGAAGAACCAGTAAGTTAGTTAAAAATAGTTGAATCACCTACTTCTGTGGCTGGAAGAAATTATTTTTGAAAAATAAATATATATGATTTGCCAAATACTTTGACTAGTACAGAGAACCCAATTTCACCTTCTCTTGCTACAAAAAGAATGCTCCAAAAGCTGTCACCTGTTCCCAGTAAGTGGCATCACTGCCACAGCCAAGCTAGATTTGTCCAAGTCATTTCCCCCATTCCCGGTCCTCTAGTACCCATCCAAAGACATGGTTGACCGACCCTGTAGGCTTTAACCTTATAAATCCCTGTATCCTTCTCCTCTTCTCCATCACCACTGCTTTGTCTTACCTCACATATAACTCCTTCCTTTCTGGTCGCCCTGCCTTCAGTAACCATAAACACCCTCTGCATCCAACTTACATCCTTCAGTCAGAGATGTTTTTTAGAACACGTATACATGTCATTGAAGGATATTGAGTTGGCTTGGCTTTAAACAACAACAAAATAGAATGTAAATAAATATTTGTTTATCAAAAACTAAAAAAAGTCATGTTTTAAAGTTAAAGAAGGTAGGTCCTAGAAGTATTGCAGAAGACATTATCATTTTTTTAACATCTTTTTTTTTCAACATCTTTATTGGAGTACAATTGCTCCACAATGGTGTGCTAGCCTCCGCCCTACAACAAAGCGAATCAGCCATACATATACACACACCCCATTATTGGAGTATAATTGCTTTACAATGGTGTGTTAGTTTCTGCTTTATAACAAAGTGAATCTGCTATACATATACATATATCGCCATATCTCCTCCCTCTTGTGTCTCCCTCCCTCCCACCCTCCCTATCCCACCCCTCTAGGTGGTCACAAAGCACCGAGCTGATCTCCCTGTGCTATACGACTGCTTCCCACTAGCTGTCTATTTTACATTTGGTAGTGTATATATGTCCATGCCACTCTCTCACTTCATCCCAGCTTACCCTTCCCCCTCCCCGTGTCCTCAAGTTCATTCTCCACGTCTGCATCTTTATTCCTGTCCTGCCCCTAGGTTCTTCAGAACCTTTTTTTTTTTTTAAGATGCCGTATATATGTGTTAGCATACGGTATTTTTCTCTTTCTGACTTACTTCACTCTGTATGACAGACTCTAGGTCCATCCACCTCACTACAAATAACTCAATTTCGTTTCTTTTTATGGCTGAGTAATGTTCCATTGTATATATGTGCCACATCTTCTTTATCCATTCATCTGTCTTGGACACTTAGGTTGCTTCCATGTCCTAGCCATTGTAAATAGAGCTGCAATGAACATTGTGGTACATGACTCTTTTTGAATTATGGTTTTCTCTGGGTATATGCCCAGTAGTGGGACTGCTGGGTCATATGGTAGTTCTATTTTTAGTTTTTTAAGGAACTTCCATACTGTTCTCCATAGTGGCTGTTAAGCAGTTTTTGGAGAATCTCCAGCCTAGAGGGGTATCTGAATGAACTTCTATATTTGGTTAACTAGATCTAAGGGAAAACTAAACACAGGAAAAATAAAGCCAGTGGAAGCAAGGGAGAGAAAGAAGTCTGCCCCCACCCGTTTTATAAACTTTTAGATGTATTTAGAATAAAAAAGTTAGAAAAGGACAAAAGAGCAGCAATTCCATCTGAATTCTTTGCCCATGTTATGAGTCACCATCACATGGCTGTTTGGGGGTCTCTTTTAATCTTGCTTCCCTTCAAGGGCATCATTGACCATTGTTTTATTTCTGCTCTTATTTCCTGCCCCCAAATGAGGTTTGGCTGCCCTTTGATGTTTGACTTGTTAACTCTGACCATGTAGTTTAAAGGAAATTTTAGAAACCTCTAGGTCTGCCCCCAGTGTGGTTGTTTCTATGAATATCACTCATTTGTTTTGATTTCTTGTTACTTGGTGGTCCGAACTAATTGCCAGTAACAGTTTCTCTTTACTCCCTTATTTTTTCCTTTTCAAACTATCCAGAGTGATTTTGTTTTCCTTTAATAGTTTGTACATTGAGTTAATTATAGTTTCACAAACTTCTACTAGAGGATGTTCGTGGGCAACATGTACGTCAGCAAATTTCAGCCAAAATTTAAGTGGACTTCATTCTAAATTGAATGGATATTTCCATATTTACAGGGAGTTTTTATATCCTTCCCTCCCTCCCCAAACATGACATTTAGTGTTGAGCTGTTAAATCCCTTAGGATCTTAGAAGGTAAAATAGTTGCCTCTGAAACCATGTTTGTTCTACAATTTTCAGTGTCTAGTACACTTAAATCACATTTACAAAAGGTTTTTCATCTAAATCCCATTAAAGTATTACAAATAAAACAATTTAAATTATAATGAAAACTTTTTCTGGTTGTAATAATACATATCAACCTATCATATCAATTCAGACATCTTTTAGCTCTATGCAGAATTTCTTTTTTTCAGCCCATGCCCTCTAAAAAAAAGGTTAAGTTGCATTATAGGAGAGTTTTTCAAGCATGGGGCCGATTGAGTACAAAGTTTCCTTGTGCCCGCAGTGGTGAATAGTCTTAACCAACTACCTCTGAATAGAGTAAGTGTTGGGCTAACACAGTTTATTAATAGTACTACACACATTCATCTCATCACTGTACAGCTCTGTTAAAATAAGATGTCTTAAACACATCATCTACACGTGGTGGAATATAAATTGCTCAAATTTAATGAATTGCTCAAATTCTGTTTAAAATTTAAAACATGTTTTAATGTACTGCTACCATTATTATTTTTTTTTTTAATTTGGATTGAGGTACTGTTGATTTTTTTTTTTTTTTTAGATGTTGGGGGTAGGAGTTTATTTATTTATTTATTTATTTTTGCTGTGTTGGGTCTTCGTTTCTGTGTGAGGGCTTTCTCTAGTTGTGGCAAGCGGAGGCCACTCTTCATCACGGTGCGTGGGCCTCTCACCATCGTGGCCTCTCTTGTTGCGGAGCACAGGCTCCAGACGCGCAGGCTCAGCAGTTGTGGCTCACGGGCCCAGCCGCTCCGTGGCATGTGGGATCCTCCCAGACCAGGGCTCGAACCCGTGTCCCCTGCATTGGCAGGCAGATTCTCAACCACTGCGCCACCAGGGAAGCCCCACTGCTACCATTATTGAACAAACTATATTTGTATAAAAAGTAATTAGCATTGAATGAAAAGGGTTTTTTAATTAATTTTTTAAACGGTTTTGGCTTTTAGCAATGTAAAATTAAAGTCCACATTCTATTGCATTTCTTGTCTGAGTTAACCACTGAAAATTAAGTCTAGTAAATAAGATAATATGTCACTTATAGAAATAGCACAAAATAAGGTGAAAGTAATGAAAGAGTAAGCATAACACAAAACATAAATTTTCATGCTCAGTAAGAAAATTTTTTTGGTAACACTTTCTTTAGTGATTTAGTCATCTTTGAATTAAAAGGAAAACTTCACTATTAAAAGTTTTATTATTTTTATGAGTATTTCCTAGATATGTTTTTGCTATTTTAAAGGTTGAAACTGGTCTCTAAGCAATGGTGAGGAATATTTTCTACAACTAAATTTATCTGTGAATTGATACTGCACATAAGACTCCCAACCCAAAGTAATATCATGGAAAATATTTTGGGATCCAAAGAATATTGTAAAATTCTATGTTAAATAATAATTATATTTAGAAAATTATCATTAGCTATAATTCTTTTTAAACACATTTTACCAGACTTCCTTAATGCTTTACAGATACTAATAAAATTTAGTGTGATTTTCACTAATCATTAGAGAAATGCAAATCAAAACTACAATGAAGTATCACCTCACACCAGTCAGAATGGCCATCATCAAAAAACCTACAAACAATAAATGCTGGAGAGGGTGTGTAGAAAAAGGAACCCTCTTGCACTGTTGGTGGGAATGTAAATTGATACAGCCACTATGGAGAACAGTACGGAGGTTCCTTAAAAAACTAAAAATAGAACTACCATATGACCCAGCAGTCCCACTACTGGGCATATACCCTAAGAAAACCATAATTCAAAAAGAGTCATGTACCACAATGTTCATTGCAGCTCTATTTACAATGGCCAGGACATGGAAGCAACCTAAGTGTCCAAGACAGATGAATGGATAAAGAAGATGTGGCACATATATACAATGGAATATTAGTCAGCCATAAAAAGAAACGAAATTGAGTTATTTGTAGTGAGTTGGATGTACCTGGAGTCTGTCATACAGAGTGAAGTAAGTCAGAAAGAGAAAAACAAATATCGTATGCTAACACATATATATATGGTGTCTAAAAATAAAAAAAGAAGAAAAGGTTCTGAAGAGCCTAGGGGCAGGACAGGAATAGAGATGCAGACATAGAGAATGGACTTGAGGACGTGGGGAGGGGGAAGGGTAAGCTGGGACGAAGTGAGAGAGTGGCAAGGACATATATACACTACCAAATGTAAAATAGATAGGTATTGGGAAGCAGCTGCATAGCCCAGGGAGATCAGCTCAGTGCTTTGTGACCACCTAGATGGGTGGGATAGAGAGGGTGGGAGGCAGACGCAAGAGGGAGGGGATATGGGGATATATGTATATGTGTAGCTGATTCACTTTGTTATACAGCAGAAACTAACACACCATTGTAAAGCAATTTTACCCCAATAAAGATGTTAAAAAAAAATTTAGTGTGATTTTATATAATCTCTTTGAAGTGGATGAGAGGCCATTTATACAGCTAAGGTAGGGAGAATATAAACATCTATTAGATGAATATAAATATACAGAGCAAATCAGTAATGAAAGTTGTTTACAAGCCTGAGATATCTAGAGAGCTAACTTCTGATCCACTTCCTATATTTCATTGTTATGTAAAAATTGGAAGTTTGCTTTCTCAGATCTACTAAGAAAAGAATCATTTGCAAAATGTCATGGAATAAGGTAGAAAAGGAACCTAGGCTAAGAGCCTAAGTGCACTGGCAGAGTAGCCTGCTTGGCTGCCTTGGGTAACTAGAAATTACAGATTCCCTGTAACACCTGCCTGATGCAACGGGTGCTCCCGGGGACCAGCAGAGCTTCTCAGCCTTGGTTTAATGCTTAGAATCATCTAGGGAGCATTCAATAAATGCGGCTGCCCAGAACACACCTGAGAGTCCCGAAGGGTAGGCTCAGGTATCCATTTTTAAAAAAAAAAAAAAATCACCATCTTACTCCACCACCTGATTTTAATGCTCAGTGATTAGACGTTAGCTGATCGTTCGTTGGGAACCATTTATTTTCACTCTTTGTAACTGTTCGTCTGGGCCTGGTATTCAAATGTGAGCCTCATGTTCAGATGCCCGGGTATGGAAAAGAGGTTAGAGCGGAAACAATAGTGGCACGCAATTCTCTGAAAAACAGAAAAGAAACACCCCTTAACAATGTTGAATAACTAAATTAGATTCTAAAATGAAAGGAATTGCAAAGCACAGTCTCTTTTTCTTTTACTTCTTATAAAGGCTTGAATTCCTAAGACTTATATTTTATTCTTGAAGAGGAATGTGGAAAAGGTGAAGCAGGATCATGGGAGTGGGGGGCCGGTTTAAGGGGACAGAGAGACTGTTGCCAGCCTGTGTGCTTTCAGGTTGTGCCCCCAGGGAGAGGGATCCTGCCCAATTTCAGGTAATCAGTGAACTATTTTTGAATGGAGAAATGACTCTGGACTGGAAATGTCTTGTGATTAAAGAAAAGAGCCTGTGTCTCTGAATTTTGGGGTGCCCTTTTATTTGCTGTTATTAATTTATTTCCTCTTTTAAAAATTGCAAACATAAAGCCACATAGAAAGTGGCTGCTGGTCTGTCTCCTTTATATTGTACTTAACCACAAAGCAATAACCACAAAGCAACCCCCTCTCCGGATTGACTACGGGAAGTATGTGTGGAAACGTTTTGAAAACTAAGTGTTGTACAAACATATTATTAGCATTAGTTGTCCACATGTCAGTCTCTCCTTGCTAGTTTTCGCTCATTCATCTCTTTATTCCCAACATCTAGCTCCTAATAGGCAGCTAATAAATGTGAGTGACATTTAAAAAAGAAAAGGAAAAAACACTGATTTAGATACAGCAAAAACTGAAGGCTTTCTTTCTGCAAATACATGCCCCTTCCCATGTATTAAAGATACTCTGTATCTTTAAAAATCTTTTTCTGCAAAGACAGAAACAGAGCTTATATTTTTGTTTCTGTACTTTAATGGAGCTATATTATTCTGCGGCTTTATGTTATTTATGAAATACCTGGATATTTTTAACATTGGTGTTTAAACATTGTCCTCAATTTCTTACCACTGAAGAATAGTCTATAGTATCCACATAATGACATTTATATGGCCATCTCCCTATTGATGGGCATTTGTGTTTGTTTTGTTTGTTTCTTTGTTTTTGCATCCCATGTTTGAATAGTTCTATAAAATAGATTCCTAGAAATGGAATTTCCTGATTTTAAAATCATATATAATTTTTTGGTATGACACCAAAGTGCCCTCAAAAAAAGCCTGTGTCAGTATCTACCACCCAAATAGTGTGTGATAATACCCACTCCCACATCCTACCAGGCCTGGGTACCATTACATTTCTTTCTTTCTTTTGTTAAACCACATTTAATGGAGAAAATGACATTTTATTATTTTACATGTTACTGTATACTTTCTGAACACTGTACCTAAGTCTAAAATATATATTTTAATCTAAGTGGCAACTAATGTATATAATTTACAATATATCAAACTGCTCTTTCTGTTTTTCTAAATTTCTGTTAAAGTATAATTTTGATGTTTAAGTATTTTTTCTATATATCATAATTTATATTACTGTAATCCTATTGTTGAACATTTAATGTCTTCCCAATGCCTCACTAATATAATCACATCAGTGAAAACCCTTGTACATGTGTTGTTTTCTCTTCTTTATGAATAATTTATTAAAATAAATTCCAGATAGTGATATTACTGGGTCAGAGTTTTAACTCTTTTTATGATTCTTGATAAGAATTGTTAAATTGCTTTACAAAAGAGATAGGTCATGTTTTACGATCATCAAGAGCATATTTCTACTATAACAGATTCTTGACTATCTGAAATACGTTAGATTTATTATTCTAAATTTAAATAATTTATATAAATTTACTTTTATAAATTATACTTAGTGGATTATATACACAGAATGCTGAAGTATATATTTATATTTTCCATGTTTAAAAATGCTTACTTTATAATGCTAACTGAAAGCAACAGGATACAGAATGAGGTATAAATTAAATATATAAAATTATATATACCTCAACAATAGATCAATTTAATTTAATTTTTTAGACCTTTTTGTTTTTCTCCTAATTAATTACAGTGTGTATTACACCAGGACTGAATGTCCTCCACGTATTCCTGGGGTCAAAAGATCTGTCTTTTTCTTTTAGGAAATTTACCAGTGGTGTGGATCCTCTTGCAACAAATATGAGCGTCTGAAGGCCAGCCAGGTTGCCATTGGCATTCGGGACAATGAAAGGAAAGGAAGAGCTCAACTAATTGTGGTGGAAGAAGGGCATGAACCCTCAGAGCTTATAAAGGTATTGAAAGCTTGCCACTCTAAGTTTTGTGTGTGTTAGTGTGTGTGTTAGATTTGATAACTTCTTAATACTTAGGCTAAGGTTAGGTAAGAGGAAGTATCAGGGTTTTATAAGTCATGGTATTAGGAAAATAGAACATCATGACTGTTTTCTCCCACCATTGGGATGACTATCAAAGGAAGTCTTGTGCCTGTCTTCTGTGAAATTCAAGGACAAATAGGTGGGCAAAACCTTTGAGATTGACTATAAGAAAATATTTTGGAAGAAACATAATAGTTTTTTCATCTGGGCTTCTCAAATTTTTTTTAACGCAGTGATTTTCTTCAATTTTAAAATTAACAATTATTTCATTAAAAGAATGAAATAAAATCTTATACCAAGAGATTAAATACACCAATATTTTAAATACTTGAATCATTTTAAACTAAGAGTTACAGTATAGGCAAGACATAATTTTAGTATAGTTGTTAAATCAGTATGAATTGTCTGTACGGCTCTTTATACCTCTGTCATTTACTTAATCAACATACAAGTCCCGGACATTTACTTGTGACCAAGTGTATATATGGTATATATTCCCTTAAGTAAGATTATCAGTCAAAGGGTATAATCATATTCAGGTGTCTAGATACACATTGGTAAATTGATTCCCATTTATTCATTCAACAAATATTTATTGAATTCCTACATGAGCCAGGCACTAAATGTTTGTACCAGTTGCTGCTTCCTTGACCAAGCACTGTGTTCCTTCATGACTTTACAGAGCACTGTCAGGATATCCTGTTGTACCTTTTTGAATCTTCCCACATGTAATAGTAGCAGGAGGTATCTCTTTGAGTTTTCCTTTCTCTAATTTCCTGGGATATTATGCATTTCCCCCCAATGATTTTAGCCATTGGGCGCTTAAATTTTTCTAAAGACAATCCTGTAAACATATATTTTTAATATTTTTTATTTAGAGCAATTTAATGCATTAGAGTTACCTGATACGATGCTAGCCTACATAATCCAGCAATCGAAAATTATATAATGAGATCATTTTATTGATTATAATGTGTTTAAACTTTATTACTTTAATAACCACCAAACACAGACTTTCACATTAATGATGTTTTAGAAATAATTTTAATTCAATGGGAAGATGATCACGGTACAATGCTAAGAGAAAAGGCAGGCTATAAGATTTTAGGTACTATTATCTTAATATTTAAGTTTACATTATATAGCTATATATTCATATATACATTTATATCTGGAAAGAAATATGCTGAAATATTACCAACACCACCAATATATGACTTTGACTCTGGGGATATGGCTTCTCGTTATTTTCTTCTTCATTTGTCTTTGTGTTTTCAAAATTTATTATAATGGATGTGTATTCCTTTTATAATTAGAAAAAAAAAGGCCATCTGAAAAAATAAAATAAGGGATGACTATTGAAACCTGGGTTTTCAGAAGTCAGACTAACATTACTAATACATTAGACCTTGAAACTATTTAGAGCACATTCTTGATCTTTTAATATTTTTTAAAGACCTCTGTTCTGCAGATGTGATCACCATTTAAGTCATCTAATTCTCATATTTGGGAGCAAAAATCTATAAACAAGATGTATTTCTAATTGATTATAACCTCTTGTCTCAATAGCTATACTTTGATAGAAGTGGAGCCAGGGACACAGTTTGCCCTTGTAGGGAGCTAGAGGGAGTGTTGCATTAACTGTCAGGCTAGCTTCTCCATGGTCATCTTGGAAAGTCCCTTAAACTCTCATTGTCTCTGGTTCCTCATTTGTAAAGTGAGGGTTAGACAAAGTGGCTTCTCTGGTCCCTTTAGATTCCAATCATCTGTGATTCAATCTTGTCTCTCAGGCAATGGCTGTGTTTAATTACCAGTCATTTGTAGTCTGTTCTAGGCAACGAAACCACTGAGGCCGAGGGCCTTAACTGTGCATATGTATTTTTGATGTCTTTACTTATTGGATATCACTCAAAGTTCTGAGAAAGAAAAGCTTAAATAGTCGATGACTATATTATGCTGTTAAATTAAAATGAGAAAATGCAAACCTGAAGAAAAAAATTTGTAAAAATGTAACTTTGATTTTAAAGTATCAGTGATAGGGATAAGGGACATACTGTTTAATATAAAATGCTATGTCTGTGTTTTAGGGGCTCTTTGTTTTTTGGTTTCTAAAAAATCCTAGAAAACACAGACTTTTTTTTTTTTAACATCTTTATTGGGGTATAATTGCTTTACAATGGTGTGTTAGTTTCTGCTTTATAACAAAGTGAATCAGTTATACATATACATATGTTCCCATATCTCTTCCCTCTTGTGTCTCCCTCCCTCCCACCCTCCCTATCCCACCCCTCCAGGCGGTCACAAAGCACCTAGCCGATATCCCTGTGCCATGCGGCTGCTTCCCACTAGCTATCTACCTTACAGAAAACACCGACTTTGTTTCCATTCAGTACATTCAATTTATACTGCATTATGATGGACAGCTGTCACTCACACTTGATCTGAACTGAATTTTGAGTGAAAGCCTTTTTTTTTTTTTTTGTTAAAAAGCATTCAGTGGGAAGTTCTGTTTTCAGAAATGTTCTTTTGTGGCCTGATTACAAGGGTAGGTAGTTGTTTGATGAATTACCTATGGACTTATGATAAACAAGTTTGACCTCTAGGCTTTCTTAATGTTGTACTGTAACAATAGAATTCAAAGAGCTCATGAACTTGGTTGGGAAAAAAATTACAGCTTCATTTTCACCGATTTCTTTGTGAAAATTTTCTCCAATTGTGAATGTAGTTGGTAAACGATAGTAGCATGAGCAGAACTTGTGACTTTTCAGATCACACTATAGATATTGCATATAACCTCAAAGTATCACTTATGCTCATCACTACTTGGTAATTATGGCAGTTATTAGACCTGCTTTTCAATAATATTATTTAATGAGTAAATGAAGAAGCTTATTTATTACTTTATGCTTGCTTTTTTAAATATATTTTGATTTTTTGATAGCTGTATTCTAATATAATTGGTTTCCATTGTAATACTAAGTATTTTATTTTATACGTTTAAAAAATACATTTATACTAGGGGTTCATAGGCTTCAAAAGTGGTCCAAAATGGTCCATAGCACGCAGACAAAAAAGGTTACCTCGTTTAAGATAATGGAACACCAATTCTTTTTCTGAGACTCTAATGCAACTGTTGACTTTGCTAGAGGATTCCAAAAATCTAAAAATCTTTCAAAATATCTTATAAAATTGACCTGTTAAGTGACTCATTTTTAATGAGAATTTTAAAAAATTATTTCCAAAAACTTTGAAAGTGTATATATGAAGGTTGGTAATGGCTTGAAGTCAAGGACTTTTCAACCAGTTAAATGATGTGATTGTCATGACTCCATATTCAATGCTGAATATTTGGAACATGTCTTTGTAACACATTCAAGTGCTCAACACTGAAAATATTGAAAAAAAATTTTCTGAGAGTCTTTTGAAAAATTGATCTTTATTTAGAGGTAGTTCAACTATCTTTTGATCACAATATTATTTTCACACAATTTTAATGTGGCTTATCTCTAGGATGATCATAAATTTATCCTTCAAACAAAACACTCTGGAGAGTAATAGTGGGCACTAACCAGACAGGACACAACATGCATTAACAAGAACCGTCTGGGGAAACAGGATGTGTGGTCAGCCTCTTATCTGTATCTTAAGCACTTTTAAAAGCTTGTATGCCTAAATATGAAGGTAATCCTATAAGCAGAACTAACTAAAGCCTGTAATTAAAGTCATGTATACTCTGTGCTTGTTTTCTCCTAACTGTAAACATATTTACCATGAAAAGCTGCATGTAAATTATGTAAAGCTTTTTTCTTTTCATATTTAAAATAAATAATCAATGAATGTGAAGGAAAATTAAGTATCTCACTAGCCCGAAGGTCTCAAACTTTCTTTGTTGGTTCTACTCATTCTCGAAACATTAGGAGGGAGGCTAAAAGTCCCTTGAGGAAAAATGGCTAAGGTGAATAACTTATCAGTATGTTTTATAGACTTTCATTTTTAAAAAGATAGCATTGGGTAGATATCAAAAAAAGGATAAAGAAGGAGCAAGTTGTTTGAAACAACAACAAAACAACCAATTCTTCTAACCTGGAAAGAGTTTTTTTCGATGTAATTTAATAAACTTGTTAAGTCTATAATCATTGTAAATGCTAGTGAAAGGAATCCTGGCAGTAAAAATACTACAGGGAGATTGTTAGCAGATGCTTTGTTGTTGAACTGTTAGATTTCTTGCTTATATAAAAACACTGAGGCTCCCTGGAAAGTCATATGCACAATCATTATTTTAGATTTGGGTAAAAGAAGAAAATTGGAAAGAAAAATTAGAATGTCATATGATGTCTCAGTTAATAAGTGTTTTTTTCTTTTTGTAAAAGCATGTACTTTATTATTAGAGACATAGCACAACAACAAGTGGGAGAGCAGGCAGAGGAACAGTTTGCTTAGTTAAGACAGAAGCAAGGCAGAGATGCACACCCGGAGAGCAAGGGTGTGGGCATCCTCCCTAATGAGGAGGAGCCAATAAGTAAGTGTTTATTGATCACTGGGTTGGTTCCCAGTAAAGTTCAGACTGTATTTTTTTGTCTGATTGAGAAGATAAGCATGCACCCAGTCTAAAACATAGTCCTAGAGTGGTAACAGGTTGTGAGGGTCCTCAAATGCCAGAGAAAACACGGTCAGAATGATACTACCAGTGGTTGAAAGACTTCTCTTATGTATTTTATTTTTTTTTAAATTTATTTTATTGAAGTATAGTTGATTTACAATGTTGTGTTCATTTCTGCTGTACAGCAAAGTGATTCAGTTATACATATATATATATATGTATATACACACATTCTTTTTCATATTCTTTTCCACTATGGTTTATCATAGGATATTGAACATAGTTCCCTGTGCTGTACAGTAGGACCTTATAGTTTATCCATTCTGTACATAATAGTTTGCATCTGCTAATCCTAAACTCCCAATTCATCCCTCCCAAATTTATGTATTTTAGACTATATGACAATAGCATATAAAATAGATTAATCTCCAGAGGATCTCCCAGTATAGGAATTGTGTTCATCTTGTTACTATAAGTCATAATTGACTACTTGAAAATAAGAAAATTTATTCAATCATTCTTTTGAGAAGTTGATCAGATATTTATGATGTGCTCATCTGGTAATCTTGTAAATAAAATCTAGAGTTGAACTGTGCAGATATTTCTTAAATTATCCTTTAGATATCTATTTAGGCAAAGAGTAAAATTTTAGTTATACTTCCCCAAAGTACTTTGCCCAATGAAATTTATATCTTAACAATGCTACTCTAAATTCCTTGAAGACAAGACATTGCCTTTATATCTGTGGAACCCTCACAGCTCTAACTCATTGCTCATTAATATTTAGAAAATTAATACAATTAACTGGGAACTTTGTGGTTCTAGAAAACCAATTACATTTGTCTTCCTGTTTTCTAGAGGATAGTATTGCTTTAAAAAATTCCCTGTGTTTTAGATGATAGTGTTGGTGAATATATGAACAAAGCCATATGGTTGATTAAGTTTTAAAACCAACTGCATTTATGTAGGAGCAGTTAGTGTTTAGATAAGGATAATCCATAGAGTCTGCTAGTCTTCTATCTACAGATTGATAGTTACAGCTCATCTCCTGGAAAGTGATAACTGAGTCTTGAGCTTATCTACCTTCCCACGTATTAGGCAGATTGCATACACTCCAGGTGAGAGTACCTAGCACAGTAAGAAATAGACAGCAAATGTCTAAAACTTCATTCTGTGAATAAAAATGCATGTCCCCAGGAGCTGCAGTTGGATTCTGCCATCTGTAAAATCTTCCTTCCCAGGTCAGGTCACCTCCCTATTTAGTGTTCAGCAAAATTGGAAACTATTTCTGTTTTTGTCCACTTAGTGTGGACTAAAACACACTAAGTGCACACTTAGCGTCCACTTTGTCCACTCTTCTTGCTGTTCAGTACACATCACTGCTGTCCACTGGCCTTGACCACTGTGCGTGGCTGCTGCCTACAGTCTCGGTGCTGCCTCTCCTCACCACTGGGTTAAAAGTGAATGTGGGGCTTCCCTGGTGGCGCAGTGGTTGAGAGTCCGCCTGCCGATGCAGGGGACACGGGTTCGTGCCCCGGTCCGGGAAGATCCCACGTGCCGCGGAGCGGCTGGGCCCGTGAGCCATGGCCGCTGAGCCTGCGCGTCCGGAGCCTGTGCTCCGCAATGGGAGAGGCCCGCGTACCGCAAAAAAAAAAAAAAAAAAAAAAAAAAAGTGAATGTGCTCCGTGCACTCCAAGGAACTACACAGATGTAGAACTTTGTTTTTGAAATCACCCAATATATTTGTCTTATCCTTAACATCAATGCTTAACATCAAAGGCGGTGGTGCTAACACTTCCCAAGGTTGTACAATTTAAATTTACAGAAAGTTAAAGCAGGAGTGATTTTGAACATTTAATCATCTAAGCACTGGAATAGTAATACAGTTTCAGCATGTAGAGCAAAAGGTGAAGAAAAAGCAAGCAGGAATTTGGAAATTTAGAATTGTCAACATTCCATGAAGCTTCTCTGTGGAAATGTTTGCTTTCATAGCATAACCTTGAGTTTATTGGATTTACATGGCGTTATATTTTAATCTTTTAACTGAAATAACATTGTGTATTTGAATCATGCTTAGTCATTTTAAAAATTATACCATAGAGAATGGGAGAAACTTTATTTTCTGGGGATGATTTTTGATTAGATAATCCCCATTTATCTTTGTAAAATAGTATCAAATGAACCAAAGAAGTGCCAATAATAGAAGTCGGGGAGCTGTTTTTTGTTGTTGTTGTTGTTTTGCGGTATGTGGGCCTCTCACTGTTGTGGCGTCTCCCGTTGCGGAGTACAGGCTCCGGATGCGCAGGCTCAATGGCCATGGCTCATGGGCCCAGCCGCTCCGCGGCATGTGGGATCTTCCCGGACCGGGGCACGAACCCGTGTCCTGTGCATCGGCAGGCGGACTTTCAACCACTGCGCCACCAGGGAAGCCCAGGGAGCTGTTTTGAAAACCCCCTTCATGAGCATTTTGGAACAGTGAGTATACAGTATTTTTAAAGGGTCTAAAGATTTATAGGAAAATAGTATAAATAAGAATCAAAATCACAGCTTTTTAGCATCAGGGAATAAACATGGGTGTTTTGAGCTCCTTAAATGTAAATGATAGTTATTTTGTGGGTTTGTAACGCACACACACCACTCATTAAGTTATTTTCTGTTGCCCTCTTACTTCATTGTTAGTCACAACTCTGTGAGGATGGAAATTTGAGTTGCCTGAGATACTAATTTGGTCAATAGGCACAGTAAACACTTTTAACACTAAGAGACAATAAAAAACATTTTGTGAGAGAGGTACACTGCTCTTTGTGTGCTATCCAGTTAGTTTTAGCTTCCTTGTTTATCCCTCCTTTATTTTCCAGCCTCCTTTTGTAAGTTTTTGGGAAATTGAACAATGTCTGACATATTTTGGAATTTCCTATTTATATCACATGGTGTCTGGCACATCAGAGACGTTCACCAGAATTTGTTGTCTGAAATAACATTATTATGAGAGCCAAGTGGAGAGAGAAGGTCCATTTATGGGTTTACCATTCAAAGAATTTTAAGGTAAAGGGGTCCAAAATATTTGCCACTCTCTCTAGATTAGCCCTCATATTACGTATAGAGAGGAAGTATCAGAGGTACCAGAAAATAGAAATCTTTCCTTTTCTTATATCTGTTGCATTGTAATTAAATCATTTCCCCTGTTTTGCTTTACAGCAATGATACTTAGTACACACCTCAAATCCAAAGATTATAGTGACGAGTAGCGCATGCTGCAAAGTTACGATGCTTCCAAGAGCACTATAGTTGCTGTAGCTATTCGTATCTACCGTTTACTGAAGCTTACTTTATGTGCCAGGCACTGTTCAAGGCACCATTCATTTGTTGTCATTTATTTTAATGAATCTTTTATTTGGATGTCTAGTATTTAATTCAGATATCCATTTTGTTCCTCACCAATTCATCCAGTGGGGGAAGTAGAAATATTCTGAACAAAGATAAGAAATAGAGTAAAAGTATAGTTAACTATATACAACAATAAGATGATAATTTTTCAAATAATCTTCCACTTTGTCACACCCAAGTTCAACATTGAAGACTTGTGACCTCACTGATAAGATGTCACTTTTATATAATCAGTCCAAACTAATACTACTTGGCAAGCATTTCTGAATGAGGTCATTTCTCCTTTAGTTTGCAGCTGAAGTGAGGGAACAGTGATAGAACCCATCAACAGGATAACGCAATTCCAAGACATATGGGTTGTATGGAAGGGTGGATTTTTTTCTATATTTGAAATGATAAGCTAACACAAATATTAAACTAGAATGGCAAGTTTCTAGTCTCACTATTATTTATATTTCTCCTCATGTTTCTTATAATATTAGTGATTATATATGTATATATATATATATAGTAAAAAAAGACTTACAGTAAGACTATATTTTCTTTCAGCAATTTTAGGTCAATTTCTTCTTATTCCTGTGCTAAGAATTAGCCAAACTCAAATATCAAAGGGTCAGATCTCTAAGATTCAGTGATTCACAACTCCTTGACATTCATTTTGTAAAATAAATAGTTAAAATATATAATAATCGTTCACTGTAATATTAATTTTACATGTTTCCTCTTAACATCTTGTGCTAAGAATTAGCCAAGCCCAGATATTAGAAGGTTGACTTTTCAAGAGTTAATGATTCACAACTCCTTAGTATTTATTTTGTAATTATTGTTTAATATCATGAGGAAAAGTGTTCACGTATTGGAAAGAGCTCCCTAAGATAGAGGCCATTTAGGTTGTGATTTTAAGTCATGTTTATCCAGAGCCAAGGATCGCACTGTGATGGAATTGGGTTATATTGACAGTACTTCTGCAAATGCAAAAGTGTTGTTATTGCTCTTAGAATTGCTGTTATCTTTGCAAGGGTATCCAGTGCATCACCATTTTACAATTACTTTGTTTTGGATATGTGTGTGTGTGTGTGTGTGTGTGTGTGTGTGTGTGTGTATGTATATATATGTATATATATGTATATATATACATATATATATTTATATGTAAGAAGGATTTGTCAGGAAAGCATGGTTTGTTCTTGTCAATACGGTATCCTCTCAGTGGAAACTCTCAATAGGAAATCCTCAGTTCTGGATATTTCATAACATCTTACTAATCAGAAAACAGGTACTAACGTACTATTAAACAGAAAATCTGTTAGTATCTGTACACAAAAAAGCCATACAAATATACTGGGAAATGAAGTCCTATACCATGTGTAACTGTGAAATTAAATATCAATGCTCTATTTCAATGAAGGCTGGTAACTAAAAAAGCCAACCAAAACTAAAAATAAATTTTGATGAAATCTGATAGAGGACATGTGGACAAGACAAATATGTTGACTAAAAACTGTTCCAAAGCAAGTAGCAAATGCCCCACAATTGCATATCATTTGCTCTGCTATTCACTGTCATGGTGCTCCATTGCTAGGTGACAGCATAATTTCATCTTGTCACGCCTTACAAGGGTAAGGGCAAATGGCTTACTGGTCAGCTGAATTTTCTGTTCACTTTTTACTCTTTCTAGCTGCATTTTTCTTTATATGATGCAAGTGCTTCTCATCATTGACACAGAAATTCCATAATCTAAGAAGCAAATTTGTCATGGATTTTATTTGCTGCAGAGGAGGTCCACCAGAAGCACCCCCAGGACAAACATTCAGTGTTTACTATACGACTGGCGTTCTTCTGTGGGCTATACATGGATGAGCTAATTTAATTCTTACAACAGCCCTGTGAAGTGGATACAGTTATTATCCCCTGTCTTGGTCTGTGTTCCTCCAAAAGCCAACTTGGAGACAAGGACTTGGGAGCAGATTGTTATTTGGAAGATGATCCTGGAAGCGCGGAGTAGAAGTAAAATAAGGCAATAGTTTGTTAATAAGTTATTTACTGCTGCAGACAACTGGGGCTTAGTCCCTGAGGGGCCCTCTGAGAAACTGTATGTAGAACACTTCAGAACTGGCCCACTGAAGGCTAAGGTGGCTGCAGGATTTAGCTGGTAACTCCCATCCCTCATTTGTTGAGGGTCACTCCTTGGGTTTTAACTCCCCAGAACCTCTAGCCTGCCTTATATGTAGATACAGTACAGCCTGGTGGCCAGATAATGCCATCAGACAGAGAGCAGAAGGCTTTGGCCTTTAAGAAATTATCTGGCGATGACCTCTGAGGTAGACCAAGGTGAGATGGGCAGGGCACCAGTAGCATCTCTACATCCTCACTTTATGAAGAAAGTAAGTCGTAGAGGGACTATGTAACTTGCCCATGTAGGAATGGGAATGGGAGACCTGTGGTTCACAGATCATGGCAGATCTTCATTCCAGAGTGTGCAAATCTTAAATATGCAGAGAGATGGGAATCTCATCTGCTGGGAAGTTATTTTATAGCTTCCAAAACTTTGCTACACACTTTTGACAATCATACCTATTTTATTACATATCATAAGTAATAGCTTTTGTAGCACAATTTTTGCACTCAGTGGGCTGGCTTGACCATTCATATCTCTTAGTGTCAGCATTCAACCTTTCATCCATACTATGGAGGCATTAGGTGCAGGGTAATTGGGGTAGACATTTTCTTTGAAAGAAAATACATTCTTTTAATGTGAGTATAAAAGTTATGCAAATATTTTTCAAGAACCTCAGAGTATATGAAAGCCATTTTGAGTTTGCTCCATTAAATTTTGCTGCTTGGAAATTTTCTTAATTATGTAGATAAAGAGGAGACTCACAACTCTCTTGCCATAAAACTCCACCTAATCTCATTAAATGTTATATGTGAATCAGGTTTATTTACCTCACTTAATCATCATAATCATTGTGAGTGGTATTACTTATCATACTATTTTAAATATGAGAATAAGGTCACAGAGTCACTTAGTTGTGGGTCCATCCAGCTCAGGTTGTCTGATCTCAGCAAATGAAGGGATTGTCAAAAAGGCAAATGTGGGGTTGCCCACTGTGAAGCATAGAGATTAGGAACCCCAAAGGCCAATGATGAAAGTGTCCATTCAAGCACTGATCGGGTACAAATGTCCAAATGGCTTTGAGATCTTACAATAGAAGGGTTTAATAATCCCCAGAAAGAGCAGAGTGCCCAAAATCTTTACCTAAGAGTTGACCCAGGGCAGCCTCCAGACTACCAGGCCTGCTAATTTTTCCAGGAGAGAAATTCTTTATGTGAAGGTACGTGAAAATCAGAAAGACTTGGCGGACCTGTCCTGCTGGTTAAGATGAGTGAGCCAGGCTCACAGAGCTGAAGCCACTAAAGGTTTAAATCATATCACCAAACCAGGCCCTAGGAGCTCTTCAAATACACAGTGCCAGGGCTTCATTCAGAATCTCTGCAGATGGGATTCAAACTTGAGTGCTCTATATCATAACTCCTAGGTGGTTCTAATATGCAGCCAGTGAAAAACAGCTGCTGTAGTTTAAAAAGTTGACGTTCTGGCTTACATATTTTAATAACTTGTGAGTTGGGTTTCCATGTTAAAGAAACTTGTAAGTTAGCTTTCTGTAATAGTAACCTGTGGATTAACTTTCCATATTATAATAATTTATGAGTAAACTTTCTCATGAGTTTGACCCTCTAAATCTAATCTCTAATACGTTGATGTTACAGTAATGTTGAGGTTCAGACCTGCATCATGATGAGTTTCCCAAGGCCACAGCATTCTCTGCGTCCTGCTGAGCTACACTGTCAAATACAGCATCTGTGAGACATGTGGCTATTTAGGTTTTGATTTAAATTTCCTAAAATTAAATAAAATTTAAAAGTTAGTTACTTGGTCACATAAGCCACATCTCAGGTGCTCAGTAGCTACAGGTAGCTAGTTACTACTGTATTGGACACACGGATATGGAATATTACAGTCACAGAAAACTCTATTGGACAGCCCTGAGCTAGATAATGAAGCGAACCCTCTTTTGCAGACGCTTGGTTCAGTTTGTCCTTTTATCCCAATATGTATTTCACATGCTTTCTCTCAGTCTAAAGTACTTTATCCACTATTTGATGTATTAAATTACCCTTTATTTGACATATCAATAAAGAGGTAAAAGTATTTTAAAGGCGGGGAAGCACATCACTGAAAGCAGGAGAGCAAATGTTGGAACCATACCCAGATTAAGTGGAGCTGGCTAAAGGAGTTCGTGGCTTTTCTCAGAATTGCCTATCATTTTATATGTGTTTCTTCCCTATTATCAAATAGTAGTCTTACCAAAGGCATAAAATGCGTTGTAGTAAACACACCATAACTATGAAGCTGTACTTCACTTTAACAATTTCTTTCCATATGCTTGAAATGTACTGATTTTTTTTACCAGTTAGGGAAAGGAAATAAGACACAAAAACTACTGAGTAATTAAAATCTTATCTCTTAGAACCTGGAAGCTTACTCTGTTTTTAGTGATAAAAGAAGCAGAGCCGTTTACAGTAAAATAATTAAGATAAGAATAGTGCCATGTCTCATTATCTATATAAAGCACTGCAGTAGGAGTTGGAAGCCCTGGGGTTTACATCCTTGCTTTGTGTTTATAAGATTTGGGCCTAAGGCAAACTCCTAACCTCTTGCAGCCTCATTTTCCTCATCTGTCAAGATGAACTTGGTTTGGGAAGTACATAAGACACTCTATGTTAAACGTCGGTAGGACTTGACACTGGGGTAGATCATTTTGATCCCAGGTGACCTGGAGTTTTGAGTTATGTACTGTTCTTCCTCCAGGCCACGTATTATCCCCTCTTTTCTTATTGTTCACTTTAATTACTTACTGTAGAGTGTCCAAGCATCTCGACTTTTCTGTCAGACATCAGAAGGAGGGAAAATGCATCTTGTGTGAGCAAGGTTGCAAATGTTGGAATTTTGTATCCAAAATATGTGGGGCTGGCTAAAAGATTCAAAATAAAAACAATTGCAAATGTGAAAATTCAATAAGGATTATGAAAATACGGCAAAGTTTTTAACTGCTTCGTCCTTCTTTCTGAGAAAACAAATTTACACATAGGCCAACTTATGTTTTAAAACAAAGCCACAGTGGGTCGTATAGAAGAAACATACAAGACGCTGAGGATGGGCTTGGCACAGGTCATGAAAACCCAGAAATTCTGAAGCTAGAGGATTGTGAATCTAAAGTTGGATTGTGTATTTGCTTTAATGATTTAATATAAATATCTTCTGAGTTATTCTGAATTGATCTCCTGTTGAAGGCAAAGAGTATACAGCGGGAAAGAAGGTCTATTTAGGCAGAGAACAAAATTGTATTTCCGCAAATTTCCAACCTCTTTAACGTACTTGGAATAGTGACTTAACGTTGTTAAGCGTTTCCGTTGCGTTACTGACAAAACAGAGAGGAAAAGATATAGATGCTCCCATTTTTGTATTCACATCCCATCTGTAACAAAATAGACTGTGCGATCTTTGGAGCCACTTAATTTCCTAGCTAAAAACTTAAGAACCCTGGGCCCCTGCTGGCTCCTTCTAGGTCTTTACATTAACAAATGCTTCTCTGATCAAAATGTCTTAGAGCAGTTAGGAATCCAGTAATATTTACTATCCTTTGATGAACTGAGTGGATAAGGCTGAGGCAGAAGCCTAAGGTAGACTGTAAGTTAAAATGAAGTGATATTATCTCTATTTGAAGTAATAAAATACTGCAGTTTATTCTACGGGGAGCAAAACAAATTCAAGAGGTCAGCGTTTTTTCTAATGTAAGTTTTTACAGTTTTATTTACTAAGAAAAATACATGTTTCATGTTGAAATTTTACAAAATATAGTTGTAGTAGAGAAAAATATCACCCCAAGTCCCACCTTTGAAAAATGAGTGACCAAATATTTTCTAATCTTTGTTTCCACATATGCAGCTCTGTGCTTTTACAAGAAAGAGTTCATACCGTAGATAATGCTTGAAATCTAGATTTTTATTTGAAATGTTATGAAGATTTTCCTGATAATCAACTAATTTTTGATATTATAATGACTGTATAGTTTTCCATTGTTCGGATGTAGCCTAATTTATTTAATCAGTTCCTTCCATGTTGGACATTTAGGTGGTTTGCATTTTTTAATATTATATAATACTGTGGTGAATATTCATTAAATTAATTTTTTGCATACATTTAAATTATTTCTTTAGAATAAGCTACTAGAATAGAATAATTGGGTTAAATGATAGGTATGCTTTTAAGGTTTCTGTTACCTACTGGCCATCACTTTTAAGAATTTTCCTTCTCAGCAGGATACCTGGTAGAATACTGAATCTTTCCCAACACTAGATACGGTCAGTTTTCTCCTGACCTTTGACAGTTTTATGGGTAAAGAAGTATTGTTGCTCTGTTATTTTACATTCTTCGGTAGCTCTTTCATGTTTGTTGCACCCTGTTGTATCTTCTCTTTAAGGGCTGCCTGCTTCCACAGCACTCTGATATGATGAGAGAACTTCTCTCTTTTGACCTTTAATGCCCACAGCATAGGCAGAACCAAGAGGAAAGGGGAGTAGACAGAGAGGATTTGGAGAAAGATGAAAGCTACGTGGAGAGGAAGGTAGAGCACCGTAACCATAGTGTATAGGACGCGTGCCACCTGTGGTATTTGCTGGCATTGTTCTGATCCGAATGGGAGAAATAAACGTGGCCCCTGTACAGTCTCTGCTATGAAAAAACTTCTGCTTTATCTCCAGATACAAGGCCTAAACAGTTAAGTGAAGATCTTTTGAAGTATCTAGAAGAGGCAGTACAGCCTGTTAGTTGAGAACACACACTCTGGAGCCAGAGTTCAAATCCCGACTTTGTCACTTACTGGCTGCGTGACCTTGGTCAAGTTACTTAGTCTGTTTCTTCAGGCATAAAATAGGATAATAACGGTGCCACCTCATAGGCTTGTTATGAAGATGAAATGACTTAATAAATGTAAAGTGCTTAGAATGGTGTCTGGTACATAGTAACATGTAAGCATCGGTTATATTACATTTTTAAAGGACTTAGAGTGGCACATAATGGACTTGAAAAGTGTTAGCTGAATACATGCAACGTAGTAAAAGGCAATAAATATATAAATAGATTCCAATATCTGTGGTTTAGACAAGTGGGGTACTATGTGTTAAAGGATAGTTTTCAAAGAAGTAAAATCATGAATCTCAGACAAATATAAAATAACCATGTCAAAGATGTCATTTAAGTCATTCACTAAGAAAACAACTAAGATATTATAATGAGTTCAAAGAGGATCCAAAGAACAGACAAAGGTATGGGCAGTGTTGAAATGAATTTGCTAGTAACTGCAAAACTGGCCTCTTTCACATGGCAGAAATTAGTTTCATCTCCACCAGACAAAATTCCTGTGCATCTCTGTGGACAAAATCATTTGCTACTATCAGTCTTCTACTGGATTAAAATATAACTCAAAGAGAAGGAAAGGTGCAGACCTCTGTAACATCAGATCACCAGAAGGGTCCTTTAGACACCATCCAGGGAAAGAATCTTTTTGTCCATTTCAAAGACTTGCCTAGTTTCTCTTGATTTAGGAGAGTATGCAACCAATTATTCTAAAAGTTACAGAAATGGCATTAAAGGAACCTATACCAGAATCTCAGTCTCAACACTTAGCAGCTTTGTGAAAACAATTGCTTTGCCTCTTTGAGCATCAGTGACCTTTTCTGTAAAAATGATAATAACAGTATCTGGTTAATGGGAGCTCTTATAAGATTTAAATTACATGTGTCTAAAGCTCCTGATCCAGTGTGTGACTCATGGTAGACATCCAGTGAGTGGTAACTATTACTGTGCTAATTATAATTAACTGAATCAACCAAAGAATAATTGTTCAGTTTTGCTTCTGCCATAGCCAGTCTACCTAGGTAGCAGTTACATAGAGCATTAGGTACAGCCCTGGGGAAGGAAAGTGCATGGCTCCCAGTGGACATGGGAAACATGAGCTTGATTAGAGAAGGCTACTTGGTAGATGCTGGGAAATAATGCCAAGTAGGTCACATCCAGCCTCTTGAGGAGCCTTGGAATCCAGAGAGAAGAGTTGGGGCTCTGTCAGTAAGCATCCAGTTCAGAATCATCTGGAGCGCAGAATCCTGGGCTTCACCCCAGATCCACTGACTTAATAGCTGGCAGTTGGGAATCTGTATTTTATCAAGTTACTCAGATGTTGCTTGAGCACCTTGAACCTTAAGAATCACTGCTGCAGATAAAAGATATAAATCTTTATCTGGAGTCATATTCTTGAAGCATTGGAGTAAAGTGAAATAAGATGGGCCTTCCAGCCATTGTCCAGGATAACTTTCCGGATGAAAAGATGAGGGGGGACTGAATGCAGGAGGGAATTGACAGGAGTAGGCATACGCCGTGACTTGGGTGATGAAGAACTACATTAGGGTGGGGATGAATGTAGATAGGAAACAGTGACTCTAAACATCATCATAAAGAAGGAGAATTTAATGACTAAGAGGCTAGGAGACTCAAAGTAGAGGACAGGAGGTATTCAAAACTAACGACATGATTTTAAGTCCAGGTGAATAGAGGAATAGAGATTCACTGACACAAACAGAGCATTGAGAATGGTCAGTTTTGTGGAGAGATAAGGTAAGTTTGGAGCATGTTAGAGGATGCTGGTACTTTTAAGTAGAAATTTATAGAAAATAATTGAAGGAAAGGGGGGCTCCAAGCTGGAGTGGCAGGACTTGGCTAGAACAATAGATGAAACTTTCATGGAACATCCTGAGGTAAGGGTTCTCTCTTCGCCTTCTTCTTTAGATTGTCAAAGTATATGTTATTTCATACACAAAGGGTTACATGAGCTAAATGCTCATCACTTGAGAAACCTAAAATGGGTTTTTAAAATTTAGGCATTATCCTACCTGTAGAGAAAAAGAAAGGCTGTATTTACAGTTTATTTCAAAGATCAAAATGTGTGGCATAGTTGATAAGGTGAACGTATTAAACTATTTTCCTCTTTCTAGGAAGGATGTAAAGTTTGTAAGGGTTGTGCAGGGTGGTTGGAAACTCTTTTGTATGTCCCAGTGAGGTGTTTGGTAAATGCTTAGTTGTTGAACTGAATTTTAAAATGATATCTGACAATATACAGCCTCCCTGTACCTCTGGAGTTAAGCCTGTTTCTGGTAAATTCCCTGGGTTCAATTCCCAACTATGCTACAGTCCTTTGAGAGGCTAAGATCCCTAGCTAATATGGGAATTGTTGTCTGAAAATTAAAAGTTCGAGTATGTCCCAAATCTCAGACCTGGTCCACTGGGAGACTTCCCAGTATTAAATATGTCCTTAACCCAAACTGTTGATTCCAAACTACTGTCTTGGTTGAAGTAGAATTTCTAAAGGGTATATGAGACCTTTCACTGCTCTTATAAGTTACATCATCATATGTAAAACCTTTTTAAAAATAAGCACTTTTGGTTGTATTTTAATTTTTGTCTTGATCCTACTTTTAGTAAAAAAAAGAAAAACTATATTATAATCATTTAGTGTGGTCAGTAATTAAAGGGTTTTATTGATCACTGTATAAACAAAAAGATGGGCATATTCTGAGAGGAAATAAGTCTTTAATGTATTTCTAAACTCGAGGCTGTGGCGTGCTCATGCAAGGATTAGAATTTATATACATTTTTATTGTTGTCTGGTATTCAGCAGTATATATTTTCACATAATATATTGTGAGGAATACTGACTATAAAGCACATTATGCAAGCAATCTCATTGTATATTAAATATTTATTGAATCTAAGTGAATAGCTTCTTTGTATTTTCTAAACTTGAATTTATATCTATGTATTGTTATAAAAATCACATTGTTTTCAATAAATTTATATTTGATTCCCATCCTTAACATCCTATGATATTTGTCAATTAATTAAATTAATTAAGGTGCTTTATAGACTTTTTTTGTGATTTTGGTGTACAGAAATTCAAAGCAGATTCAAATGTATTTTCTACCAAATGCTTTACTTGAACTTTTGGATTGCACCAGATATGCAAAGAATAAATAAATGCATTCATTCATTCAACATTCATTTATTCTATGCCAAAAATACAGCAGGAAACAAAGCATGGTGTGGTTAATTTACACTTCCGTCTAAATCAGTAATGATCATAGTACTCTACCCTCAGATAGTAATTTTGACCAAGTCTTTGTGATAATAAATTAATAAAGCCTATAGATTGCTGCTAGAGGCAGAGGTCATGGAAGAAATTCTGTTGTAGAACTGAACGTAGAACTCAAATTTTAATTAATTCCTCCTAGTTTTCAATAATACGGAGACCTACACTTTCAAGGTTGGGATTTCACTTTCTCCTTCACATCACCTGCAAACTCACTGTTTACTAAAATGCCATTGATTGATATGACCCATGGTAAAATGACAATTTAATATGACTGGTGAGACATGTCTGAGCCTGGTCATTTTGATTGCCAGTATTTTATAATCTATGACTTTAGAAATGTAAGCTGTTTTACTTTTTTTTTTTTTTTAACTTTGCACCATTAATGAGAGGTCTTTATCTTTTATTTGTGTACTTTTTTTCCCAGGTTTTAGGGGAAAAGCCGGAGCTTAGGGATGGAGAAGAGGATGACGACATGATAGCAGACATAACTAACAGGAAAATGGCTAAACTCTACATGGTGGGTTCACTGTTAGGGAGTTCTGTTGTTTTTACTGGACTGGAAGCTGCTGGGGAGGCCTGTACTGGGAGGGACTCTTTGCTACAGATGGCATTTCTCCTCATTGCCCTCAAAGAGAAATGTGTGGGCAGAATCCGTTCTTTGCTCTAGCATAGTTATTTAAATTCCTCTTTCTATTACTTTTAAAATTTTTATTAAAAACAGCGAATAATAACTTGCTGTGATTTAAATAAAATTATATATTGTTGCTGTATTAGTTTGCAGCAATCTGTTTTGATACATTACATTCAATAAAATGTTTCCTTCATGAAGTAAAAAAACTTTGTAAGCTTTTTCTTATAAAATCTTAATAAGCTATAAAATCATCCCCTTATTTAAAATATCCTGTTTAGCCATCATGAAGGCTTTCTTTGTTATGAGCACAAGGCTATCAAATCAAACCGCTGGAAGGAAACAGGGTAAAAACTGTCCTGGGCGTTGGCAGACTTAGTTCCATGTCAGCTCTGTGGGAAGGACTGCCTGGGTGACCTTGGGCAAGACATGGCCATTCTGGGTCTTAGTTTTCTTATCTGAAAAAAAAAAAAAAGAGAGAGAGATAGATTAAATTAGAAGATTACTCAGGTTCCTTCCAACTCCACAATTTTATGATTTTATTGCTGTTCAGGGTAACAAAATCCACAAGATGTACCAGTTGAGGAGACGGTTCAGATGGGATCCTTCAAGCGTTCCCTCCCCTTGTAACTTTCTAAGCATGTGATTTGGGGCAGACCTTAATCTCCCTGCAGAACTGAATAGTTTTCTCATCTCTTACAAGAAGGGATTATATTTGCTGCTCTTTAAAGGGACCTTCTGGCTCAGACACGCTGTGATTTTAAATGAAGATCAAGTTACTAACTTGTATAGAATAACTTCCTTTTTGTAGAATGGGAGGGGAAGTAGATTCTTTTCCTCCTAGATGACAAAGGAAAACGTGGTTACCTCTCCTAAATACTGATAATTTTAATATAAGCCACACAGAAATTGTTATTCTAAAGACTTTGTTGCTGCTTATTTTTTATTACTGTTTCTAAAACCCAATTGCAACAGTTTAACAAATATCTTTTGTGTCACATCATCAAATAAAGCTGTTCTCCTTCTTGGACAGCATTATGGGACAAGGGAAATATTTTAAAATGTGAACATGTTAATGCTGAAACAATGCTCCCTCTAGTGGATCTTTAATGTATTGCATACATCTAACTCTAAAGTTCTTTTGAAAATACTTTAATTTGGGATTGCTGAACAGAGCTGGGAAGCAGAGTCACGTAGGGCAATGTCTAAAAATACAGAATTCAAGCCCTACCACAGTGCTGCAAAACCCCACCACTGATCTAGGTAGGGCCCTCAAATCTGCATATTTAACAAGCGCCCAGGTGGATTACCTTGCAGCCTACCAGGCCTTTGAAAAACAATGAATTCTAACTTAGCAAATTTTGTAAGATCCCCTGAAACTTAAAAAAATATATATTCTGTAGTCGTTTACAAACTTCAAGAGTCTAGGTAAGTTTACTTGTGACACAATTTTATTTGTGACAGATGATATTTACTTTGATAATTTACACAAAGTATTTAAATAAATGGAGGTAAATTACAGGCCCCATATTGAAAAAAATCTGTAAGCATAAACTGTAATGTATCAATGCCTTCCTTAGCACAGTGTCTGGCATATGACAGTACTCAGTAAATGTTGAATGAATGAATGTTTAAGCTTCAGCTTTCTGTGTGTGTGCCGTGAGTGTAAGGTTATTACCTATTTAAAAGATTATTGTATTAATAAAATTAAGAAATAATCTTGTTAAAGTTCATTGTGTGGTGCCTAGTATATATGAAATCACCACAAACCTTATCCATTATTATTATCATTATTATTTTCTGTGTTGAAACTTAACTTTTTATTAGTAATACTTTTAACCCCAAAGGACTTTAAAAAAGCCTTTCTAAGGGTATAACTGGGCTCATGGGGTTTTTTGTTTGTTTGTTTTCTTTGAAATAGCTTTGTTGAGATATAATTTACAGATTGTAAAGTTTATCCATTTAAAGTGTACAGTTCAGTGGTTTTTATTACATGTACAGAGTTGTGCAGCCATCACCATGATCAAAGAGTTTAGAACGTATTGATCATCCCCAAGCAAGCTCATGGTTTTCATGTTAGGTTTCAGATGCCAGTGGCTCCATGAAATTGAGCATGGTGGCAGAAGAAAACCCCTTCTCCATGGCGATGCTGCTTTCTGAAGAATGCTTCATTTTGGACCACGGTGCTGCAAAACAGATTTTTGTATGGAAAGGTAAAAAATGCCATTGGTATTGTTGATGTACTTCAGATTTATACATTTTTCTTCGGAAAGGTCAATAAAACATCTTTTCTAACTTAAAAAAATCTTACATTTCTGCGTGATCTGTAAAATGCAGACATCAAACCCATATTTTCTTCCTACCAGCATTATTTACCAGGGATGATGGGGAGAAAGAAAGCCTTTGGGCACTATAAAAAGAATCTTTTTTATACCGAGTGTTCATTACAATATTGTTAGATATATTTAGTATACTAGGAAAATTTTGCTATTCTTTCAGGGTTGTAGTTAAATTCAATTATAATTCTGTTTATTTTTTGGTGCACAAATATTTCTTAATCATATAGTACCTTGCTTCTCTGAAATTCTGTCTCTTTCATATATCTTGCATGTTAGGTAGAGATGCTAATCGCCAGGAGAGAAAGGCTGCCATGAAGACAGCTGAAGAATTCCTAGAAAAAATGCATTATTCTACTAATACTCAGGTATGTGTAGAAATGAACTGGCTAGAAGAAATGTTTTTATACATGGGAGCTCATGACATCGCCACAAAACTCATGAAAGAATTTGGTTCAAAATAACGTATGCACGGAAGTCATTCTCACGTGTGTGCCATGCTGTATCATGCGTCCCTAGAACCACATCTGTGTGGAGGATGGAATTTTGCAGAAGTTGGAGATCAGACCTTCCACGGGACTTTGTGATGAGAATAAGAACACATCCACTTCCTCCATAGCCTTTAAGTCAAGATGATCGACCACAATTGAATTAGCTGAGAGCATTTATCAGTTATTCCTTAGAGCAATTTGTATAGACATGGACTAATGCCCAGAGAATATTTGCCTTCATGGAGATCAACATAGACACTGGATAGTTGCTCTTCTTTTCTGAATCGCTCAGCCTCATCCTTGCTCTTCATTTTTATGTCCTGGCACAAGTAACACAACGAGATCATTTCTTTTAGGTCACAAGACATCTTATGAACCTAGTGTAGGAAAACAGTCAAACTTATTTGACTGTAATGATAACATACAAAATAACTTTATTCTTCTCTCAAACATCGAGATTCGGTGGCAATTACTTTAGCTGTAAGAAAAAATAAAAGCCAGGTTGCATTGTTTTAGCTTCGTATTTGATAACCTTCCCTTTTGCATTCAATTAAGGATCCCAGCTTCCAAGTTTACATCTGTCATCACAAAAAACAGGATCATCTTTGCATTTCCTCAGTTTTTTTCTCCACTACTAGATTAATGTTTTTCCTTAGTCTCTTATTTTTCTGTTGATAATTATTATTATTTTTTAAATTTCAGATTCAAGTTCTTCCAGAAGGAGGTGAAACACCAATCTTCAAACAGTTCTTTAAGGACTGGAGAGATAAAGATCAGAGTGATGGCTTTGGGAAAGTATATGTCACAGAAAAAGTGGCTCAAATAAAACAAATTCCATTTGACGCCTCAAAATTACACAGTTCTCCAACAATGGCAGCCCAGCATAATATGGTGGATGATGGTTCTGGCAAAGTGGAGGTATTTACATGTTTTTGTTCATTTGTTTGTCCTTGTCAGGCCCATTTATGGCAAGATATGTGGAAATATAACTTCAGGAAACTACAAACTGTGTAAATTGTGAATTTTTATTATTAATAAAAATGGTTCAAGACTGTGTATTAAACCAGGGAGTTTAAAGCTGGAAGAGCTGTTGTCTGGCCTTCAGTCCTAATTTACAGCGTGTGTGCTGAGATTCTAAGAAGTTAGGCGATTTGTGCAAGATCACCTAATTATCACCTTAGAGGCCTCCATGGAACCCAGCCATCTCCATCTTGTTTCCTGGTCCAGAAATGCTCCTGCTCTTGCAACTGGGATTGTCCAGTGAGGGCGCATTGCTCCAAAAGCACCCACTACATAAGTTTGTCCTTCCCTTGCACTGTAGAGGCATTCACAAAGGCAAATTGGGCATGTGTCATGTGCCAAAATCACAGATATTTTTAGAGCATTCAAATTGAGTTTGTTTGTTATTGCTTTTTTTTTTTTTTTTTTTTTTTTCCGGCACGCGGGCCTCTCACTGTTGTGGCCTCTCCCATTGTGGAGCACAGGCTCCAGACACGCAGGCTCAGCGGCCATGGCTCACGGGCCCAGCTGCTCCGCGGCATGTGGGATCTTCCCGGACCGGGGCACGAACCCGTGTCCCCTGCATCGGCAGGCGGACTCTCAACCACTGCGCCACCAGGGAAGCCCGGTTATTGCTATTTTTTGACAAAAATTGTTAAAACCCTCCTAAGAATTCTCCCTAACTAAAATCTCTTGACATTTAATCTGCTGTTGGGTCATCTAATTTAAGGGAAACTGGATAATGTCACTTCTATTCTAGAATATGTTGCTGGCTTTCCACAGTCTTCCTGGGAACGTCCATCCTCAGGTGGGCCTCCCGGACCTCCATGATTGACCCTTGCTCTCTGCACCTCAGCCTTCCACATCCTTGAGCACTCTTCCCCTCTGCCATCTGGCTAACATTCCCATTCCTCCTTTGTAACTCTGTTAAGTCACAAGCTGCCCCTCTTCCGAGAAGCCTTCCCTCCACACTGAAATGACCTTTCTCTGTGCTCAAGCCATAAGTAATATTCTTCATAGAATTTATCATATAAGTACCACAGAATTGTTCATTTACTTACAGGTTTCTCCTCCCAGACCTCTTGTCAGTTCCTTGACGGAGGGAATTGAATAATTTATCTCTCTATTCCCAGAGCTTATCACAATGCTTGGACCAAAGTATATAGTAAAAAGATTTAAAAGTTTTTTCTCTTTTCAGAGACATGAAGTGTGAATCTAAGCTGTGCAGGGGTTGTGGGAACTGCAAAGGGAGAAGTGCCCGCCCCCGCCCCCGACCATGATTGCTGTCAGAGGGGTATTAGCTTCTGGGGCTGGGTCTGTCTCCTGCTCAGACATCCTTTTCTGGAGCTCAACACAGCCAGCAGACCCCATGGCAAACGTGGCTCCCAGCACCAAGTGTGTCCCAGCTGCAGTCTCCATGTTAGGGCACAGCATCTCTGAGATGCCCTCCCATGCCATCCCAGGGATATTAACATCCAGGGCTTTCTCTAGGTTTTTGGGTTTAGCCAGGCCATGCTGCCGTTGTTCCTCTGGGATGGCATGGGAAGGCTGCTCTCTGAAAACTCTGCACTGCTCTTCTGCACTTGCTTATCTCCTTATTTGAAAGCAAAGGGTCCATCCTGAGCCTCCCCAGGACCCAGGCAGGACGGTGCTCGCACACATAGTGCCTGCAGTCTCTCAGTCAAGTGTTAACTTTCCCGTTTCATTTACAACTCTCATCTCTCCAACTTTTAATCTTTAATTAAAAGTGCCTTTAATCTGTGACGAGGATAAGGAAATAGAAAATAACTAGTTCTACCTGCTTTTATCTTAATCAGTCTCATGCCTAGATGGTGGCTTTTGAAAATAGAAGTCATGCAATTGGTAATTTTATTATTTGGTCACAATCTGCCACTCTTACCTGGGAAAACAGTAGTCTCATGGCTTAAAACACAGGGAAAAAGAAATTTTTAAAAAATTACTTCCAAACTGATGAAAGATTTTATGTACGTTAAGAGATGTATTTCTGAGCGGAATATTTCAGTTTGTTATTCCACTAGAGTGTCATGTTATTTTCACTAATCGATCAAACAATATGTATTTATTGATCAACAGGCTCAGAACTGAGCTAAGTACTGTGAAGGGTACAAAAGAACTAGAAGCGCTTAAAAAGTCAATAACCAAATTGCCAAATGGATAAAAATTTCTTCCTGTTGCTTAATTTGTAAACTAGTTAGAAAAGTAATTTAAAAGTTGCTTAATGACAGATCTAAACCAAAATGTTTTTTAAACCTCTGAGAAGTATCATTAGATCAAGAAAATTTTGATTTGGGTACACATATTTCATTACTTTTAGATTTGGCGTGTAGAAAACAATGGTAGGATCGAAATTGACCGAAACTCGTATGGTGAATTCTATGGTGGTGACTGCTACATTATACTCTACACTTATCCCAGAGGACAGATTATCTACACCTGGTAAGTCTCCCTCTTTCATAAGATCTCAAGTTCCGTAGAGGTCACATTTTGCTCCAAAGTTAAATTTCATTAAATTCCATGCAATAGGGGGTAGAATTATCCTATAAATACACCAGTGAGGTTTGTATAACATGCAAGTAGTATTCTTTTGATATGATTTTGACTGTATTCTGTAGCTGCTGTCCACAAGCAGGAGGGGTTAGATAAGTGTCATCCTTTCTAATCTAGGAGAAAGGTTTTGATAGCCCAAGGGTAGTGTTCCTTTAGTGGATATACAGTTGAATAACTCATCTCCTATGCAAGCTAACACTCCAGCTGGCATCAGGTGCCATGTCTTCTTGTTAAAATTCACAGAGCCCATCTTGATTGGAGCTGCAACATTTCAATGATGCAAATCCTCTAAGACATGTATATAATTTATGATTCTATTTCATACTCCAGAGACCTCAAATTGTTGCATCCTTATTCTTTGTCCTCATGAAATTCATAGCAGTAATGAAGAAAAATGCCATTGCATCCATATCTCGTATGGTTTTTGCATAATGACTTGAGTTAATTGAAGGTTAAGTTTACTTAGAGAGAGTCAGTGCCAATGGGAGTGTCCAACCAAGTAAGTGAAGTACACATAGCATGCTGGACTCTTCCAAAGGGATGGGGATTCTGCAACAAATCATGCAATGTGGGATTCTCAAACTTTTTTTAAAGTGAAATCAGGAAAAGTAGAATATTTCTGAGAAGACTGAGAAAAATAAAAAGAATTTTCAAAGAAGATCTTAAAGCTGAGGGCTGTAGGCCAAAGGTGCAAGGGTGAAGCAGGATCCTGCCTTTGCCTACATGGTGATGGCAATCTTCAGGGAACATACTGAACGTATGCAGACTTAGGTGTCTGCTGATATCGTGACATTTCTCTCTGGTGAGCGTCCCACCAGATGACAGAGACATCTGTCCACACAGTGTGACCACTTAACACTTATACTGGCCAGTGCCTTGAGCTTAACCAAGTAAAGGAGATGAGATGATTTTCCCTATCCCATAGTTCTTGGTACCCAAAGGGTGGTCTGTGAACCAAAAGCATGGGCGTCACTAGGGAGCTGGTTAGAAAAATGTCAGGCCCTCTCTTTGACCCACTAAAGCAGAACCTGCATTTGAACAAGATCTCAGGATGATTCATATGCGCTTTAATGATTGACGGGCACTGCCTTAGGCAGTGGTTCCCAACACTAGCTGCGCATACTAACCTGGACAGTTTTTCACAAATCCAAACGCCTGGCCCCCACTTTATACCAAATAAAGGTGGTGGTAGGACTCCTGAGATTCTAATGTACACTGTGGCATTAATGAGAACCACTGTGTCCAGGGACATTTCTGACTCCACAGTCACATCATATCCTGTCACAGATGAATGTGTTTAGCTATTTAGCTCTATGTTTAAGATGCCATCTTCATAGTAACCATTTTTTTGAGCAGCATGTTTGTGCCAGCAAAGTGCTAGATGTTGCCATATATTATCTTTCTTCCTCACAACCAGATTATTTTCAAGTGAAAGGTAAGATAAAAAAGGGAGGAGGATGGGCTTCCCTGGTGGCACAGTGGTTGAGAGTCCGCCTGCCAATGCAGGGGACACAGGTTCGTGCCCTGGTCCGGGAAGACGCCACATGCCGCGGAGTGGCTGGGCCCGTGAGCCATGGCCACTGAGCCTGCGCATCCGGAGCCTGTGCTCCGCAACGGGAGAGGCCACAACAGTGAGAGGCCCGCGTACCGCAAAAAAAAAAAAAAAAGGAAGGAGGACTTAGGCAGGTTAAGTAATTTAACCCAAGGTCACAACTCTTGTAACTGGTGAAGCAACATTTCACACCTTGATCTGCAGCTCTCTTTAAGGCCTGTGTGCAGCTATACCTTGGTAGAAGCTGTGTCCTTATTTTGCAATTTCCTTTTCTAAAATTTTAATTCAGAGAAGTGTGTGCAAAGCGTGGCATTTGTAGGGATAAATTTATTGTTCCGAGTCAGATTTTCTTTTACATTCTGTTTCTTGTTCTTCCTCTTAATTCTTTTTGGTATGTAAAAAATATAATTAATTGTAGCACTCAGATCAAAGAAGAAAGACTAAATAAGTAATTCAAGAGAATGTTTTGAGGAATTAGCAATTTGTAATCCATATCAATAGCTATGTGGATATAACTAAAACAGATTAAATCAGGTCGTAAATTTTAAACGCAGTAGCTATTCCTTCAATCGTACGAAAGTATTCATAGAGCGCTTTCTATGTGCCAAGCACTGAGCTGGATACTAAAGATACAGTGGTGAAAAAAAAAACCCAAAACGTTGCCCAAGAATTTATACTTTAAAGAGAGAAAGATGGTTATCAGGCATTTCAATGAAATATGAAAGGTTTAAGATAAAACCAAGCTGAGTGATTTTTGGGGAATTAGGGACAGACACTCAAGCTAACTCCTAGGCTATCGGTGAAGGGCTCTTAGAAGCGACATCTAAGTGGGAGCAAAAATGGGAACGATGAAAGCAAGCACATAGGGAAGTTTTTCCTAGCAATGCAGGGAAAATCGTGCTCTACTCGGTTAGTAATGATGTATGGCTAGAGCAAAGTTAAGGAGCAAAAGATAAAACTAGAGAAATTAGAAGGAGCTAAATAGTGAATGGCCTTGTAACTATCCTGGGGAAGATGAACTTTATTTTCAGGGCATTGGGAGCCAGTCAAAGAGTTCACACAGGGGAGTGACATGATTGGTTTCCATCTTAGAGAAATTATTCTGGTTAACATCTAAAGAATGGACTGGTGGGAGATTGATGGCAGAGAGGCCATTTGGAATTTGTTGCAGTAATCCAACTGAATGATAATATGGCCAGAGTTCAGTGTAAGGGAGGGAAAGGATGAGCAAGTGTGCAAAGTATTAACGAGTTGACATCTGAATGACTGGTTACAGAGAACGGAGAAGATGACTGAGTCAAGGGTGGCCCCAGATTTCTGGTATGTGCACAGGCGGGTAGTGTTTTATTCGCTGAGATAAGGAACTTAGGAGGAGGACAAGTTTGGTCCTCACTGTAAAGAAATCAAAGAGAAAAACAAGATGAAAATATGTCACATTTTTAATAGTCATGACCTTTGGGCTAGGACTGGGGCTGGGGGAGGGGGTCATTTAGTTTTCTTCTTTCAGTTTGATGTGTTCAAGGTTTCTGTGATGAGAATGTATGACTTTTTGAGATATCAAGAATATAAGTTAGGTGCTTGAGTCCTCTTGTGAGTTTTTGTCATTTAATATCATGGATGTTAAATATGTCAGTTTGTTAATATTGTATGGTTTGCAGAACTTCGAAAACTTCCGAAAAGGTAGCAAAGAGGCATTTAGAAAATGCCTCTCGAAGACTAGCTTTCAAATTAAACAGCTTTCCGGTTTATGTGATAATTTCAATGCAGGGATGTAAATAGGTTAAATCCAAGAAGCAGAGTTGAAGGTGACAAACTAGAATTAAATCACTTTGTCTCTTTATTTCTGAAACCACTTATATTCTAAAATGATAGGAGAAAAATAATTTCAGCAGTGATCTTTCTCTGAAATGTCAAGTAGTTGAAAGTGAACAAACTTTGAACAATGGCAATGATGAGTCACTTGAAGCAGTAAATTCCATTTTCATGCAGCATTTATTTTTAATGAGTAACAAGCGCCACAGATTTATAAAGAAGAAATCATATCAAAGTAGATTGCTTTGTTCCCCCCTAGGCACAGGATTTCAAAATTAGAGGCGAAGAGCAACTTTATTGTATCTTGATTGCAGTGGAGTCCTTGACCTCCTGGGTCATAGATCAATAAAGCAAATTGGATTGAATCTGTGTGGATGGAAGCATGAGTCACTTTGACATGAAGAGGAAGAAGGGCTCGAGATGAACAGTGAAATATTTATTAAGAGTGTCAGACGGCAAAAGTTTGGTGAGGGTTTTCAGTTTTGCTGGTTGAAATACTCCAGGAAAAAAAATAGTAAAATGGTGACAAAAGTTTGGTGATGTAGTCTATTAGTTAGTTGAATTTTTTTCCTGCAGAAAAAAAAGGAAATGAAGAAACATCCAAGAAGTTGCAGATGTGAGGAAGGAAGGACAGACGATAACAGACCCTCGTGTTTCCTCAGCTCTGTGTTACACCCCAGCCGGTGCTCCCAGTGGCTCCCGGAAGTGTTTGCTAGCATGATAAGCTCATGGAAAATTTAGGCTATTAGCCTTAAAAGACTGTATCTTTATGGGTGCCTTTGTTATGAAAAGCATTTTTTATTTTTTTAAGCATATGCCTGACATGAGCGTATCCTTCCGTTTTTTTGCACCCCACTGTAGAACATTTTTATATCAATCACTTGACTCTGTTGGTTCAATGAAATATTCTGAGATAAATGAGACGTACTCCCTGAATTCTGTGTTTTGGGGGATGTGTCTGTGTGTGTTGCCCAGGTTGGGAGGCTATTGTTAACCTGTTCTGGGTATGGAACAGGTAGCTCACTCTCAAACCTTCAGAAGAAAGGATATAATGAATTTTCAAAATCCAGTTCCAGGATTAGTGTTCTTCTAGTCACACAAAGATAGGAGGAGTGGCTCCAATCAATGCTCAGTGCTTTCACTGGCTTTTCCCTCCCACAAAGTCATCAAACAAGCAGATCTCCCAGAGGTTGCTATATAAGTTAAGCCAGTGATTGGAGTTATAACCACAAGCCACCCTAGAAAGAGAAGTTGCAAATGAACTGGATGAATTGATTCATTGACTCTTTTTTTTTTTGGCTGTGTTGGGTCTTCGTTGCAGCACGTGGGCTTCTCTCTAGTTGCGGTGTGCAGGATTTCTCTCTCTACTTGTGGCGCACCAGCTGAAGGGCGCATGAGCTCTGTAGATTGTGGCATGCGGGCTCTCTCATTGAGGCGTGAGCTCCGTAGTTGTAGCGCATGGGCTTAGTTGCCCTGTGGCATGTGGGATCCCACTTCCCCGACCAGGGATCGCACCTGTGTCCCCTGCATTGGAAGGCGGATTCTTTACCACTGGACCACCAGGGAAGACCCGATTCATTGATCCTTATCTGGGTCACTGGTAGTTTAGCTTCTTTTACGGTTTTATTAAAAATTCCTTTAAAGAATTGCTAGAATGACAAAATGGGGCTTCACCATTGCCTACTTCTGATGATTATTTTCTTGATTTTTCTGGGTCCACACATTTGTTACTATGATCACCAAATATTCATGGAAAGATAAAGTACTTCTAATATCCAGCCTAAGAGATTTGGCTCGTATTCTACTCAAATGGATTATTTTCACTGTGAAGATGGTTTCCCAAAATAGGCACCTCCAACTTGAAATCAGACAGAATTGACTACTTAGCGGAGTAATTATGGTACTAAAAATGGACCTATGAAATGGAGATTAAAGATACTTATCATATGTAGTTCTAAACAATACATGGGATAGTTCATGGCTCAGTGTTAGTTAAGTACTTTAAAAAAACAATAACTTCTATGGCTTTCTCATGTCAAAACAGCTGGTTTCTTCTTGATCTTTCATAATAACTTAAGTTTCTGCTTGAAATGCCTACATTAGAAGATCTTAAAACTTAAATACAAACTAATTTATTTTACTTTGGTTCCACCAGGCAAGGAGCAAATGCCACGAGGGATGAGCTGACGACTTCCGCATTCCTGACCGTTCAGTTGGATAGATCCCTTGGAGGACAGGCTGTGCAGGTTGGGATATTTTTACCCCAAAACTTATACAAGTTAAAGTTTTCTTAGCCCAGTGTCTAGTTAAAACCCTTTTCCCAAGTTGGGATGGGAATTTGACCCTTTCTAAGTATTATATTTTTTTCATTTTAGAATTTAAATATTCCTATTCTCATGCCATACTCGTTCTCTCAGATTCTGGAAAAGAGGGAGCAAACAAAATTTAAAAAACAGAAACAAAAATAAACTATTAACAGATTTAAGAGCCCCAAAGAATCATTCCTTTAGAATCATATCAGATCAATGATAGCCACTTGCTATTAAAACTGTTCTACCTGAGTTATCACTCCCAGGTGATCACTTTCACGTTTTCAAATCTTTATAAATGTGTAATGGCTTCTTCAAAGGTAGAAAGTAATTAGAAAAGTAAGTCCAATACTTTAGTACATAAAAACTGAGATGTGGAGAGTGAATTTGGTCTTCCAGCTGTTTTTCTTTCCATGTTGGATTTTAGTTCCTAAATAAAGCAAGTTAGACCTAAATTTAAAGGTGCATATTAACTTCTTAAAAATAAACTAACTGGGATTCCCTGGTGGCGCAGTGGTTGAGAGTCCGCCTGCCAATGCAGGGGACACGGGTTCGTATCCCGGTCCGGGAAGATCCCACATGCCGCAGAGCGGCTAGGCCCGTGAGCCATGGCCGCTGAGCCTGCGCGTCCGGAGCCTGTGCTCCACAACGGGAGAGGCCACAACAGTGAGAGGCCCGCGGACCGAAAAAAAAAAAGAAAAAAAAGAAACCTAACTTTTAAAATTGTTAATTAACAAATTAACAACATGATTGAATTCTGTAAATGCACTAACTCCCCATGAAGTTCCCCATGAACTATTACATTCATTTCTTTTTTTTGAATTTTATTTTATTTATTTTTTATACAGCATGTTCTTATTACTTATCTATTTTATATATATTAGTGTATACATGTCAATCCCAATCTCCCAATTCATCCCACCACCACCACCACCCCTGCTTTCACCCCTTGGTGTCCATACATTTGTTCACTACATCTGTGTCTCTATTTCTGCCCTGCAAACCAGTTTGTCTGCACCATTTTTCTAGATTCCACATACATGTGTTAATATATGATTGTTTTTATCTCTTTCTGACTTATTTCACTCTGTATGATAGTCTCTAGGTCCATCCATGTCTCTACAAATGACCCAATTTCATTCCTTTTTATGGCTGAGTTATGTTCCATTGTATATATGTACCACATCTTCTTTATCCATTCATCTCTCGATGGGCATTTAGGTTGCTTCCATGTCCTGGCTATTGTAAACAGTGCTGCAGTGAACATCGGGGTGCATGTGTCTTTTTGAATTATGGTTTTCTCTGGGTATATGCCCAGTAGTGGGATTGCTGGGTCATATGGTAATTCTATTTTTAGTTTATTAAGGAACCTCCATACTATTCTCCATAGTGGCTGATTCAGTTTACATTCCCACCAGCAGTGCAAGAGGGTTTCCTTTTCTCCATACCTGCTCCAGCATTTGTTGTTTGTAGATTTTCTGATGATGCCCATTCTAACCAGTGTGAGGTGATACCTCACTGTAGTTTTGATTTGCGTTTCTCTAATGATTAGTGATGTTGAGCAGCTTTTCATGTGCCTCTTGGCCATCTGTATATCTTCTTTGGAGAAATGTCTATTTAGGTCTTCTGCCCATTTTTTGATTGCGTTGTTTTTTTTTTAATATTGAACTGCATGCACTGTTTATATATTTTAGAGATTAATCCTTTGCCCATTGATTCATTTGCAAATGTTTTCTCCCATTCTGAGGGTTGTCTTTTTGTCTTGTTTACAGTTTCCTTTGCTGTGCAAAAGCTTTTAAGTTTCATTAGGTCCCACTTCTTTATTTTTGTTTTGATTTCCATTACTCTAGGAGGTGGGTCAAAAAAGATCTTGCTGTGATTTATGTCAAAGAGTGTTCTGCCTCTGTTTTTCTCTAAGAGTTTTATAGTGTCCGGTCTGACATTTAGGTCTTTAATCCATTTTGAGTTTATTTTTGTGTATGATGTTAGGGAGTGTTCTAATTTCATTCTTTTACATGTAGCTGTCCAGTTTTCCCAGCACCACTTATTGAAGAGACTGACTTTTCTCCATTGTATATCCTTGCCTCCTTTGTCGTAGATTAGTTGACTGTAGGTGCTTGGGTTTATCTCTGGGCTTTCTATCCTGTTCCGTTGATCTGTATTTCTGTATTTGTGCCAGAAGCATATTGTCTTGATTACTGTCACTTTGTCGTATAGTCTGAAGTCAGGGAGTGTGATTCCTCCAGCTCCGTTTTTTCCCTCAAGATTGCTTTGGCTATTCGGGGTCTTTTGTGTCTCCATACAAATTTTAAGAATGTTTTGTTCTAGTTCTGTAGAAAATGCCATTGGTAATTTGTAGGGATTGCATTGAATCTGTAGATTGCTTTGGGTAGTATAGTCATTTTCACAATATTGATTCTACCAATCCAAGAACATGGTATATCTCTCCATCTGTTGGTATCATCTTTAATTTCTTTCATCAGTGTCTTATAGTTTTCTGCATACAGGTCTTTTGTCTCCCTTGGTAGGTTTATTCCTAGGTATTTTATTCTTTTTGTTGCACTGGTAAATGGGAGTGTTTCCTTAATTTCTCTTCAGATTTTTCATCATTAGTGTATAGGAATGCAAGAGATTTCTGTGCATTAATTTTGTGTCCTGCTACTTTACCAAATTCATTGATTAGCTCTAGTAGTTTTCTGGTGGCATCTTTAGGATTCTCTATGTATAGTATCTATATATTCTCTATGTATAGTATCAGTGACAGTTTTACTTTTTCTTTTCTAATTTGTATTCCTTTTATTTCTTTTTCTTCTCTGATTGCTGTGGCTAGGACTTCCAAAACTATGTTGAATAATAGTGGTGAGAGTGGACATCCTTGTCTTGTTCCTGATCTTAGAGGAAATGCTTTCAGTTTTTCACCATTGAGAATGATGTTTGCTGTGGGTTTGTCATATATGGCCTTTATTATGTTGAGGTAAGTTCCCTCTATGCCTACTTTCTGGAGAGTTTTTATCATAAATGGGTGTTCAATTTTGTCAAAAGCTTTTTCTGCATCTATTGGGATGATCATATGGTTTTTTTTCTTCAATTTGTTAATGTGGTGTTTCACATTGATTGATTTGCATATATTGAAGAATCCTTGCATTCCTGGGATAAATCCCACTTGATCATGGTGTACGATCCTTTTAATGTGTTGTTAGATTCTGTTTGCTAGTATTTTGTTGAGGATTTTTGCATCTATGTTCATCAGTGATACTGGCCTGTAGTTTTCTTTCTTTGTGACATCTTTGTCTGGTTTTGGTATCAGGGTGATGGCAGCCTCGCAGAATGAGTTTGGGAGTGTTCCTCCCTCTGCTGTATTTTGGAAGAGTTTGAGGTTAGGTGTTAGCTCTTCTCTAAATGTTCGATAGAATTCACCTGTGAAGCCATCTGGTCCTGGACTTTTGTTTGTTGGAAGATTTTTGATCGCAGTTTCAATTTCATTACTTGTGATTGGTCCGTTCATATTTTCTGTTTCTTCCTGGTTCAGTCTTGGAGGGTTATACCTTTCTAAGAATTTGTCCATTTCTTCCAGGTTGTCCATTTTATTGGCATAGAGTTTATATTCATTTCTTGAATGAAATATTTCTAAGAACTGACATCATCTATGTCATTTAGTTGATCTTTCAAGTAGTGATTACCAAATCATGCAAAAACTTTGAGGATAAGGCCCTGTGCCTTATAAATTCTATATTTCACAGTTAAATATTTGATATACCCAATGAATGAATTTCCAGTGTCAGCCTATTGAATCCTAAAATGGCAATGAAATGGTAATGCTTAGTTTCACCACAAGATGGCGGTGGTTTACAACAATGCATAAATAAAGTCCTGAATTGCTGTTTTAAACATTCCTTCGTAGACTGTATTAACAGTACTGAAAAATTTTCAATTTACCTTTCTATATCTTATTTTCATTTCACAGTGGAGAATGGGCCTTAAGCAGTAGCCCTCTTTCTTTCATGTTGGCACTTGATGTTTTCTCAATGTTATGGGAAATGCTAAGCCAACGGCAGTTTGAGGAGCTCTTAGCTAACCTCACCCCATGCTTTGGGGTGTGACTCAAAAGACGTTTTAACTCGTTACTCGCCTATTTGAATGCCTGCTGGTTGAAAGATATTTGTGGAGTTAGTTACTTTCAGTGCTCCCTAGGCTTCCCTATGATGGTATGTGTATCAGCATTCCTATTCACTTGGCTTCTAGAAAAAGACAGACCAGGGTAGGAGAGATATTTCAACTTTAGCATAGGGCAAATAATTTAAAAAAACAGGAGAGTGACACAAAATTTGAACTCTTTATGTAAATACGTGCATCAATAGGTTATGCAAGGGATAGGAAATTCGGATCTGATCCAGTATCTGTTGTTAAACTAATAGGTGAAATTAAATAACTTGCCATTTATTTTCTTCCATTTCCTTATCCTGAAAAGTCCTGATATTGTATTTTAAAAACAGCTTATATTAAGCAAATCTACTAGTACCATTTCCATAGGTCAGCTAAAAAGTAGAAAGTCTATTCTGTTTATTTTTGTCAGTTTTTGATGTTTGGATTGAAATCTTTATTCATCCCCAGATCACGATGATTTTTTTCATCTTACAGTGGTAGGGATGTAAAAAGAATGAGTATACTTTCGTGTTGTCTTATTTTTGGAAGAATTTGAATGAATGCACATCTCCTAACCTACTGAACGAGATCCAAAACACGTGAGAGACAGGTATACCCCTAAACACCTGGAAAGCTTGGTGCCCTTGTAAAAAAAGAGTAATTTTCATAAAAGACGGCATACATCAGCATTTCGTTGTTTTCCCCCTTTTGGAGATGTAAATGAACAGACTTGAAACTTTGTGCTTTCTGGAAGCAGAAAGTGGTGCAGTGTGGTGCTGCGTCCCCCGAGAAGGTGCTGTGTCTGGAGTAACGAATGGTTCCTAAGTCAGTGAGGAAGCTCTGTTTGATTATCATTAACCTATATTTTCTGTTGATTCATCGTTCCTCCTGCTCTTGACTTTTTATATATTTTTTTGACTTTTTATATATTTTTAATTTTGTTTTCAAAGAGAAAAATAAGGATGCCTTTGGAAATACGGCCTTCTTTCACTGCACTCTTTATTAATTTCTTTTATCCCCGCCGCCCCCAGATCCGAGTCTCCCAAGGCAAAGAACCTGCTCACCTGCTGAGTTTGTTCAAAGACAAACCGCTCATTATTTACAAGAACGGAACATCAAAGAAAGGAGGTCAGGTGCCGGCCCCCCCTACACGCCTCTTTCAAGTCCGAAGAAACCTGGCATCGATCACCAGAATTGTGGAGGTAACATCATGCATTCAGTAAAACCTGCCCTGCTCATGGGCTTCTCAGTGGACCTGAGCCATCAACAAGTACTAGTCTTTAAAAAAATTGGCAAGTAAACCCCCTTCATTTCTATAATTAATCCAGCGTTCACCATAAAAAATATTAAAAGCAGGAGAATCAAGTAAAAAGTTAACTTCAGATACCAGGCCTCTCATATTTTTCAACCAGCTTATAACAGAACAAATGAATTTTAAGAATAATGTAACAAATCAAGCGGTCAAAGGCGTGAGGCAGCTTAAGCTCTGTCTTGAAAGGCCTGGGGGAAGATGGATTGAGGGTGATGGTCAGGTGACCACACTAGGAAAATTCAAGAGGGAGGGCCCTTATTTGTCCAAGTGTGAGGACCATGGAAAGCAAGCTTCACCACACTGGGCCGGAACCATAACTCAGCTGTTAAGGCCACACAAGCTGTCTCTGACAGCAGCTGTGAAAGAAGTTAAACCACAGATCACAGTGTCAGACCACAAGACCACCAGGTATGGGCAAGGCCAGCAGGCCCAAGTTTTTAAATGGCTGAGTGCTTTGACTTCAGGGAGGATTCATGACACTTCATAACCTGGTCACCTTAGTCACCGTTGAAGCCCAAGTGTCCCAAGTCACCCCTAACTGCCCTGCACTCTCTGTATGTCCCCAAACCTGGACCATTTGCCAAGTTGTTCAGCTCAGCCCTTAAAACCAGGTGGGTCACAGCATCCCTCCCCCCTCAACCTGTTCTCTAAGCCACCCCGCCTTCTTGCTCCATGGCTGTGTTCTGAGGACGCAGATTCCCATACAGCCTTCTCAAGTGGAAGTTGTATTTTCCCCCAGTGCCCGCTGACCAGGGACCGGTGGTGGGGTCCCCTCCTTGCTCGACCCTTGCCCTTTTCACTTCTTCTTATCCGTCTCCTTCCCCCATCCCCCTGTGCTGTCGTCTGCTGAGCTCCCGGTCCGGTCCTTCCCCTCTTATTTGGTGGCTTCAGTCATTGTCTCACCGTCTCCATCACTTTGGCTCCTCTCATCCAACAGTTGTGTCTTGACTCCACTTCATCTCACACTTGTGGTCCTGTACTGGACTCCACTCCGTCATCCCCTCCTGCCCCTCCAGCCGGATGGGCTTTATCTAGTTTGCCAAAGCCCTGCCTTTCGCCGTCAAAAGCCTCATGTCTGACCCCGCTTTTCTCAGCCTCCTGCTAGCATTTGCTAGAGCCACCCTTTTCTGTCTTCTCAGAACGCTATCTTTTTACGAGGCTTCTGGAACCCCTCACTTAGCAGGATTTCTTCCACACTTGAGGGCCACTCTTCTGAAGAGTATTCTCACTCCCAACCAGCTTTGCTGGATTCTCCTCCTCTGCTCGTCCTCTAAGCTCTTGAACCCTCCGAGGCTCAGTCCTGGCCCTCTTCAGAGTGATCTCATTCAGTCATATAATTTAAACGCCATTAGGTATTGATCTCATCCAGAACATTCTGTGCATGGATTCTCATGTGTTCAATTATGACTACTTTTTTTAATCTATCAAATGGACGGTGAAGCCTTCATCTACAGGCCCTCTCAGTTGATTTCAGATGCAAGAGTCAAGGAGAATCGTTATGGTCCTGGTCTCTTCCCAGGGGTTACTTCTTTAGGGGGCATCGTGAGCTTCTTGCGATGCAGATTCTTTGTTTTCTTGCAGCCTCCCAAACCAGCCTTTGCATTCCTAGCCTCTCTGAAATGCGCTAGTCGAAACATTGTTTATAAGGCTTTCTGTTTTCATCTCCTGGGAGGCTAAAGCTTTCTTATGTTCTATTTTGGAACTACCGCCAGGATCCCACACCAGTCTGGGTATGGACCTCTTGTCACCTGTCTCTCCATCATCCAAGCTCTTTCCTCTGAACCAGTAAGGAGACATTTGGATTAGAAATTGGAAGTCATAGTTCCTGTAAATCTCCATCATCACATCTGATAGATTCCTTTGAGCTTGGTCCATGGAGCCTCCTTCCTACTCAAAGAGGATGATAAGCACTTCTCTGAGTGTTCCCAACACCTGGGACACATCTTTAAAATTTCCAGCAGCTGTTCGTTGCTCCTCTAGTGCTCTCTCTGGGGACAGGGTCCTGACGAACCTGGTGAAACCCAGCTCTCCACATGGTTGATGCCTTCCTCTGGCAGCTCGCCACAGTTGGTCAAACGGCATCATTTGGACAGCCGATCGCCAGCTCCTTCTTGAGGCACTCTCTTCACTTGCCCTCAGGACACCACACTCTTGATTTCTTCCTCTCTCATGGCTGCTCTATCACAGTCTTGTTTCCTGATTCTTCTTCATCTCCCTGTTAGCACACCTCACATGGAGTCCCACAGAAAGTCATATGCATACTGTCACAATCATACAATCCTGTAGTCAGACAGAGGGTCTCAAAGAGGCCAGTGCAGAGACACAAAATGACAAGGTCATAGATGCAGTCAAAGGCACAAGCCCATCGTAGGACCTCAGACTCACTCCCAAGCCTGAGACTCCGCACATGCCTTGTCTCTGCCCCGATGCTCCACTGTCAGCCTCACCCTCAGGCTGGAGTCTGGTCTCAGCCAGGTGCATCTCACTCACTCTGCAGCCACACTGACTGGAGCTGTGCTCATCTGGCTCATCCCAGACGGTGTCCACAGCTTCTCAGTTGAAAGGAAGAGGATATGTCAGTGCTGTATTTTTAACCCCCTATAAACAGTCTCTTATAATTTGAGCTATAATTTATCTGAGCCTGGAGAACCTTTCAGTGAATCTATGTTATTATCTCTTTGTCTGTATTAGATCCCAGTCCCTGTTTTATGATTTTTCTGTGTCCCTTGGATTATTTGACAAACGTCTTTAGTGGAGGGAGAGAAAAACTGAACACTGTGCTTTACGTTTATCATTTGTGAATATAAACGTATATTTCTTTTCAACCTCTTTCCAAACATCAATTATAGCCCATCCTCCTTCTTGCGGTCTCTTTGAATATTATCCTTGTTATGTATCACTTAAGTTTGCCTTATTTTATTCTCAGAGCCTTGTGCTACTGTCTTCGGGCGGGTGAGCGTTAAAGTGACACAGCGCAATGTGCTCCTAATGTTTCTAACCGCCTAGACGTATCCTGGTGCCCCCTGAATTAATATCCTGGGTCAGGACAGAAGTCTGTAGGTGGTTTGGCACTGTCGCAGCTTCTTGGACATGTTTATTGAGGGAGCAGCAATGAATTTACATCATTGTGTTATTTTTCTTCATACTCTAGGTAGATGTTGATGCAAAGTCATTGAATTCCAATGATGTTTTTGTTCTGAAACTACGACAAAATAATGGCTACATCTGGACAGGAAAAGGGGCCAGCCAGGAGGAGGAGAAGGGAGCAGAGTATGTGGCAAGTGTCCTCAAATGTAAAACCACGAGGATTCAGGAAGGCAAGGAACCAGGTGTGTATAGGTGAGGCCAAGGACACTAGCCAGAACTTATATTTGGCATACTTGCTAATCATGTAATTTATTTATTTTTGTCATAAATAGGAACTTTGTAATGGTTGTAGGACATTAAGAACCCATTCACTAGTTGCAAAAATGGGTGATGGTACCAACTATATTTAAGTAACTTCTCCTGCTCTATTTAAGTAACTTCTTAACAGTGAAGTTGAGGTGAGATACAATTATTTGTTAAGGTAAAGCAGTACCGACCATGTGCTTCTGAAAATGCACTGGCTAACTTGTGTTTTCCACAGAGGAGTTTTGGAATTCCCTTGGAGGGAAAAAAGACTACCAGACCTCTCCCCTGCTAGAAACCCAGGCTGAAGACCATGCACCTCGGCTTTACGCCTGCTCCAACAAAACTGGAAGATTCATTGTAAGTGTCCCGTGAAACCCTGGGGTAGAATCAGCAGCAGTGGGAGAGAGAAGCCTTTTTGTGTTGCTCTAACGCGTTCCTGCCCTGATTCTCAGTTTTAGTTTACCTGCAAACCACAAGTGACAATCTTTGCTCCACGCAGGGTTGGTTTAAGAGCCAGTGACGTAATGGACGTGAAAGCATCGGAATACTGTAATGTACTGTATTAATCAAGCTGCTCTTAAATGTATCAGCTACTTTGCACCAGTGTCAGCATGTGGTCATTTCGGTATGAATATGGGTGTGGTTGGATTTGCTTATTTAATGATTTGATGCTTTCTGTACGCAACAATAGTGGTTTCTCTGATCAAACTACGTAAATTTTACACTGCAGTTTCCCACGGGAATAAAAAGTTTCACCATGTTGATGAAATAAAAAATATTATGGAAATATTATGATCCTTGGGCAAGAATCACAGAAAGCTATATACACACCTGCAAATTAACTGAAATCAGCAGGAATATTTTATGTCATAGTCCCATTCACAAGCTTTGAATTCTAGGCAATTCAAAGTATTTGTGTACAAGAGTGATTGTCTATGGGTCTCTAAAATATCCTGGGCTGTGGCCCCTCATCTCAGTTTAATCAAAAATTCTGCTTTCTCTGTTTGACATATTAAGTTTTTGTGTAAATCTTTCATTTAAAGAACAAATTCCTTGCCTATAAAACCTGAACTAAAGATTTGGTCACCAAGTCTTAGTAAATACAAGCTTTACTTTTCAATGCACACATGACAATTTAGTAAGTATTTTCCCAGGTTACATTGCATGCTTGAAATAAAATGCTTTGAAGAAGAAACTGCTCATGTGTGAACCACACTTGAAGCTTACATGTGATTTGACCTAAAAATTAAAGATTTAAATGGTGGGTTGTGATAAATATTAGGTGGTTGGGCACCACAGTTGTTCACCTACTTTGCAGGAAATCCATATATTTTATAAATTTGCTGTCAGAAAAATCTGTTGTTTTACTCTTTTTTTTTTTTTTTTTTTTTTTTTTTTGCGGTACGCGGGCCTCTCACTGTTGTGGTCTCTCCCATTGTGGAGCACAGGCTCCGGAGGCGCAGGCTCAGCGGCCATGGCTCATGGGCCCAGCCGGTCCGCGGCATGTGGGATCTTCCCGGACCGGGGCACGAACCCGTGTCCCCTGCATCGGCAGGTGGACTCTCAACCACTGCGCCACCAGGGAAGCCCTGTTTTACTCTTTTGACTGCTGATTTTATATTGCATCCAAACAATGGCTTTTTCAGCATATGCTCCTATAATTTCTTATTAGTATTATCTACTAATAATGCTGTAAATAACATGTTTGTTTCCAATGGAGATATATGTTTAAAAAATAACACTTAGGCTTTGTTCTTACGTTAAAAAAATCTATTAGTTTTTGGGTTTTGTCATTCACATATTTAAGAGAAATATACTCTTCCTTTACACCTACTCATTTTCTTGTTTGATATTTGGAACGCTAATCCCTTCACATTTTAAGGAAAAGGAGTGTTACTAACAAGTGTTTGATCTCATCATCAGAAAGCAGGCTTTAGACATGTAGATTCATACAAGACAGAGCCTATTGGTTAAAAGCACAGCTTTTAGAACCATTCTGCCTGTTTGATATCACTTACTTGGCGATATTATTTACTGGCTGTGTGACCCTAGGCTGGTTACTTACCCTCTCTGTGCTATAATTTTCTCATCTGAAAAATGGGGATAATCCTAGTACCTACTTCATAGGGTTGTTGTGAATATTAAATTAGTTGTTGCATATATACAACAGTGCCAGGCATGGAGTAAGTGATATTTAAGGTTTTCGCTTTTTTTAAGCATTATGTAATTGGTAATTATTCTGTAAAAAGAAAATATAAACAAATTTGCCCACTGTAAATGGTTAGTGTTTGTTTGTTTTTTGTGTAACAATCTCAACATGTAATCAGATTACAACAAACAGGTATTGTCATGCTCAGGGGGCTTCAGGTTGGGGTCATGCCTCTTCTTCCCAGGACAGAGCCCAGGAGCACAGGAGGGCCCCTGAGTCGCATTTGCTAGTATGACAAGGGCAAGGCCACAGTCAACTTCACCTGCAGAGTCACACAGTAGAGGGAAGGAGCAAACCATAATCCAATCTACCATACCTTCCTAATGATCAGGGGGGGTTTCATCCAGAATTCTTTTTAAAAATTTGAACTTTAGATTAATGCATGCCTGCTGGCAATGGGTGCATTAAACTAACCCTCCCCATTACCCTTTAATGTTAACTACGGAGAACACAATTTAACCCATTTAAAATAAAAATAATGAAGCTTTGCATATGGAATATTGTTGTAATATCATCTTATGGAAAATGATTGATTCATAAAAATGACCAGACTTACTGATTTTATTAAAATAATCTTGACCTACAAAATGAAAGACGATTGAATACCCAGATCATAAACTTAAATATCTTTAGGAGCTAGGAAGGCAACAGAAATCTGTGAAGCAACTTGTCATAAGGAAGTGGAATTAGAGACAATTGTGGCCAGATTGACTGTACATGGTCTCTCTAAGGCCATATGCAATGTTTATGTTAAGCACTGTCCTCCCCAAATAAGACACCCTGAGTTTGTGATACCTGATTAAACAGATAAACAATTATTTAAATCTTTAACTGCCCAAAAGGAAGAAAAAAATGGCTACCAAACTTTCTTTTCTGCTATGCTCCAAATAATGCAAGGCGTTTATATCCTGTATATTAGAAAAATCACTGCTTAACTGCTTGGTTATAAAGCTTTTTTATACATTTCAGGTTGAAGAGGTTCCAGGAGAGCTCACCCAGGATGATTTAGCAGAAGATGATGTCATGTTACTAGATGCTTGGGAACAGGTAAGAGAGTGGAACAGGAAGAGAGTGTACTTATAGTTGGGACCTGACACAACCTGCTTTGAGAAATAGCAAGTGTAATAATAAACGGACCCATGGATTTAGGCTGTATTTAAAAGAAACTCTCCACAGTTTGGCAAAAAATAAAACCAGTGTGGCAAGTTGGTTTCTGAATATGGAAATAATTCCACGGCTACCATCTTTGGCTGTATAGTTTTGGCCAAAAAAAACCCCTACTTTTCATTTATTTATAAAATTCACTCATTCCTAATTTATTCATACATTCATTCATCCACTCATTTAAGTAATAAATGCATTAGTTGGTTGCAGTGCATGGGGGGTACGATGCCTCAGGAAGACCAAAATATTCAGAATTTCTCTTGAAATTTGACAAGAAGTCCTAGGAAACCCCTTCCCTGGGGAAGGAATAGACACAGAATAGTTTTGAATCTACACAGTAAAATATATTACTGTTATGTATATATCTTTATTTGATAGAAAATTAATGGCGATTTTATATGTCACATCTGTTAGTTGTTTTCTCCTGTGAAAGGGAAAAATAAATATATTAGGAGCTAAATCATATAGAACAATTATAAAACACTTATCTGAATTAGGCCTAGTCTTAGAGTCAACCACAGAGACTTGTTACTTTTAGGTTTGTTCTTACTTGCTAAGTCATTCAGTTATATTACAACTTAGCTTCTTGGTCTAGAATTACCATATTTGAGTTTGGGATCTAGTCACAGATTCTCCCTAAGTGAATGGATCACTTATTTCTAGATATGAAATTTAAAACCTTATGTCAATAAAACACCTTTTTGTATTTAAGAATTATAAGAATGTTTCCTTATTCAGAAGAATTTAATCTTTTCCATTTGTAGTGAGCTCTGTTGCTTCCATAATCATGGATACTTCAGAATATTTCCTGTACTACATTTCATTTGTTTTTCAATCATACTTTTCATTTACATGGTCATGCTGTCATGGTTTGTTCTGTGCCTGCAAACAAATATTCTAGCACTTTCAGTATGCATTAGAATGTAATCAAAACTAATTTGACCAAAATTTCTCTGCCAACAAGTGATTTTAAAGTGATTTAAATATAAGGGAATTCAGGAGAATTTTTCATCATTGAAGCAGAAAACCTACACATTTGACAAGAAGGATACATACAGAACATATATCTGTTTTTAAGAATCAGTATTTAAATATTAAACATTATAGCACTTTTACCAAAGTGTGACAGGATACAATACCATAGGACAAGAACCCTAGGACTAAGTTAGGGGGTCCTAAAGGGAGTCTGGGGTGCCCACAAACAAGCTACATATGGTTCCCCCAGGATAATAGTATGGGGATACTGACTGCCTTACACACCCCAGGGTTGGGTGCAAAAAACCAGCCAATGTGTGGTTTTAAGGAAAGCTCACTTAATAACTAGAAAACACTATATAAACTTAAAATACCAGAATGTGAAATCTGGGGTCAAACTGGCTGGATATAAATTTAGGGTCTCTTAGTAAGTGTATACATTAGGAAAGTGATTGAACCTCTCTGCACCTCCATCACCACACCCCTGACTTTGGGGTTGCTGTGAAGATTAAGTGGGATTGTATGAGAAGCACTTTGCATAAGGCTTGCACAACATCTACACTCCCAAAACAATGTGTATTATTATTGCTTCATTTTTCAGATTTTTATTTGGATTGGAAAAGATGCCAATGAAGTTGAGAAATCAGAATCTCTGAAGTCGGGTAAGTTAGATCCCGTGGGGAATTATGACAGTAATTCTGAACAGGTGTTACCAAGTTCCTGACTTCTCTTTTCACCACATCCTCCAAAACAACATATCAAAACCAAGAAGAATCTTAGCTTTCATCTTCAGAACTAAAGAGTAATGGATTTTTTTTTAAATGAAGAATTTCAGAAAAGGAACAAGAAAAACATATTTTGTTATCTAATTTAGGATGTAATTATATCAATTTATTCTGAAAATTTCTAATTCACTTAAACACTTTTTTATTATGGAAATAGTAAAACCTCCATAACTGTGATAACTTAGATTTTTTTTAACATCATTATTGGAATATAATTTCTTTACAATGGTGTGTTAGTTTCTGCTTTATGACAAAGTGAATCAGTTATACATATACATGTGTTACCATATCTCTTCCCTCTTGCGTCTCCCTCCCTCCCACCATCCCTATCCCACCCCTGTAGGTGGTCACAAAGCACTGAGCTGATCACCCTGTGCTATGCTTCCCACTAGCTATCTATTTTACATTTGGTAGTGTATATATGTCCATGCCACTCTCTCATTTTGTCACAGCTTACCATTCCCTCTCCCCATATCCTCAAGTCTATTCTGTAGTAGGTCTGTGTCTTTATTCCCATCTTGCCCCGAGGTTCTTCATGACCTTTTTCTTTCTTAGATTCTATATATATATGTTAGCAAACGGTATTTGGTTTTCTCTTTCTGACTTACTTCACTCTGTATGACAGACTCTAGGTCCATCCACCTCACTACAAATAACTCAATTTCGTTTCTTTTTATGGCTGACTAATATTCCATTGTATATATGTGCCACATCTTCTTTATCCATTCATCTGTTGATGGATACTTAGGTTGCTTCCATGTCCTGGCTATTGTAAATAGAGCTGCAATGAACATTTTGGTACATGACTCTTTTTGAATTATGGTTTTCTCAGGGTATATGCCCAGTAGTGGGATTGCTGGGTCATATGGTAGTTCTATTTTTAGTTTTTTAAGGAACCTCCATACTATTCTCCATAGTGGCTGTATCAATTTACATTCCCACCAACAGTGCAAGAGGGTTCCCTTTTCTCCACAACTTCTCCAGCATTTATTGTTTGTAGATTTTTTAATGATGGCCATTCTGACCAGTGTGAGATGATATTGCATTGTAGTTTTGATTTACATTTCTCTAAAGATTAATGATGTTGAGCATTCTTTCATGTGTTTCTTCGCAATCTGTATATCTTCTTTGGAGAAATGTCTATTTAGGTCTTCTGCCCATTTTTGGATTGGGTTTTTTTTTTTGATATTGAGCTGCATGAGATGCTTGTAAATTTTGGAGATTAATCCTTTGTCAGTTGCTTCATTTGCAAATATTTTCTCCCATTCTGAAGTCTGTCTTTTCATTTTGTTTATGGTTTCCTTTGCTTTGCAAAAGCTTTTAAGTTTCATTAGGCCCCACTTGTTTATTTTCGTTTTTATGGCTATTTCTCTAGGAGGTGGGTCAAAAAGGAATTTGCTGTGATTTATGTCAAAGAGTGTTCTGCCTATGTTTTCCTCTAAGAGTTTTATAGTGTCTGGCCTTACATTTAGGTATTTAATCCATTGTGAGTTTATTTTTGTGTATGGTGTTAGAGAGTGTTATAATTTCATTCTTTTACATGCACCTGTCCAGTTTTCCCAGCACCACTTATTGAAGAGCCTGTCTTTTCTCCACTATATATTCTTGCCCTCTTTATCAAAGATAAGGTGACCATATGTGCATGGGTTTATCTCTGGGCTTTCTATCCTGTTCCATTGATCTATATTTCTGTTTTTGTGCCAGTACCATACTGTCTTGATTACAGTAGCTTTGTAGTATAGTCTGAAGTCAGGGAGCCTGATTCCTCCAGCTCCGTTTTTCTTTCTCAAGATTGCTGTGGCTATTCGGGGTCTTTTGTGTTTCCATACAAATTGTGAAACTTTTTGTTCTAGTTCTGTGAAAAATGCCAGTGGTAGTTTGATAGGGATTGCATTAAACCTGTAGATTGCTTTGGGTAGTAGAGTCATTTTCACAATGCTGGTTCTTCCAATCCAAGAACATGGTATATCTCACCATCTATTTCTATCATCTTTAATTTCTTTCATCAGTGTCTTATAATTTTCTGCATACAGGTCTTTTGTCTCCTTCGGTAGGTTTATTCCTAGATATTTTATTCTTTTGGTTGCAATGGTAAATGGGAGTGTTTTCTTAATTTCACTTTCAGATTTTTCATCATTAGTGTATAGGAATGCCAGAAATTTCTGTGCATTAATTTTGTATCCTGCTACTTTACCAAATTCATTGATTAGCTCTAGTAGTTTTCTGGTAGCATCTTTAGGATTCTCTATGTATAGTATCATGTCATCTGCAAACAGTGACAGCTTTATTTCTTCTTGTCTGATTTGGATTCCTTTTATTTCTATTTTTCTCTGATTGCTGTGGCTAAAACTTCCAAAACTATGTTGAATAATAGTGGTGAGAGTGGGCAACCTTGTCTTGTTCCTGATCTTAGTGGAAATGGTTTCAGTTTTTCACCATTGAGGATGATGTTGGGTGTGGGTTTGTCATATTTGGCTTTATTATGCTGAGGAAAGTTCCCTCTATGCCTACTTTTGCAGGGTTTTTATCATAAATGGGTGTTGAATTTTGTCGAAAGCTTTCTCTGCATCTACTGACATGATCATATGGTTTTCTTCAATTTCTTAATATGGTGTATCACATTGATTGATTTGGGTATATTGAAGAATCCTTGCATTCCTGGGATAAACCCCACTTGATCATGGTGTATGATCCTTTTAATGTGCTGTTGGATTCTGTTTGCTAGTATTTTGTTGAGGATTTTTGCATCTATGTTCATCAGTGATATTGGCGTGTAGGTTTCTTTCTTTGTGACATCTTTGTCTGGTTTTGTTATCAGTGAGATGGTGGCCTCATAGAATGAGTTTGGGAGTGTTCCTCCCTCTGCTATATTTTGGAAGAGTTTGAGAAAGATGGGTGTTAGCTCTTTTCTAAATGTTTGATAGAATTCACCTGTGAAGCCATCTCGTCCTGGGCTTTTGTTTGTTGGAAGATTTTTAATCGCAGTTTCAAATTCAGTGCTTGTGATTGGTCAGTCCATATTTTCTATTTCTTCCTGATTCAGTCTTAGAAGGTTGTGCACGTCTAAGAATTTGTCCATCTCTTCCAGGTGGTCCATTTTATTGGCATAGAGTTGCTTTAGTAATCTCTCATGATCTTCTGTATTTTTGCAGTGTCAGTTGTTACTTCTCCTTTTTCCTTTCTAATTCTAATGACTTAAGTCTTCTCCCTTTTTTCTTGATGAGTCTGGCTAATGGTTTATCAATTTTGTTTATCTTCTCAAAGAACCAGCTTTTAGTTTTATTGATCTTTTTAATCACAATTAAGTTAATTATCATTTCCTTCATTTCTTTTTGATTTATTTCTGATCTGATCTTTATGATTTGTTTCCTTCTGCTAACTTTGGGGTTATTTTGTTCTTCTTTCTCTAATTGCTTTAGATGTAAGGTTAGGTTGATTATTTGAGATGTTTCTTGTTTCTTAAGGTAGGATTGTATTGCTATAAACTTCCATCTTAGAACTGCTTTTGCTGCATCCCATAGGTTTTGGGTCAACGTGTTTTCAGTGTCTTTTGTTTCTAGGTATTTTTTGATTCCCTCTTTGATATCTTCAGTGATCTCTTGGTTATTAAGTAGTGTATTGTTTAGCCTCCCTGTGTTTGTATTTTTTACAGATTGTTTCCTGTAATTCATATCTAGTCTCATAGCGTTGTAGTCGGAAAAGATACTTGATACCATTTCAATTTTCTTAAATTTACCAAGGCTTGATTTGTGACCCAGGATATGATCTATCCTGGAGAATGTTCCATGAGCACTTGAGAAGAGTGTGTATTCTGTTGTTTTTCGATGGAATGTCCTATAAATATCAATTAAGTCCATCTTGTTTAATGTATCATTTAAAGCTTGTGTTTCCTTATTTATTTTCATTTTGGATGATCTGTCCATTGGTGAAAGTGGGGTGTTAAAGTCCCCTACTATGATTGTGTTACTGTCAATTTCCCCTATAATGGCTGTTAGTATTTTTTTTTTTTCTTTTTGCGGTACGCAGGCCTCTCACGGTTGTGGCCTCTCCCATTGCGGAGCACAGGCTCCAGATGCGCAGGCTCAGCGGCCATGGCTCACGGGCCCAGCCGCTCCATGGCATATGGGATCTTCCCGGACCGGGGCATGAACCCGTGTCCCCTGCATGAGCAGGTGGACTCTCAACCACTGCACCACCAGGGAAGCCCTAGCTGTTAGTATTTGCCTTATGTGTTGAGGTGCTCGTATGTTGGGTGCATAAATATGTACAATTGTTATATATTCTTCTTGGATCAATCCCTTGATTATTATGTAGTGTCTTTCTTTGTCTCTTGTAATAGTCTTTATTTTAAAGTCTATTTTGTCTTACATGAGAATTGCTACTCCAGCTTTCTTTTGATTTCCATTTGCATGGAATCTTTTTCCATCCCCTCACTTTCAGTCTGTATGTGTCCCTAAGTCTGAAGTGGATCTCTTGTAGACAGCGTATATACGGGTCTTGTTTTTGTATCCATTCAGCCAGTCTATGTCTTTTGGTTGGAGCATTTAATCCATTTACATTTAAGGTAATTATTGATATGTATGTTCCTATTACCATTTTCTTAATTGTTTAGGGTTTGTTATTGTAGGTCTTTTCCTTCTCTTGTGTTTCCTGCCTAGAGAAGTTCCTTTAGCATTTGTTGTAAAGCTCGTTTGGTGGTGCTGAATTCTCTTAGCTTTTGCTTGTTTGTAAAGGTTTTAATTTCTCCATCAAATCTGAATGAGATCCTTGCTGGGTAATCTTGGTTGTACGTATTTCTCCTTCATCACTTTAAATATGTCCTGCCACTCCCTTCTGGCTTGCAGAGTTTCTGCTGAAAGATCAGCTGTTAACCTTATGGGGATTCCCTTGTGTGTTGCTTGTTGTTTTTCCCTTGCTGCTTTTAATATGTTTTCTTTGTATTTAATTTTTGATACTTTGATTAATATGTGTCTTGCCGTGTTTCTCCTTGGATTTATCCTGTATGGGACTCTCTGTGCTTCCTGGACTTGATTAACTGTTTCCTTTCCCATATTAGGTAAGTTTTCAACTATAATCTCTTCAAATATTTTCTCAGTCCCTTTCTTTTTCTCTTCTTCTTCTGGTACCCCTATAATTCGAATGTTGGTGTGTTTAATGTTGTCCCAGAGGTCTCTGAGACTTTCCTCAGTTCTTCTCATTCTTTTGTCTTTTTTCTGTTCTGCAGTAGTTATTTCCACTATTTTATCTTCCAGGTCACTTATCCGTTCTTCTGCCTCTGTTATTCTGCTATTGATCCCTTCTAGAGCATTTTTAATTTCATTTATTGTGTTGTTCATCATTGTTTGTTTGCTCTTTAGTTCTTCTAGGTCCTTGTTAAACATTTCTTGTATTTTCTCTCTTCTATTTGCAAGATTTTGGATCATCTTTACTATCATTATTCTGAATTCTTTTTCAGGTAGACTGCCTATTTCCTCTTCATTTGTTAGGTGATGGGTTTTTGCCTTGCTGCTTCATCTGCTGTGTGTCTTTCTGTCTTCTCATTTTGCTTAACTTACTGTGTTTGGGGTCTGCTTTTCGCAGGCTGCAGGTTCGTAGTTCCCGTTGTTTTTGGTGTCTGTCCCCAGTGGCTAAGGTTGGTTCAGTGGGTTGTGTAGGCTTCCTGGCGGAGGGAACTAGTGACTGTGTTCTGGTGTGTGAGGCTGGATCTTGTCTTTCTGGTGGGCAGGTCCACATCTGGTGGTGTGTTTTGGGGTGTTTGTGGCCTTATTATGATTTTAGGCGGCCTCTCTGCTAATGGATGGGGCTGTGTTCCTGTGTTGCTAATTGTTTGGCATAGGGTGTCCAGCAGTGTAACTTGCTGGTTGTTGAGTGAAGCTGGGTCTTGGTGTTGAGATGGAGATCTCTGGGAGATTTTTGCAATTTGATATTACGTGTAGCTGGGAGGTCTCTTGTGGACCAGTGTCCTGCACTTGGTTCTCCCACCTCAGAGGCACAGCCCTGATGCCTGGCTGGAGCACCAAGAGCCTTTCATCCACACGGCTCAGAATAAAAGGGAGAAAAAATGGATAGATAGAAAGAAAGAAAGAAAGAAAGGAAGGAAGGAAGAAAGAAAGGAAGAAAGAAAGAAAGAAAAGAAAGAAAGTAGGAAGATAAAATAAAATAGGTATTAAAATAAAATATAATTATTAAGAAAAAAATTTTAAAAAGTTAAAAAAAATTTAAAAAACGGACATACAGAACCCTAGGACAAATGGTAAAAGCAAAGCTATACAGACAAAATCACACACAGAAGCACACACATACACACTCACAAAATGAGAAAAAGGGAAAAAATATATATATATATAACTTTGCTCCCAAAGTCTACCTCCTCAATTTGAGATGACTCGTTGCCTATTCAGGTATTCCATAGATGCAGGTCCATCAAGTTGATTGTGGAGATTTAATCCGCTGCTCCTGAGGCTGCTGGGGGAGATTTCCCTTTCTCTTCTTTGTTCACACAGCTCCTGGGGTTCAGCTTTGGATTTGGACCCGCCTCTGCGTGTAGGTCGCCTGAGGGCGTCTGTTCTTCACTCAGACAGGACAGTGTTAAAGGAGCAGCTGCTTCGTGGGCTCTGCTCACTTGGGGCGGGGAGTGGGGGGGGCCGGTAGGGGTACAGAATGTGGGGCAAGCCTGCAGCGGCAGAGGCCAACATGACGTTGCACCAGCCTGAGGCGCGCCGTGTGTTCTCCCGGGGAAGTTGTCCCCGGATCACGGGACCCTGGTGTGGCGGGCTGCACAGGCTCCCGGGAGGGGAGGTGTGGAGAGTGACCTGTGCTCGCACACAGGCTTCTTGGTGGCGGCAGCAGCAGCCTTAGCGACTCATGCCCGTCTCTGGGGTCCGCGCTGATAGCCGCAGCTAGCGCCCGTCTCTGGAGCTCCTTTAAGCAATGCTCTTAGTCCCCTCTCCTCGCGCACCAGGAAGCAGAGGCAAGAAAAAGTCTCTTGCCTCTTCGGCAGCTCCAGACCTTTTCCCGGACTCCTTCCCGGCTAGCTATGGCTCACTAGCCCCCTTCAGGCTGTGTTCACACAGACAGCCCCAGTCCTCTCCCTGGGATCCGACCTCCGAAGCCCGAACCTCAGCTCCCAGCCCCCGCCCGCCCCGGCGGGTGAGCAGACAAGCCTCTCGGGCTGGTGAGTGCCGGTCGGCACCGATCCTCTGTGCGGGAATCTCTTCGCTTTGCCCTCTGCACCCCTGTGGCTGCGCTCTCCTCCGGGGCTCCGAAGCGCCCCCCCCCCTCCGCCACCCGCAGTCTCCGCCCGCGAAAGGGCTTCCTAGTGAGTGGAAACTTTTCCTCTTTCACAGCTCCCTCCCACTGGTGCAGGTCCCGTCCCTATTCTTCTGTCTGTTTTTTTCTTTTGCCCTACCCAGGTTCGTAGTGGGTTTCTTGCCTTTTGGGAGGTCTGAGGTCTTCTGTCAGCGTTCCGCAGGTGTTCTGTAGGAGTTGTTCCACACGTAGATGTATTTCTGATGTATTTGTGGAGGGGAAGTTGATCTCCGCATCTTACTCTTCCACCATCTTGAAGCTCCGACAACTTAGATTTTTATAAATTCCTTTTGAGGAATGCTGTTCTTTCTGGCACAGTTTTTTGTTTGTTTGTTTGTTTGTTTTTGTATTATTGCAAAGTAAAGAATAATTATGCTGTAAGAATAATTCCATAAAATTTGGAATTTTTTCAGGCAATAATGAGACTCTCATGCACATTCCATGGCAGATGAGAGAAGACAATAAGGAATTGTTCATATGGAGTAGCATTGGCTACTTTAGGGCAATGAAAATTTGATTTATTACTTTTATTGGCAAGCTTTTCATTCTATAGTTATTTTACTTTAATTGAAACTAACTCACTTTATTTGTCTTTTAAACTCTTTTTAGCCAAAATATACCTTGAGACAGACCCTTCTGGAAGAGACAAGGGGACGCCAATTGTCATCATAAAACAGGGCCATGAGCCATCTACATTCACAGGCTGGTTCCTGGGTTGGGATTCCAGCAGGTGGTAAACTGAGTTTTGTAGGAAAAAGCAAACAAACAAGTAAGCCTTATGGGGCAGCTGTCCCATTGCTGTTTGGTGGGGAGAAAGGGGGAGCTTGTTTGTTTGTTTGACTTTAGAAAATTAACCTCAGCCATGTGGCTGTTTTTTAATGCTTAGTACTGGTTTGAAATTTCTTTTAAACTGGAATTTTCTTATGTTAGTATTTTTAAATAACTTAAAGTAAGCTTTTGTTATGGACCAGTATTAGCTCTGCTGGATCCTGGCTTATATCTTTTATATGACCTTTTAAAGGAGAGAAGCTCTGCTCAGTCTAGGGGAGTTTGTCAGGAAATTTTACAATTCAGGAGTGATTAGCCAAACTTGTACTTTAATATATCAGAGAAGAAAGTTATAAATGCCTTTGAGGTTATTCTCCTTTCTGTGTGTTATGTTCAAAAGAATCACATGCTTGCAGTAAGGTTTCCATTAAAATAGGTTTAAAAGTTTGCTGTTTTCCTTCTTTAGCCAATGTGACTTTGATACCATTAACTCTTAAGTGTCGTTTTCTTTTTTTTAAAAAAGTTTTGGGCCACACCCCACGGCATGTGAGATCTTAGTTCCCCAACCAGGGATTGAACCCATGCCTCCTGCATTGGAAGGCAGAGTCTTAACCACTGGACCACCAGGGAAGTCCGAAGTGTAATTTTCTAGGAGAAACTTTACCTTTTTGGCCTTTTAAAAAGCCTTTGAGGGGCTTCCCTGGTGGCGCAGTGGTTGAGAGTCCGCCTGCCAATGCAGGGGACACGGGTTCTGCCCCGGTCCGGGAAGATCCCACATGCCGCGGAGCGGCTAGGCCCGTGAGCCATAGCCACTGACCCTGCGCGTCTGGATCCTGTGCTCCGCAACGGGAGAGGCCGCAACAGTGAGAGGCCTGCGTACCGCAAAAAAAAAAAAAAAAAAAAAAAGCCTTTGAAAGCACAGCTCTTTCATGACAAAATAATTTGTATTCGTATCCACTTTTATATATATCTATATATTTGACAGTAATGTTTAATATCTCAAAAGATATGTACAAAAAGGTTTCACTAATCCTGTCTTTCCTCATTAAAATACATCTTTTTAAAAAGGTTGTTGTGACATTTTATTCAAGTGTGATGTATCAGTTAATTACACAGTTAACCTTAAGGTTACAAATACTTTTATGCATAAATAAATATGAATTTAATTTTTAAAAATTCATTCTCATTACATAGTCAAAATTAAACTTTTCCATGGTTATATAATTTTCAACTTTAAATACCATAGTGCAAATGAAAGCGGGGTCCTGTTAAAAAATACACAGAAGCATATTAACAGTTTTAAGAGTTTTTGTGAGCAAAAATCGATTTGGATTGGGCAGCGCCAAAGCAAGCACTCCAAGGGGACTATAATTGAGAAAAGGTGGAAACAAAGCAAGGAAATTACTACTGATTGGCTACAGCTTGAAGCCTAGTTGACTCTGATTGGTTGCCCGTAGGTTTGGATTTCGTAACAGTGAGGCATTTACGGGCTTAGGTTTTGGTTTGCTTACGTCGGCTGCCACGGCACTGGAGCCGCCTCAGTCTAATGCCTCCTCGCTTAACTAAACAGAAACCAGGCTTTGGGGCCGAAGACGGCGCTCAGGAAAGCAGAAAACGGCTTTGGTGGTAAGCTACAGGGTGGCAGGGTGGGGAGGGGAAGCCATACTTCAATGGGAAGGGGAATCAAACAGAGATGGGATCTGAGGAATTCTCACCCTCTCGCTGGGGAAATGAAGGGCTGCGTGTTTCAGATTTGGTCCTGGCCTGGGTCCTGGCATGAGAACGTGGACCCGCGTCCATTACGGCCTGAAGGTGGATGGTCTTGTGGGGACCTGGGGCTTAGGTGGGTGGTAGGGAAGCAGTGAGAAGCTGTACTTCCAGGGACTGTTCATTCATTTAATAAATATTTATTAGGCATCTGCTTGGTGTCAGGCGCACTAGGGTCCAACGTGAATGAAACTGACAAAATCCCAAAGGTCATGGAGTTTATATTCCAGGGAAGAGGCTAATAAAAACAAAATCAGTAAGTGATATATTATAAAAATATATTAGAAGATAAGTTCTGTGGAGGGAAAAAGATAAAGAAGGAAGATAGGAAATACTTGGATAAGAGTGAGGTGGGGTACAGATTTCATAGGGTGCTTAGGCAGGAGCAAACCTTGTGATCACACCTGAGCAGAAGCAATGCCAAGTACTAAGGCCTGGAGGTGGAAGCAAGCCCCATATAATGGGGCTGAAGTCTCAAGAAGCAGGGAGATTCCTTGGGGTTCTCTCCTGTCACCACTGGGCTACAAAACATTCATCTTCAGCAGACCTGCTGTTTAAGCCTGAGTTGTGAAAAGGTTGCTTTCCCAAATCCGAAACCCAAGTACTCAGAGGCAGGGATGGTGATGCCCGAGGAGACAGGTGCGGCATCAGCACAAGCAGTGTGGGGAGAATGTAGCCATGGGGGGTGTTCACAGAAATTACCAGCAGCAACAGCTGCTGTATCAGGGAGGCTCATGAGTCCTGTGTTAGTGAACTGAAGGGCTGCTGGTGAAGAGAGGGGGTGAAGAGCATTTGTAAAAATTACCTGGAAAGGGTGAGCTAGGGAGTTGCTGTTTTCATTTCACACCTAAAACTGATGTGGCTGGAAAAAACACAATACGTGTGAAGTCAGTCTCGGGGAGGGGAACCAATCTCTTGTAAAAAGGCGAATTTGATGGATTATAGAAGGGCCGTTGTTCTATGATATTATGTAGTCTTAAAACTCCAGTAATAAAAATAGAACTGCCATATGACCCAGCAATCCCACTGCAGGGCATATACCCTGAGAAAACCATAATTCAAAAAGTCATGTACCACAATGTTCATTGCAGCTCTATTTACAGTAGCCAGGATATGGAAGCTGCCTAAGTGTCCATTGACAGATGAATGGATAAAGAAGATGTGGCACATATATACAGTGGAGTATTACTCAGCCATAAAAAGAAATGAAATTGAGTTATTTGTAGTGAGGTGGATGGACCTAGAGTCTGTCATACAGAGTGAAGTAAGTCAGAAAGAGGAAAACAAATACCATATGCTAACACATATATATGGAATCTAAAAAAAAAAAAAAGGTTCTGATGAACCTAGGGGCAGGAGAGGAATAAAGACACAGATGCAGAGAATGGACTTGAGGACACAGGGAGGGGGAAGGGTAAGCTGGGACAAAGTGAGAGAGTGGCATTGGCATATATATACTACCAAATGTAAAATAGATAGCTAGTGGGAAGCAGCTGCATAGCACAGGGAGACCACCTAGAGGGGTGGGATAGAGAGGGTGGGAGGGAGATGCAAGAGGGAGGGGATATGGGGGTATATGTATATGTATAGCTGACTCACTTTGTTATAAAGCAGAAACTAACACACGATTGTAAAGCGATTGTACTCCGATAAAGATGTTAAAAAACAAAAAGACAAGCCAAAGAAAACCTCCAGTTATATGTAAACCCACATAGAAGTCAGTCTCTTGGATTTGAAAAACAGTTTCATATAGCTAATCAATAAGTATAAAAGTTTCATAATTTATTTTCTATTTTTCTTGAATAGAACTATTGCTTGCTAATTTTTAACATGAAACATTAGATAGCTTTCTTGCCTCTGATTTTCCTGAAAGATTTTTGGGATGAAAAACCATAACAAATTTAGCCCTCAGCTACTAGTGCTTTACAGACCTTTCTTTGCTTCAAATAATATAGCACACTTGTTTTTCTGTGAAATTTGTGACAGGAAAAAAAAATTAGTGAATCTAGGAAAACCAAGTGCTAATCAGAAATCAGTATTCTAGTCAGAAGTAGCATATTTCAGGAATTTCAAATAAGGTTAGATTATGGCATTAACTTTGAGCCAAAGAGCAGGAAACAAGGAACCTGGGTAAAGTGAACTATTGTTTTGTCGTCTTAGCATTGTTTGTTGTTTTGGGAGACCATCAGAGAATTGACTTCAAAATAACTTCTATATTGGACAGATTACTCACAGAGATTACATTTTAGTCAAAATAAAAGAATATTAGTATTCATTATATATGCAGGATGGGTATGTTGTTGTTCAAAAAAATGTATTTTCAAAACGTTTTTTCTTGCTGTACCTTCAGATTTTTTTCTCCATTATGATTTCTCCCCTTTTAGTTTTAAAGAGCTATGTTAGGTATTTTAAAAGTATATTACGTATTTTATATATTCTCTAAAATAGTTCTGTCTCTTAAAACCATCCTTATTGTGCTACCTAAAATATTAATGATGAAATATTTTAAAGATTGGATCTACATTTTATTGTATATGCCTGGATAAATTCCATATGGTTCAAAAACTTGAATGTGTAAATAATAGTTGAAAACACGGAATTCCACTGTAGTGGGGAAATCATCTCTCAAGAACTGACAGAAGAAGAAAATCAGTAAGGACCCAGAGGTCTCGAACAGCATTCTCAGCCAGTTTAACCCAATCGATGTGTACTGAACACTCCACCAATAATGGCAGCATAGCGGTTTTTTAAGGGCACTTAAATTATTTGCCAAGAGAGAAAATATTCTGGGCCATAAAACAAATTTCAACAAACGTGAAGTATTGAAATCATACAAACTATGTTCTCTAACTACAATGGAATTAAAGTAGAAATTCATAACAGGCAGATATCTTGCTAATTTGTACATATTTGGATAAGTGGAAAAATCACAAGGGAAATAAGAAAATATTTTTATTTCAATGAAATTGAAATACAGCCTATTAAAATGTGTGGGATACAGCTAACTCAGGGCTTAAAAGAAATTTTATAGCATTAAATGCTAACATTAGATGAATAGAAAGGCCTCAAATCAATGTTGTAAGCTTCCGCATTAAGAAACTAAAAGAAGAGTAAATTAAACCTAAAGAAAGCAGAGAGAAGAAAATGACTAATACAGAAAATGGGGGAAAATATAAATTACTAAAATCAGGAATAAAAGAGGGGTATCACCACAGAACCTATGGACACTGAAGAGAAAATAAGAAACATAATTGTATGCTTATAAATCTGACATTGATGAAATGGGCAAATTCTTTGGGAGACACAAACTACTAAAGTTAACTCAGGAAGAAACAGAACTTAAGTAGCAACACATACACATACATTAAACAAATTGAATTCATAGGTAAACCCCTCTGGCAGAGAAAAGCCTAGGCCTAATTAGGCTTCACTGGTGACTTCTGTCAACATTTGAAAAAGCAATTCAACCAATTCTATACAAACTGTTCCCAATAATAGAAGATGAGGCCAGTATTACCCTGATATCAGAACTAAACAAAGTGATTATAAGAAAGGAATACTCTATGCCAGTATTCCTCAATACATAGAGGTAAAAACTTTAAAGTTTATCAAATTGAATCCAAATTCAATGATTTTTCTTCCAGGAATCCATTTTAACATTTAAAAATTAAGAATTCTCCATATTAATAGACTAAAAGGGAAAAACCATATGAACGTCTGAATAGGTACAGAAAAGCATTTGATAAAATTCAGCAACCACTGATAATGAAAACTCTCAGCAAATGAGGTATAAAATGGAAGTTCCTCAATCTTAAAATGGGTATATATGAAAAAGTGTACAGCTGACATCTTTAAGAGCAGAAGACCAAATTTTTCCCACTAAGATCTGGAACATGATACAGAAGTTTGTTTTCATCTCTTCTGTGTTTTACTGGAGGGCCTAGCCAGGCAGAGAAGGCAGGGTTTCTCAGTCTTGGTACTACTGATATTTTGATAATTCTTTGCTCTTCCGGCTGTCTGGGCATTAGAGGATGACTAGGATCATCTCTGGCCTCTGCTTAACAGAAAACCACAACCCCCATCTCTCCCACCCCTACTTCTAGTGTACCAATCAAAACTGTCTCCAGACATTACAAATGTCCTTGGGGGGAGAGGGAAGCAAAATTGCTCCCAATGGAGAACCACTTCAATGAGGCAAGAGAAAGAACTAAAAGGTTCATAGATTGGAAAGGGAGATGTGAGTGCTCTTGGTGAAAGTCATCTGGGTGTTAGTAGTCTTTAACTGCTCCCAGGTGAATATAATATGCAGCCAGGATAAATACCTACTAGAGTCTTCTGCAAATCAAATACAGCTCGCTCTGACTCTAGGCCTGGCCTCACTATCCAGGGAGACTTCTTCGATTATCTTCAGTTGTAGGAACAGCCAAAACTTTAACTATCCTTCACAGTATTTGATAACCAGCAAAACATCCCTTTGACTTAAAAACCCTGTTCATGTTCTACTCTTGCCTCAAATCAAATTTGAGGTAGTGAATACTCTTTTAAAGAAAAATCTAAACCCCAGCAGCATGATTTACTTTCTGTTTACTCAAAAAATAGGAGTAGCATTAAGGGTGAAAATGATCTACTTGTAAACCTCTTCAAGTACATTAAAACAGTGTTCTGCCTGATTAAAGCAAAAATTAAGAAATTAAAAAATATATGTACCTTCAGAGATGTATACATCCAAACAGCACAGTAGAGGGCACTCCTTGCCCATGTTAATATACATGGTCCTGAAAACACTGAAAAATACAGTCATATTTACTTATATTTTAGCTTAGACATGAATAGTGCTTCTAGGCAGGTCAAATGTGGCTGTGGAAGTATTTTATACTCTTCCAATTTGGGGGTTCAGTAGAGTGCCATCATATATTGCTTTTATAATATATTTGCTACCTGCTAGGCTATCCTGTCATGTATATCCTGATATGTATATATGCAGTATATATCTTTCTGAGATAGATACATACCTATATGTAGCCCTCTGTCTCCTTCTATATATCCTGGTATATAGCCTAGTGCTGGCGATACAACAGAAAGCAGATACTTAAGGATGCCCTCCCTCAGTGGAGCTACAGCCTAGTGGGTGGAGGAGAGAAGATGCAAACACTAAAATACATATTGCCATATAGCAATAAGTGTTGTGAAGGAAAATAGGACAGGAAGAGAAAAATAAGTCCAGGGATTGTGAGATGAGGGATTCTATTTTAGATAGAGTGAACAGGGAAGGCCTTTCTGAGGTGGTATTTGGACAGAGACCTGAAGGAAGTGAGGGAATGAGTCTGTGATGGTTAATTGTATGTGTCACCTTGACTGGGCCAGCGGATGCCCAGATATCTGGTTAAACATTACTTCTGGATGTGTCTGTGAAGGTGTTTCCTGGAGAGATTAGTATTTGAATTGGTAGACTGGGTAAAGCAGATGGCCCTCCCCAGTATGGGTGGGCATCATTCAATCTGCTACAGGCCTGAGTGGAACAAAAAGATGGGGGAAGGTTGAATTGGCTCTCTCTGCCCGACTGCTTGAGCTGAGATATCAGTCTTCTCCTGCCCTTGGGCTGACTTACACCATTAGGTCTCCTGTTCTCAGGCTTTTGGACTCAGACTGGAATTTATACCACTGGCTTTCCTGGGTCTCCAGCTTGCACATGGCATATTGTGGAACTTCTCAGCCTTCATAATCACGTGAGTCAACTTCTTATAATAAATCTTATTTTGTGTAGATAGATATAGATAGATACCAAGATCTATATGTCTGTCTGTCTATCTAGCTATCCCTTTGGTTTTGTTCTATGGAGAAGCGTGACTAGTGACTAACACAGAGCCTTGGGCACATCTCTGGGTGGAGACCAGCAGAGCCTTTCTGTGTAGAGGCATAAGAAGCTGCTTGGTTTGCTCAAGGAATTGTGAGGAAGCCAGTGTGGTTGGAGTGATGGAGAGAGATGGAGAAGTGTGGGAGATGAGATCAGAAAGGTAGTAGAAGCACAGATCATACAGAACTTGTGGCATTTTCATTTTCCCTCTGGATGGGATTTACTGGAATGACATGATTTGTCTGACATTTTGAAAGGATCACTCTGGCTGCTGAGTTGAGAACAGACTTCAGGATGACAAGCCTGAAAAGAGAGGCCAGTCAGGAGGCGATGATTCTAATCCAGGACAGAGCTGATGGTGTTGGTGGCTAAGAGGGATTGGATTCCAAAATGTTCTGAATATGGAGCCAATGGGAGGATAGTTGATTGGATAAAAGGTGTGAGAAAATGAGAGAAATCAAGTATCAGAGGAGTTGCCATTTACTGAGCTGGGAAACTGTTGATGGAGAAGGTTTGAGTGGGGAAACAGGAGTTGAACATGTTCATTTTTGAGATGCTTATCCTATTGGACAGTTAATCGAAGTTGTTGAGTAGCTATTCTAGTTCAATAGAGAATTCATGGCCAGGGACATATATTTGCTGTGAGTCAGTGTATAGATACATTTAAAGACTTAAGAGTAGATGTGATGACCTAGAGTGTGAGTGTCGATAAGGAAGACGTCTAAGAGGATAAATGAGTTCTGGGATGTTCCACCATGTAGAAGTGTGGGAGGTGAGGGAGAGCCAGCAAAGAGGATGAGAAGATCCCAGTGAGGCAAGAAGGAAATGAAGGGAGTCCATGAGAGAATGCTTTCTTGAAGGTGTTAGTTACAAACTAAAGGTATTTTAAGGAAACAATGACCTGTTCTTTCTGATGATTTCCTAATAATATAACCAAATATTCTTGTGAATATTCTAGTGGATGCTTATGGAATATTTCTCCCCAGATTGTGCATGAACTAAGGCAATGATTTTTCTTTTCTTTTTTTTTTTAATTGGGGTATAGTTGTTTTACAATGTTGTGTTAGTTTCTACTGTACAGCAAAGTGGAGTTCCCTGTGCTATACAGCAGATTCTCATTAGTTATCTATTTTAGACATATTAGTGTATATATGTCAATCCCAATCTCCCAATTCATCCCACCCTCCCCCTTTCCCCCCCTTGGTGTCTGTACATTTGTTCTATATATACATCTGTGTCTCCATTTCTGCCTTGCAAAGCGGTTCATCTGTACCATTTTTCTAGATTCCACATATATGTGTTAATATACAATATTTATTTTTCTCTTTCTGACTTACTTCACTCTTTTTTTAAATATATATATATATATATTTTTTTTTTTTTTTTTTTTTTGCGGTACGCAGGCCTCTCACTGTTGCGGCCTCTCCCATTGCGGAGCACAGGCTCCGGACGCGCAGGCTCAGTGGCCATGGCTCACGGGCCTAGCCGCTCTGCGGCATGTGGGATCTTCCCAGACCAGGGCTCGAACCTGTGTCCCTTGCATTGGCAGGCGTATTCTTAACCATTGCGCCACCAGGAAAGCCCTTACTTCACTCTTAAAGGGGTGATTTTTCAACCAGGGTCGATTTTGCACCCCTGGGGATATTTGGCAATGTCTGATGACATTTATGGTTGTCAAAACTCGGGGACATCTAGTGCTACTGGCATCTAGTGGGTAGAAGCCAGGGATGCTGCTGAACATTGTACAGTGCACAGGAGGGCCCCTCACAACAAAAGCCTATCTAGTCCAAAACGTCAATAGTGCCAAGGCTGAGAATCCCTAACCTAGAATCATTACATTTCAAAATGGAAATCTATTGTTTCTTCAGAGAAGTTTTAAGGAAACAAGCTAAAATGAGATAACACCATACAGTAGGACAGCTGCTTCCTTTTTTTACATGATGTTTCACATGAAGGACCAAATAAGAGCTCTTAATTAATTAAGTAAACTTGCTATATTCTTGTCATCATGACATACAGACCATATACCTAAGACCTAGTTATTTAAAAAATATAAAATATATGGATAGGGAATTCCCTGGCGTTCCAATGGTTAGGACTCTCTGCTTTTACTGCCTAGGGCCAGGGTTCTATCCCCGGTTAGGGAACTAAGATCCCACAAGCCACGCCGGTGCAGGCAATAAATAAATAAACAAAACAAAACAGAATAAAATAAAGTATATGGATATAGGTATAAGTTCATATTAAAAAAATTTTTTAAAACACTACAATTTTGATACTCTATATTTAAAATTGGTATTGTTGAATCATAGTATATTTATTTCCTATTGCTGCTGTAACAAATTATCCCAAATTTATTGGTGTAAAATAGCACAAATATATTGTCTTCTGGTTCTGGAGCTCAGGTTCTAGTGGCCTCCCTCCTGCATTCCTTGGCTTGTGGCTACTTCTTCCGTCTTTAAAACTAGCAGTGTAGCATCTTCAAAGATCTCTCTCTCTTTCCCTATATGACCTCCGCTATGTGACCATCAGTCACATGTCCTTCTGCAGCTCTGACTTTCTTGCCTCCCTCCTTCCCTTATAAGGACCCTTGTAATTATCTTGGACTTGCCTGAATAATCCTGGATAACCTCCCCTTCTCAAGATCCTTCATTTAATCACATTTGTAAAGTCCCTTTGCCTTGTAAGGTAATACATTCACAGGTTCAGGGCCGGATGTGGTCGTCTTTGGGGGGTTGTTATTTCACCTACCACACTGGGTAGAAAGGTATACAATGAAACCAGTATTGTAGTCGGTTGGCATAGTGGATAAAAGCTGATAACCTGGGAAGCCGGTAGATTTTCCCACTCTCTTCTATCCACTCCACCTTCAGCTTAGACTCCAATTTCTAAAATAGAAAATAAACATAATTGTAGCTGGGGGAAAATCTAGTCAGCATTTCATCTCTTTCCTATTCCTTGCAAGGGGCTGTTCTAGTTCCAACCTGACCATCTTATAAACAGAGGCAGAGAGAAATTTCCCATACTATGTTCACATAAGGCATTTGCTGTTTTCACAATTACAGTAACACTACTACATATCCTTTTGTGAGACACTTTGGAGACAAGAGAGTGGGTATGATATTTCATTTGCATTTAAACAAAAACAAAAGAGTTTGAACAATTAAACATCTAACTTACTAAGATAATTTTTCAGCTTTTGTTTTTTATTTTTTTGGTAATGCTTGAATTTTATTTTATTTTTTTATACAGCAGGTTCTTATTAGTTATCCATTTTATACATATTAGTGTATACATGTCAATCCCAATCTCCCAATTCATCCCACCACCACCACCACCCCCACTTTCCCCCCTTGGTGTCCATAAGTTTGTTCTCTACATCTGTGTCTCTGTTTCTGCCTTGCAAACCGGTTCATCTGTACCATTTTTCTAGATTCCATATATATGTGTTAATATATGATATTTTTTTTCTCTTTCTGACTTACTTCACTCTGTATGACAGTCTCTCAGTCCATCCACGTCTCTACAAATGACCCAGTTTCGTTCCTTTTTATGGCTGAGTAATATTCGATTGTATATATGTACCACATCTTTATTCATTCCTCCGTTGATGGACATTTAGGTTGCTTCCATGACTTGGCTATTGTAAATCATGCTGCAATGAATATTGTGGTACATGACTCTTTTTGACTTATGGTTTTTTCAGGGTATATGCCCAGTAGTGGAACTGCTGGGTCGTATGGTAGTTCTATTTTTAGTTTTTTAAGGACCCTGCATACTGTTCTCCATAGTGGCTGCATCAGTTTACATTCCTACCAACAGTGTATGAGGGTTCGCTTTTCTCCACACCCTCTCCAGCATTTATTGTTTGTAGATTGTTTGATGATGGCCATTCTGACCGGTGTGAGATGATATCGCATTGTAGTTTTGATTTGCATTTCTCTAAGGATTAATGATGTTGAGCATTCTTTCATGTGTTTGTTGGCAATCTGTATATCTTGTTTGGAGAAATGTCTATTTAGGTCTTCTGCCCATTTTTGGATTGGGTTGTTTGTTTTTTTGATATTGAGCTGCATGAGCTACTTGTAAATTTTGGAGATTAATCCTTTGTCAGTTGCTTCATTTGCAAATATTTTCTCCCATTATGAGGGTTGTCTTTTCATTTTGTTTATGGTTTCATTTTAAGTTTCATTAGGTCCCATTTGTTTATTTTTGTTTTTATTTCCATTTCTCTAGGAGGTGGGTCAAAAAGGATCTTGCTGTGATTTATGTTATACAGTGTTCTGCCTAAGTTTTCCTCTAAGAATTTGATAGTGTCTGGCCTTACATTTAGGTGTTTAATCCATTTTGAGTTTATTTTGTGTTTGGTGTTAGGGAGTGTTCTAATTTCATACTTTTACATGTAACTGTCCAGTTTTCCCAGCACCACTTATTGAAGAGGCTGTCTTTTCTCCACTGTATATTCTTGCCTCCTTTATCAAAGAAAAGGTGACCATATGTGCGTGGGTTTATCTCTGGGCTTTCTGTTCTGTTCCATTGATCTATATTCCTGTTTTTGTGCCAGTTCCATACTGTCTTGATAACTGTAGCTTTATAGTATAGTCTGAAGTCAGGGAGCCCGATTCCTCCAGTTCCATTTTTTGTTCTCAAGATTGCTTTGGCTATTTGGGGTCTTTTGTGTTTCCATACAAATTGTGAAATTTTTTGTTCTAGTTCTGTGAAAAATGCCAGTGGTAGTTTGATAGGGATTGCATTGAATCTGTAGATTGCTTTGGGTAGTAGAGTCATTTTCACAATGTTGATTCTTCCAATCCAAGAACATGGTATATCTCTCCATCTATTTGTATCATCTTTAATTTCTTTCATCAATGTCTTATAATTTTCTGCATACAGGTCTTTTGTCTCCTTAGGTAGGTTTATTCCTAGATATTTTATCCTTTTTGTTGCAGTGGTAAATGGGAGTGTTTTCTTAATTTCACTTTCAGATTTTTCATCATTAGTGTATAGAAATGCCAGAGATTTCTATGCATTAATTTTGTATCCTGCTACTTTACCAAATTCATTGATTAGCTCTAGTAGTTTTCTGGTAGCATCTTTAGGATTCTCTATGTATAGTATCATGTCATCTGCAAATAGTGACAGCTTTACTTCTTCTTTTCCAATTTGGATTCCTTTTATTTCTTTTTCTTCTCTGATTGCTGTGGCTAAATTTTCCAAAACAATGTTGAATAAGAGTGGTAAGAGTGGGCGACCTTCTCTTGTTCCTGATCTTAGTGGAAATGTTTCAGTTTTTCACCACTGAGGACAATGTTGGTTGTGGGTTTTTCATATATGGCTTTATTATGCTGAGGAAAGTTCCCTCTATGCCTACTTTCTGCAGGGTGTTTGTCATAAATGGGTGTTGAATTTTGTCGAAAACTTTCTCTGCATCTATTGACATGATCATATGGTTTTTCTCCTTCAACTTGTTAATATGGTGTATCACATTGATTGATTTGCATATATTGAAAAATCCTTGCATTCCTGGAATAAACCCCACTTGATCATGGTGTATGATCCGTTTAATGTGCTATTGGATTCTGTTTGTTAGTATTTTGTTAAGGATTTTTGCATCTATGTTCATCAGTGATATTGGCCTGTAGTTTTCTTTCTTTATGACATCTTTGTCTGGTTTTGGTATCAGGCTGATGGTGGCCTCATAGAATGAGTTTGGGAGTGTTCCTCCCTCTGCTATATTTTGGAAGAGTTTGAGAAAGATGGGTGTTAGCTCTTTTCTAAATGTTTGATAGAATTCACCTGTGAAGCCATCTCGTCCTGGGCTTTTGTTTGTTGGAAGATTTTTAATCGCAGTTTCAAATTCAGTGCTTGTGATTGGTCAGTCCATATTTTCTATTTCTTCCTGATTCAGTCTTAGAAGGTTGTGCACGTCTAAGAATTTGTCCATTTCTTCCAGGTTGTCCATTTTATTGGCATAGAGTTGCTTGTAGTAATCTCTCATGATCCTTTGTATTTCTACGGTGTCAGTTGTTACTTCTCCTTTTTCATTTCTAATTTTACTGATTTGAGTCTTCTCCCTTTTTGACTTGATGAGTCTGGCTAGTAGTTTGTCAATTTTGTTTATCTTCTCAAAGAACCAGCTTTTAGTTTTATTGATCTTTGCTATTGTTTGCTTCATTTCTTTTTCATTTATTTCTGATCTGATCTTTATGATTTCTTTCCTTCTGCTAACTTTGGGGGTTTTTTGTTCTTCTTTCTCTGATTGCTTTAGGTGCAAGTTTAGGTTGTTTATTTGAGATGTTTCCTGTTTCTTCAGGTAGGATTGTATTGCTATACACTTCCCTCTTAGAATTGCTTTTGCTGCATCCCATAGGTTTTGGGTCATCATGTGTCCATTGTCGTTTGTTTCTAGGTATTTTTTGATTTCCTCTTTGATTTCTTCAGTGATCACTTGGTTATTAAGTAGTGTATTGTTTAGCCTCCATGTGTTTGTATTTTTACAGATCTTTTCCTGTAATTGATATCTAGTCTCATAGCGTTGTGGTTGGAAAAGATACTTGATACGATTTCAAGTTTCTGAAATTTACCAAGGCTTGAATTGTGACCAAAGATATGATCTGTCCTAGAGAATTTTCCATGAGCACTTGAGAAGAATGTGTATTCTGTTGTTTTTGGATGGAATATCCTATAAATGTCAGTTAAGTCCATCTTGTTTAATGTATCATTTAAAGCTTGTGTTTCCTTATTTATTTTCATTTTGGATGATCTGTCCATTGGGGAAAGTGGGGTGTTAAAGTCCCCTACTATGATTGTGTTACTGCTGATTTCCCCTCTTATGGCTGTTAGTATTTGCCTTATGTATTGAGGTGCTCCTGTGTTGGGTGCCTAAATATTTACCATTGTTAGATCTTCTTCTTGGTTCGATCCCTTGATCATTTTGTAGTGTCCTTCTTTGTCTCTTGTAATAGTCTTTATTTTAAAGTCTATTTTGTCTGATATGAGAATTGCTACTCCAGCTTTCTTTTGGTTTCCATTTGCATGGAATATCTTTTTCCGTCCCCTCCCTTTCAGTCTGTATGTGTCCCTAGGTCTGAAGTGGGTCTCTTGTAGACAGCATATATACGGATCTTGTTTTTGTATCCATTCAGCTAGTCTGTGTCTTTTGGTTGGAGCATTTAATCCATTTACATTTAAGGTAATTATCTATATATATGTTCCTATTCCCATTTTCTTAATTGTTTTGGGTTTGTTATTGTAGGTCTTTTCCTTCTTTTGTGTTTCTTACCTTGAGAAGTTCCTTTAGCATTTGTTGTAAAGCTCGTTTAATGGTGCTGAACTCTCTCAGCTTTTGCTTGTGTATAAAGGTTTTAATTTCTCCATCAAATCTGAATGAGCTCCTTGCTGGTTAGAGTAATCTTGGTTGCAGGTTTTTCTCCTTCATCACTTTAAATATGTCCTGCCACTCCCTTCTGGCTTGCAGAGTTTCTGCTGAAAGATCAGCTGTTAACCTTATGGGGATTCCCTTGTGTGTTATTTGTTGTTTTTCCCTTGCTGCTTTTAATATGTTTTCTTTGTATTTAATTTTTGATACTTTGATTAATATGTGTCTTGCCGTGTTTCTCCTTGGATTTATCCTGTATGGGACTCTCTGTGCTTCCTGGACTTGATTAACTATTTCCTTTCTCATATTAGGGAAGTTTTCAACTATAATCTCTTCAAATATTTTCTCAGTCCCTTTCTTTTTCTCTTCTTCTTCTGGTACCCCTAAAATTCAAATGTTGGTGTGTTTAATGTTGTCCCAGAGGTCTCTGAGACTGTCCTCAGTTCTTTTCATTCTTTTTTCTTTATTCTGCTCTGCAGTAGTTATTTCCACTATTTTATCTTCCTGGTCACTTATCTGTTCTTCTGCCTCAGTTATTTTGTTGTTGATCCCTTCTAGAGAATTTTTAGTTTCATTTATTGTGTTGTTCATCATTGTTTGCTCTTTAGTTCTTCTAGGTCCTTGTTAAACATTTCTTGTATTTTCTCTCTTCTATTTGCAAGATTTTGGATCATCTTTATTATCATTATTCTGAATTCTTTTTCAGGTAGACTGCCTATTTCCTCTTCATTTGTTAGGTGATGGGTTTTTGCCTTGCTGCTTGATCTGCTGTGTGTCTTTCTGTCTTCTCATTTTGCTTATCTTGCTGTGTTTGGGGTCTCCTTTTTGCAGGCTGCAGGTTTGTATTTCCCTTTGTTTTTGGTGTCTGTCCCCAGTCTAAGGTTGGTTCAGTGGGTTTTGTAGGCTTCCTGGTGGAGGGGACTAGTGCCTGTGTTCTGGTGTGTGAGGCTGGATCTTATCTTTCTGGTGGGCAGGTCCACGTCTGGTGGTGTGTTTTGGGGTGTCTGTGGACTTATGTTTTTAGGCAGCCTCTCTGCTAATGGACGGGGCTATGTTCCTGTCTTGCTAATTGTTTGGCATAGGGTGTCCAGCAGTGTAGCTTGCTGGTCGTTGAGTGAAGCTGGGTCTTGGCATTGAGATGGAGATCTCTGGGAGATTTTTGCAATTTGATATTACGTGGAGCTGGGAGGTCTCTTTTGGACCAGTGTCCTGAAGTTGGCTCTCCCACCTCAGAGGCCCAGCACTGATGCCTGGCTGGAGCACCAAGAGCCTTACATCCACATGGCTCAGAATAAAAGGGACAAAAAATAAGAAAGAAAGGAAGGGAGGAAGAAAGGAAGAAAGAAAGAAAGGAAGGAAGAAAGAAGATAAAAGAAAAAGTAGAGTAAAATAAAATAAAGTTATTAAAATAAAAACAAAAAATAATTATTAAGAAAAAAATTTTTTTAAGTAAAAAACAAAAAAACAGACTGACAGACCCCTAGGGCAAGTGGTGAAAGCAAAGCTATACAGACAAACTCACGCACAGAAGCACACACATACACACTCACAAAAAGAGAAAAAGGGGAAAAAATAATATATCTTTGCTCCCAAAGTCCACCTCCTCAATTTAGAATGATTTGTTGCCTATTCAGGTATTCCACAGATGCAGGGTACATGAAACTGACTGTGGAGATTTAATCTGCTGCTCCTGAGGCTCCTGGGAGAGATTTCCCTTTTTCTTCTTTGTTCACACAGCTCCTGGGGTTCAGCTTTGGATTTGGCCCCCCAGTGCGTGTTGTCGCCTGAGGGCGTCTGTTCTTCGCTCAGACAGGATGGGGTTAAAGGAGCAGCTGATTTGGTGGCTCTGGCTCACTCAGGCCGGGGGGCCAGGGACCCTAGCAGTGGCGGGCTGCACAGGCTCCCAGGAGGGGAGGTGTGTATAGTGACCTGTGCTTGCACACAGACTTCTTGGTGTCAGCAGCAGCAGCCTTAGCGTCTCATGCCCGTCTCTGGCGGCTCGCGCCAGTCTCTAGAGCTCCTTTAAGTAGCACTCTTAATCCCGTCTCCCCGCGCACTGCAAAACAAAGAGGCAAGAAAAAGTCTCTTTTCTCTTCGGCAGTTCCACACCTTTTTCCCGGCCTCCCTCCCGGCTACCTGTGGCGCACTAGCCCCCTTCAGGCTGTGTTCACACAGCCAACCCCAGTCCTCTCCCTGGGATCCAACCTCTGAAGCCCGAGCCTCAGCTCCCAGCCCCCGCCCGCCCCGGCGGGTGAGCAGACAAGCCTCTCAGGCTGGTGAGTGCTGGTCGGCACGAATCCTCTGTGCGGGAATCTCTCTGCATTGCCCTCTGCACCCCTGTTGCTGCGCTCTCCATGGCTCCGAAGCTACCCCCTCCGCCACCCGCAGTCTCCGCCTGCGAAGGGGCTTCTACTGTGTGGAAACCTTTCCTCCTTCACAGCTCCCTCCCACTGGTGCAGGTCTCATCCCTATTCTCTTGTCTCTGTTTCTTCTTTTTTCTTTTGCCCTACCAGGTATGTGAGGAGTTTCTTGCCTTTTGGGAGGTCTGAGGTCTTCTGCCAGCGTTCAGTAGGTGTACTGTAGGAGCAGTTCCACCTGTAGATGTATTTCTGATGTATCTGTGGGGAGGAGGGTGATCTCTGCATCTTACTCTTCCACCATCTTGAAGCTCTCTCCCTTGTTGCTTTTAAAAATTTTGCTTTGTCTTTCTGTTTTGTCAATTTGATTACTATGTGTCTTGGCATGTTTCTCCTTGTGTTTATCCTGCCTAGGACTCTCTGCACTTCCTGGACTTGGGTGGCTATTTCCTTTCCCATGTTAGGGAAGTTTTTGACTATAATCTCTTCAGATCTTTTTTCGGGTCCTTTCTCTTTCTCTTCTCCTTCTGGGACCCCTATAATTTGAATGTTGTTTCATTTAATGTTGTCCCAGAGGTCTCTTATGCTGTCTTCATTTCTTTTCACTCTTTTTTATTTATTCTGTTCTGTGGCAGTAAATTTCACCATTCTGTCTTCCAGGTCACTTATCCATTCTTCTGCCTCAGTTATTCTGCTATTGATTCCTTCTAGTGTATTTGTCACTTCAGTTATTGTATTTTTCATCTCTGTTTGTTTATTCTTTAATTCTTGTAGGTGTTTGTTCTTTAACTCTTCTAGGTCCTTGTTAAACATTTCTTGCATCTTCTCGATCTTTGCCTCCATTCTTTTTCCGAGGTCCTGGATCATCTTCACTATCATTATTCTGAATTCTTTTTCTGGAAGGTTGCCTATCTCCACTTCATTTAGTTGTTTTTCTGGGGTTTATGTTGTTCATTCATCTGGTACATAGTCCTCTGCCTTTTCATTTTGTCTGTCTTTCTGTGAATGTGGTTTTTGTTCCACAGGCTGCAGGATTGTAGTTCTTCTTGCTTCTGCTGTCTGCCCTGTGGTGGATTTGGGTATCTAAAAGGCTTGTGCAAGTTTCCTGATGGGAGGGACTAGTGGTGGGTAGAGCTGGGCGTTGCTCTGCTAAAGCCAGAGGTCAGTAAAACTTTAATCTGCTTGTCTGCTGGTGGGGCTGAGTTCCCTCCCTGTTGTTTGTTTGTCCTGAGGCTACCCAGCACTGGAGCTTACAGGCCCTTTGATGGGGCTAATGGTGGACTCCAGGAGGGCTCACACCAAGGAGTACTTCCCAGAACTTCTGCTCTCAGTGTCCTTATCCCTCCAGTGAGCCACAGCTGCCCCTCACCTCTACAGGAGACCCTCCAACACCTGCAGGTAGGTCTGGTTCAGTCTCCTATGGGGTCACTGCTCCTTTCCCCAGAGTGGGAGTCTCTGTTTCCCCCATACCTGTCAAAGTCCTGCAATCAAATCCCGCTATCCTTCAAAGTCTGATTCTCTGGGAATTCCTCCTTCTGTTCCCAGATCCCCAGGTTGGGAAGCCTGACATGGGCCTCAGAACCTTCACTCCAGTGGCTGGACTTCTGTGGTATAATTGTTCTCCAATTTGTGAGTCACCCACCCAACGGTTATGGGATTTCATTTTATTGAGATTGCACCCCTCCTACTGTCTCATTGCAGTTTCTCCTTTGTCTTTGGATGTGGGGTATCCTTTTTGGTGAGTTCCAGTGTCTTCCTGTTGATGATTGTTCAGTTGTGATTCTGGTGCTCTTGCAAGAGGGAGTGAGCACACGTCCTACTCTGCCATCTTGAACCAATCCCTGAGCTTTGGTGTTTGAGAGTAGTGTTTTCCTATGCTTAGTCATGGGATATCTGTGAATTTTATGTATTTGAAGAGCCAGGAAGAACATTGCTAGAGTGACAGTATTCTCAGTGGGTCATCAATGAGGTTAGCCAACAGCATTCTAATGGTGCATAATATTCAACCCAGGTGTGAATGAGAAGAATATTTATTTGAGATTATAACTTCTGAATATAAAAGTGTTTCAAAAAAGGTCATATTTTTGCAAGGTCAAGTATTATTTTACATGCACTTTTGTTGAGGACACCGGCAATAACATCTTTCTTTTTTATTTTTTTAAACAGTAGTTGAATCAGCTGCTCATTTGAGTATACATTTTATTCTCTCCTTCTGTAATGTGTCAGGCCCCAAGAGATCATCCATCAGTTACTCAAAGCAGGAAATCTATATAATGCCTATTTTTGCTGTAGTATCCACATAACCCCCTTCTTTATGTTCCCATGATGATATTCCTTAAGAGAAGAGGTCACTGCCAAACACAATGTATTCTTACGGAACTTCATAAGTGATACATTGGAGCAAATCATTCCATATTCCAGCACCAAAACTAACACATACTCAGAAGAACTTGTAGGGAAAAATAGCCACAGGATAATGATTCCCCAATTTTTAATGAAAAAATAATTAATGAAAAGTATGGAAATTATGTTCTATTTCCCAATAAGGATTACAGGTACCCTGTAGTTTGTTAAAATATTCTATGACCCTAAAATATCCAGCTTTATAGGTTTTTAAAATGTATTTTGTACTTGTTGGCTTTTAAGGTAATTATTAAGTGAGACCAAAAAGAAAAGGGTATAGTTTCATTCAATTTTCTGTGCATGGTTTTTCTCCCAGAAAGTAAACTATTCAGCCTTGACAGAACCAGATCCCCAGGATGACACCTAATAGCTAAATATAACTGACAGTCCAACTGGTGCTGTTGGACTTCCTTTGCTTTGTCTGAAAGCAGTGTGGTTGGTTACATTAACAGTGCTATGCTAAAGAACACTGTGTGGTGTCCTGTTAGGTCTTTTAATTAATCCTCTAATTAAAAGGATGTCAGAATTCTTGGGAAGAATCCTGGCTCCACCGATACTAGTTGAGCCAAGTACATTAGGCAAATCACTTAATTGTTTTTTAACCTCAGTTTCTGTAAAGGTTAAGCATGCCTCTGCCTGCCTACTCTCCTAACATTCCACATATTAGAGGTCTTCAGTGGTTAGCGTGGGTGCTGGGAAAAAAACCCAGCATAGCTGCCGGAAGTCGGGGAAAGTCATTTAGCTGCTACCTCAGGTTGCGCCAAATGAGAAGAGAAGGAGGAGGGAGGAGAGCATGGCACAGTCTCAGGACATGCAGAATATTGTGAAGAAAGACTATCTGAACACAACCAAAATTAGCAGATACGTCAGAAAGTGGCTATGCTGAGGAAGGGAATTATAAACCTAATTGTCCAACTAATTATGGAAACCTTGGTGGGAAAGGAAGGGATATTGGGAAAAGCTCAAGGATTGAGTAGAGTGAATAAAACAATAATGGTGGTGAGGGTGGGGTGATGGGGAACAAAACTGAATGCCAGAAACTATTACTAGTTTGCAGTACTTTGTGCTCAATGAGGTGGGTTATATATGCAGAGGCGAGAAGTAAAAAATAAGATGAGCAATACCTATGCAGAAAGTAGAGAGAATTCCTCTTTTTTTTGAATTTGGAAGGAAGTTTTTTTGGAGGGAAAACCCCCACTTCTTATAAGAATATCATCAACTGTTTTATATATTCACTCACCTTTTGCATTTAGCATATATAGTCTCATACCATCAAACACATCAGTAAGAAGTTTTGATTTTATCGAACATTTCAGAAAGTAGAGGGTAGAAGTTTAGAGAGCTTTGAAAAAACCTGAGTGTAACTTAAAGGACAAAGAACAATAAAAAAGCAGAAAGTATCACAGATAAAAAATATTTTTATTGATTAGTGACTTGGTGTTGATAAACAGCCTGAATTCAAAAGACATGAAATCTAGATTGAAAATATGTAATTTTATATGTAACTTCAGAACTAAAAATAGTGTTTCTAAATATGCATGCTATTTCCCCAAAGTGATGTCAAAAAAACAAGCAAGGTTCTGTCACTATAGATTGACTTGTTTTCATTTTCTAGAATTGTATAGTATACAATATAAATGGAAGCATACGGTATATACTCTTTTTGCCTGGTTCGTACTCTTCTTTCCCTCGGCACAGTTATTTTGAAATTTATCAGTGTTATAGCATGTATCAGTAGAGCATTCCTTTTTATTACTGAGTAGCAGAGATGGGACTAGGGTGAGGCAAGGGAGGTGCCTGGGGTGCAAAGTGCAAGCAGGTGCTCACCCTCAGGATCCTGCAAAGGCATCACTGGGACTTCCATGACCCTGGGAGTGGGCACCTCCTTGTATTTTGCACTCTAGGCACCTCACTTGCTTCATTCTAATCCCAATTCTGCTGAGTAGTATTTCATTGCATGGATATATCGTAATTTGTTTATCCATTTACATGTTGATGACATATGATTGTTTCCCAATTTGCGTTGTCTGTTACAAATAAAGCTGTTAAGGACACTCCTAAAAAAAAAACAAAAAACAAGCAAGGGAATAGCAAAATATGTTCATGTGTTATCTGTATCTGCTGATCGTTCTGTATTATCCATTCTTCCCTTTTTCCTGTTAGTATTAATAACAGAAACCCACCCGCATGACTTGCACGTCACATTCTGTGTGTCCCCAGCAGCAAGGTCATCTGACTAAATTCAGGCCAATGACGTGAGCAGAAGTTCTTTGAATTATAAAGGCAGGTGTCTAGTCACTTCCTTGAAAAGGAAGCTCTTTGTCCTCCACATTTCTATTCCCTTTTCCACTGGCTGCGAAACTGCAAGAGCTTGAATAGCCACCTTGGGCTCAGAGATGGAAGCCACATGTAGCAGCTGGCAGAGCTTGCCTATTATGACTGGATCTGCTTGTTTAAGATGAATAGATAAAAAGAAAGAATTTTCTTCCAGTGGCTTTAGAGCCATTGGAGTCTTTTTAGAGCAGTTCAGCCTCTACCCTAATTAATACAAACATTCGTATGAGAAGTGGAGTTTTACACTGTAAAACTGTTCTAACATATGTGGCCCTGCCTTCATGATAGACTTGCTGAGTGTGAGTAAATAGATATTGCAGGCTGGGAAGCCGGGAATCCTTTTTAAGGTAAATATTAGATAAAGCTGTTACCCATGGTAACTAAGAAGGCAGATCATGTGCCTACCAAGCCTGTATCTCCTGGAAAAGGGGTCAGGAAATTTCAGAATATTAATGTGTGTTGGCTGTTCCTTGCAGCTTTTAGAAATGCACTAAAAGAGAGCGATGATTCAGGCAGGATTTAATCAGTGTAAAGCAGAGCTGAAAGGGGAGTATAACTCTGCTCTGTTCTCAGCAGGTGGCCTTTAATCTAAATTGACTGATGGATTAGTAACTTGGAAAAGCCAACTGTTTCTGTAAACAAAGTAACAGTAGATAAAGTTGTCACCCAGGACCTTGCTCAAGAGCCTTCCCTTAAGGGTTCTCAACCCAGAATGTGAGCCAATCTGAAATCAGATTAAGGGCGTTGTTTTCATACTCAGTGTAACTGCTGTTAATTCAAGGGAGAGAGAGATGATAGAATCGTCAGGGTTATATCCAGATAAAGCCCTTGGCCATAATTTCTTTCACAAACAAACAGCTACCTGGAACCAAATAGACAAGGAATCAACTGTTATTGAGCAAATAATATTGCCAAAGAACTTGCAAGTCTAGTCCACAAAAGTTTGGGATTGTTTCACGATAAGGCACCTTCTGAGATTCTAACCCTGCATCTGCAGAGTTGAGAAACTTGTGCTGCATTCAGTTTAAACCCTAGAACTTCTTGTCCATCGTCACATCTAAAGTGGCAAGAGAGTATGCTTTCCAATGTGCGCCATAGATGTGTCCCAGTGGATGATGGACAGAGAAGAATTTCCCAAAGGACAAAGCCAGGAGACCAAAAGGACAATGGACAAGGGAGTTTCCCAGAGGGCAGAGCCAGGATTTCATCAAGGAACTTACTCCAGTGCTAGTGAGGGGAGTCTTATTGATTTCTGCCCAGCAAGATTTCAGCCTTGCCAGAGACAAGCATCTCTGTGTAATTTCCATTCTTCTCCTCCAAGTGGGAATTTTTACTGTGGTTATTCTGGTTGTATTCCACTACTGTATATCAGTGTATTTGGGTGTTTGTGTGTGGGGACGTGGGAGCTGGGGGTAGTGGCAGGGAAATTATCTGCCAGTTTGTCAGTCACAGAACCAGATGAAGCCTCTTCAGGACTCATGGAAAGAACTTTGCATCACAGAGATTCTAGATTTTGAGCTAAACTGGGTTGGACTCTACACTGTTCACCTTTGGAAAAGAGGTGCGTCCTTCACGTAGGGTGAAAGAAACAAGAGATAGTTGAGTTACCATACAAATGGGTTATGATAAAAGCTGCTAAGTGTCTCCTAGTATCCAATATCTCTTAATTCCTTCTAATCATAGAACCCACCAGAATTTTTAGCAAATATATAGCTGTCTAAGTAGAATGAAATTTCTCAGCCTCACTTGGAGCTGACTGTGGCCATGTGACTCAGTGCTGACATTTACCCAATAAGATATTTGCCTGAAAAGTAATCTTGCTACAGCAGCTTACCATGTACACTAATAAAGATGGCATTTCCCCTGCATTCAACAAGATTGATACAGGAAGGCATTTATTTCTAGGAATAATAGTGGAGTGCAAAGTAATCAAAATATATATTTATAAGTATCATATGAGGCAAGCTTAATTCTATACTTGTTTAAGGCTAGTGAGAAGGAAATGTCTAAAGAGGACTTTTTCATGAAATTAGTAAAGAGCAAGGTTACTGGTTCAATGTAATTTGTATTTAACCACGTTTCTGTAGTTTAGCTAGTGGCTTTTTTCATTCCCAATTTCAGCATAGGTCTAGGCAAATAGTTGGGTCTCAGTTAATATTCATTGAATGGCAATCTCAAAAATGGGATACGTGGCGAGATGATAAAGTGCAATGTTTTGAGAGCCTAAAATGATTATTCAGTCCTGTCACAGTGACTTTTAACCTGCCCAAAAGAGGGAGAGAGAAGAAAACAGCTATACAATTTCTGAATGCATCACAGCAAAAACATACGCAATCAGAAGTCATAAAAGAAAAATATGGTACAATTTACTCGATGAAAATATGCCATAATAGTACCCAAAACTGGAAAACTTAGAAAATAATGTGTAATACATATAGCTAACATTATCGCTACACAAATACTAATTTCTGTCATTGAAAAAGAACCCTTACAAATCAATAGTCAACAGCCCAGTAGAGAAATGGTCAAAAGACATGAAGAGACAGTTCACAGAAAAGAATGAAAATGACCAGTAAATATGGAAAAGATGTTCTATGACACTTATAATTGAAGAAATTCAAAATAAAACAGAGGAAACATATTTTTGTCTGTCTACAGAACTGGCAAATGTTAAAACATCCAAATATTAGTGGTCATCAGAGTATAGGGACACAGGTTCATAAATACACTGTTAATGACTATGCAAATTGCTCAAAACTTTTGATCTATTGTGCAGTAGTATTTTTGTAAGAAAAAATACACCTGAAACATTTTATATTTATCAACTATATGCACTAATCCAAGATCGAAGACATTTGACTGGTGCCTGTGGAAGAGAGAGAGATGTGTGTGTTCTCAAGTAAGCTAATAGGTTGACGTCCCTTCAAATTGATATTTTGGCATATTAATCTAATATATAATCAGAGGCAAGGAAAGGAACATCCTTTTCCTGGATCCAACAGGGATCCAGATCTACTGTTAGCAGAGATCACTCCCATTTTTTTCCGCTCTGATCCCAAAAGTACGTACTCTACTCCATCAATCAGAAGTGCGCAGTTACCCTTGACCTTAGAGAGTCATTTATTGTGATCATCAATATTTATACAAGTGTAATTCTTGGTATCTCATCTTCCATCTCAAGTAGCTTATCAGATAAATTTTCACACCGCCTGTTTCTAACAGTCCTGGTAAAGAGAATTGCCTCCACATTGTATCTGTAGTAGTGCTTGGACTCTAGTAATGGTTAGGAACCCACTGTAGCTTTACACATTAAGCATCTGTCCCCTGGGCTTATCACTCAGTCATACAGCAGTTTTCATATCAGTCATTTTCCAAAGCTACACACTGTAAACATACATTGTTGTCTAAAGAAACCAACCTTTCTACTAAAAACATAAGTTGAGACTTATTTTTGAGAATTCAAAAAAAACATGGTAAGTACTTATTATGCATTTGAACTGGGTTTGAATTTTAAAGACTGCCTATGTCAAAAATATGTAGAATGACCATTCATTCCAGTTTGCTGTTGCCGCTGGGTAAGACAAACAGCCCGAGGCTTATAAATGCACTTCATAAAGAATGATATAAAAAAGCCATTAGACCTATGAAAAGTGATTCAAACCAAGTACTGATTAGGGAATGGCTAAAATCAAATATGTCACATAGAAATACCAAGTAAAAATACTGGTGAGGATGTGGTATAACTGGAACTCTCATCCAGGGCTGGAGAAAGTATGAATTGATGTATGGGCTTTGAAAAACTTTCACTTTCTATTAAAATGAACATACACATATGCAGTGACCCAGAAATCCCACTCCATGGAACATACCCAACAGAAATGCATACAAAAGTGCACAAAGAATGTAATTGCATTTTTAAGTGATAAATTTCTCTTTTGCATTGGCAAAGAAATGAAGATACTGATCGGCAATTTTCTTGTATACTGCAATCAGTAGAAGACAAATCATAGGTGTTACTATTGTCCCCGGTGTCCGTCGTTGTGTTTCTCTTTTTCATACTGATGTGAAAAGCAGCTGACTCTTCTTTGACAACATAAGTCTCCTCTTAAGATGTCATTTTCACTATATAATTGGCTGTGATACTGGCATGTATTTCATCAGGTCTCCAGCTATTCAGAATGATTTCTAATATATTTTTCTCCTAGTGCAAGGATAAGAATTCAGTAGCCATAATGTTTTCTGTTGCCTGTGAAAAACGGGCTTTTTAATTTACTTAATATGACAAAGTTCATCTTATTTAGAGGGAGTATTTTTAATGTTATTATAATAAAAATGACACCTTTATTACCAATGCTTGATCGTAAAATGCTTTTCTATCTTTTCTGCACTGACTGCAAACAGTACCAAATTAAATTATTATTCCTGAAAATTTACTGTGACTCAGTCTAAGGTTTTAATAATTCATGAATTAAGATTAATGTTGATGTTATCCCAATCATTCTTGCTAATGCCAACTCCTCGGTAAACAAGTAAACAAGAATGAACTAATTTCAGTTTTTCTAATTATCTGATATTGGCATTAGCTTGTGCTAGATCTATAGCTGGAATATATTTTGTCAGGTCTTTTTTTCCCCATGGGACTGATGAGCCCTGGCTGGAATGGAGTAAGAACGACAGGGAATGGCCTTAACTCCTTAGAAAGGTCAGAGGAAGAGATGACAGTGGACCAGTTTTTACTGGAGCATTGACCCACCAAAGGTGCTATGGAGGTAAAAATTGCTCCTGACAATATTCCCTTTCCAGTGAACTGGAAATAGCACTGATTACGGAGTCCTCAGTAACACGGTACCTTTTAGGAAGTCTTGCTGCACATTTTAGGTTTTTGTTAGGCATCATGGAGCTCATGGTGGATAGAGTTTAGAGGGTAAGATAAAACAAGGAAGGGAGGCAGCTGAAGTAAGATTGATTGTCTCCATCATTTCAGAGGAGCCACAGGATTGGAAAGAGTGATTGTGATAAAAGGTGATGCTGAGGGGACTTTCCTGGTGGTCCAGTGGTTGAGACTTCGCCTTCCAATGCAGGGGGTGCGGGTTCGATCCCTGGTTGGGGAGCTAAGATGGCACATTCCCCGTGGCCAAAAATCCAAAACATAAAAAAACAGAAGCAATGTTGTAACAAATTCAATAAAGACTTTAAAAATGGTCCACATCAAAAAAAAAGAAAAGAAAAAAGATGATGATGCTGAGACTCCCTTGTATGATCTCTTTCTCTGAGGTGTTCTGGGTGGAGCTGTTGTATTTTTTAATTCAGTTGTGTGAACATAGGCAATGACACCACTGTGTATGCTTTTTGAGAGCAGATTTGATCACCGCTTTGTCTATGGATTAATCCATTTCTCTATGGACAGTAAGCACAATGGAAAGGTAAATACAGACTTGGCTGTATTTTAACACCACCTTTAAAAATTAGAAGCCATAAATCGGGGAGCTGAACCTGTCCACAGGATCAGGAGATTCCCTGAACTGGTGATGTCTGGAGTGGAGATAAGACCAGAGGTGTGCTAGAGATTGTGTGCCATTTTGGTGTGGATACATAACACCACCATGCATTAAGAAGGAGATAAAATCGAGAAAAAGTGTCTCCGTGGTCATCCAAGGGAAGAAAATGGATTAAATAAGGCATTATACTACTAGTTAACCTGGAGACAGATATCACAAGTAAACGTATTACAAATCACTGTCCCTATTCTAAGCCAGATTTAAGATGTTGCTAGAGCCACAGCGGCTGGCTGAAATGGTACAGTGGCAAATCTTGGCCATAGGCTGTTCCGTGCAAAATATGTAGTCCCCAGTTTACACAGAGCATTCCACCAGCAGCCTTGGAATGTTCGTATACATAGACTGCTGCTTGTGCCTAGTTGATGCTCACGATCATGGTGAGGATGCTCACTCATTCAGTATCACATGGGACTCAACAAAAGCAAAGTTTTCAGAGCGCAGGTGTTGTCCTGTTTGGGCCGCATCTACTACTCACTGGTAAACTGGCTGCTGAGGTTCCAGAAGGTTTCACAATATTGCTGTTGCTGTTGCTGCTGCTTCTATCGTTGTTTTGGGTGGTACCCAAAACATATGACACATTTGTGCTAAAATATGCAGGCTATGGGGCAACAGAAGCAAGAGTTCCAGGCTTACCTGCGGTTGCTCCAGGCTGCGGTGGATTATAACTGGATTAGTGCTACACAGCCCAGGAGGCAGATTTGACAAGCAACTTTCATTTCCAGATGAGAAAGTAATACTTCGGGGCTCAGTGTCCCAGGCAAATTGTGCAAGGATAGAAATTCTGAAGACTACAGTGGTAGAGTCCAACTGGAATCAAAAGCCCTGATAGTGTAAGTCTGGATGGATTCGCGGTGCCCCTGGTCAGGGCAGAAGAAATCTTTTCTTTTCCTGAACATCTGTAACCCTCCCTGAATACGAGATACCAAGAGTAGCCTGGTGTTCATGCGCACACATCCTGTTTTGTCAGAGAAATTACCTTTATTTTCTGACTATAAAAATGTCACTTAATTAAAATTTAGCAGCCCTCTGATCCCAGCGTGATAATACAGCCTAAAAAAACAAACACCAGCTGCAGGGAGCCTCTGAGGGCGTTCCAGTGTTGATGAGGTTCTCTTGAGAAGGCAACAAAAGGAGGATTAATATTTTAGAACACAGAGCAAGTCTTACCCCGAATCTTCTACTCTTCACAGAATCTGCTCATTTTTCCTACTTTTTCTCTTTCTCTTCCCACACTCATTGTCCTCAGCTTCCTGCTCTTCATGTTATTCTCCTTTCTGCCTCTCTCAACATGATCAAGCCCCAAAATAAACAAAGGGTAGCTGGCTAAGCTGACCAAAGGTGCTTTCTTCCCTAGAAGGGAAGAAGGGGTGGAAGAGTGGCAGATGTTATGTTGCTGTAATAAATTACCACGAACTTGGTGGCTTAAAGCAACAGAAATTTATTCTCTTGCAGCTCTGGAGATCAGAAGTTCAAAATCAAGGTGTTCTCAGGTCGGTACTCACTAGGAAGGCTCTAGGGAGTCTCTCCCTGCCTCTGTCAGATTCTGGTGGCTCCAGGCATTCCTTGGCTTTTGGCAGCATAACTCCAATCTCTGACGCCTTCTTTCACAGGGCTTCTTTCACTGGGTCTCCTTGTAAGGAGACTTGTCATTGGATTCAGGGTCCACTCAGTTAATCCGGGATGATCTAATCTCAAGGTCCTTAATTACATCTGCAAACATCCTTTTGCTAAATAAGTTCACATTCCCAGGTATAAATTCACACTACAACTCAAATTTCTTTGTATAATTATGCACAGAGTTAAAGCCTAAATGGATATATATATATATATCTTCCCTTGTTAAGTTCTCTGATATAGTCAAGAGTGCAAGCTGGTAAAATTAGCTGAGCTGTGATGTGGACGTAGGTAGCTTGGCTCCACAGCCAATGCTCCTGAGTGTATAAATGCCTCCCCTTGGTAAAGAAAACCCCTGCTACCCAGACCTGCGCTACAACTTAGAACAGCTTTTTCATAGTTGAAATACAGAATATGGTTCAGAGCGGGGGTTGAAAACTGGAAGGGTCTTCCTATATCAAGACAGTTTCAATCTGCCAGGACTAAGACAGTAGTGCCCCGCTTCCCTGTCTTTGTCAGGAGAGGAGGGGAATTGCTTGGGCACCTTCAGAAGTCTTGAGCACATGAGCAATGCAGCATTTATGTGTTGATCTCTCGGGAGTTAGGAAGATTGTGGCCTTGTGACAGTTCAACATGAAGAAATGTCCTTGAAACCTTCTAAGAAAGGAGACTATGGACAGGGTGAGGCATGAAAACGGCTCAGCATCCCTCAGAGCTTTGGTGGTCGTGTCTCCCTCAATGTATGGCTTGGTGCTTCTGGGAGGCCAAGGGTGCGGTTAACCAGGAGTCAGCCTGGATGGAGGGGCAGTTACACTTTGCTCTACCTGGGTGATGTGATGCAAGAACGTTTACGGTGAAGAATGGAGGCCCTTGTGTGTTATCAGTGAGCACATTATTTTGAGGAAGAATCGTTTACAAGAAGAGTAATGTGTTTGGACTGGAAGAAGTAAAGCATTTTGGATAGTGAGAGGAAAAATGTGAGCCTTTACCAGTAGCTCAGTCTCCTGTTAACATATGTGGAGCAAGGTCCTGCTACCCTCTGCTCCCTTTTGTAGAAGCAGTATGATGGTGTGATGATGGGGAAACAAACACTAAAGCTCTTCATCCCCTGATGGAAAACTGGTCGCAGTTGGGCAGCAACTTCCTCCCTCCCTCCCCTCCCTCCCCCTCCCTCCCCCTCCCTCCC